>NW_004524719.1:4956320-4959101 GCF_000260255.1 Octodon degus | reverse complement strand
TTTCTGAAATCCTCTATGATAACTTTTTTAGGAGTATTGTAGTTTTCCTGGAAAAGATCTTTGGCTTCTTTAGTTAGAATTCCCAAGTATTTCATTTTCCTCAGTGCTATTGTAAAATGAATTGTTTCTATAATTTCACTCTCAGTGTGTTTGTTATCTGTGTAGAGGAATGGTATTGACTTTTGGGTATTGACTTTGTATCCTGCTATGCTACTGAATTTCTGTATTGAAATTATAGTAGCTTCTTGGATGGGTTTTTTTTTGGTCTTCCAAGTAAAGTATCATGTCATCTGAAAATAATGATAACTTCTTCTTTCCCTATTCTTATTCCTTTTATTTTTTTCTCTTGTCTAATGGTTCTAGCTAATGATTCCAGAACTATATTGAATAGGAGTGGTAACAGAGGACTTTCTTGTCTTGTACCAGATCTAAGAGTAAACAATTTCAGTTTCTCCCCATTGAGAGTGGTGATGGAGGACTTCCTTCTCTTGTACCAGATCTAAGAGTAAAACATTTTGATTTTTCCCCGTTGAGAATTATGTTAACCTTTGGGTTTCCATAAATGGTTTTTAGCAGATTGAAATAGAGTCCATCTATTCTAATTTTCTGTAGAACTTTTATCATGAAAGAGTATTGATCTTTGTCAAAAGCCTTTTCTGCATCAATTGAGATGATCATGTGGCTTTTAGTTTTTGTTGTATTTATATAGTATATTACATTTATAGATTTTTTAAATATAGAACTATCCTTGCATCCCTGGGATGAATCCTACCTGGTCATAGTGTATGATCTTCTTGATGATTTGCTGTATTCTATTTGCTAGGACTTTATTGAGAAATTTTGCATCTGTGTTCATGAGGGAGATTGCCATTTAGTTTTCTTTTTTAGTTGCATCTTTCCCTGGTTTTGGTATCAGAATAATACTTACCTCCAGGAATGATTTTGGGAGGATTGCTTCCTTTTCAATTTCATGGAAGAGTTTGAGGAGTATAGGGACTACATCTTTTGTAAATTTGTTGTAGAATTCAGCTGTGAATCCATCCAGACCTGGACTTTTCTTTGTCAGTATGTTTTTTATTATGTCTCATATTTCATTGGCTGTTATTGGTCTATTGGTGTATTGTTATTGGTCTATTATTGGTTACATCTTGTTGATTCAGTTTTGGTATTTTTTACCATTCTAGGAATCTGGCCATTTCTTCTGTGTCGTCTATTCTGTGAGAGTAAAGATTGTCAAAGTAGCAATTGATAATCTTCTGAATTTCCACTGGTTCTGTTTTAATTACACACCTTTCATTCCTTATTGCTTGTATATGAATTTTTTCTTTCCTCTTTTTGATGAGGTTAGCTAGGACTTATCGATTTTATTTTAATCTTTCAAAGAACAAGCTTTTTGTTTTGTGAATTCTTTGAAATGTTTTCTTCATCGCAATTGAATTAATTTCTGTTCTAATATCTATGATTTCTTCCAAATTTGGGCTACAAATTTGGTTTGCTCTTCCTTTTCTAGTTTGTTGAAGGTGCAGCATTAGGGTATTTATTTGTTCCTGTTCTGTTTTCCTAATTTGTGAGTTCACAGCTATAAATTTCCCTCTGAGAACTGCTTTCATTGTAGCCCATATATTCCAATAATTTGTGCTTAAATTTTCATTGAATTGTAGATATTGTTGAATTCCTTGTTTAATTTCGTATATGACCCATTGGTTTCTGAGTAGGGTGTTGTTTAATTTCCATGTATTTAGGGGATTGTTCTGGTTTCTTTGGTCATTTATTTCCAGTTACATTGTGCTATGGTCAGATAATAATGCATGGGATAATTTCTGTTTTCTTACATACACTTAAGCATGACCTGTGGACTAGTATGTCGTCTGTTTTAAAACATTACCCATGTGCTGCTGAATAAAAATGTATATTCATCTGTGTTTGGGTGGAACACTCTGTATGTGTCCACCAAGTTCATTTATTTCAAGCTCTGGTTCAGTTCTGTTATTTCTTTGTTAATTTTTTTTCTGGTTCATCTATCCTTTTGGGATAAGGGAGTGTTAAGGTCTCCTGTAAAGATTGTGGAAATGGAAATTAGATTTCTCATGTCCATTACCATTTCTTTTATATAGTTGGGTGTGCCCGTGTTTGGTACATATATATTTATGAGTGTTACCTCTTCCTCTTCAATTTTTACCCTAACTAGTATATAGTGGCCTTCTTTATTTCGCTTGAACATTCATGGCTTGAAGTTGAGACTGTCTGAGAATAAGGTTGCTACCCCTGCTTTTTTCTGAGGTGCTGGGTCATGTAGTATTGTTTTCCATCCTTTGACTCTCAGCCTATGAATGTCTTTATGAGTTAAATGTGTTTCTTGAATACAGCATATTGTTGTATTTTTTTTTCCTAATCCACTGTGCCAGTCTATTTCTCTTAATTGGTGAATTGAGTCCATTTACATTGATGGTTATAATTGAGATGTATTGACTTACGATTGATATGTTATTTACCTGTTGTTGTTTACTCCATTTTCTCCTGTGTTAATTGTTTGTCCTATTTAGTTGGTTGCTTCTGATCTCATTCATGGAGTCCTGATCATTTTTGTCCCTCTCTAGATCATCTTTCAGTAGCCTGTGTAGGGTTCGCTTTATTATCATGAAATTCTTTAGTTGTTCTTTGTCATGGAAGTATTTCACTTTTCCATTAAACTTGAAAGAGAGTTTTGCAGGGTATAGTAGTCTGGGCTGGAATTTGTTTTCATAGAGGACTTGAAGTACTCTGCTCCATGCTCTTCTTGCC
>NW_004524719.1:4947812-4956220 GCF_000260255.1 Octodon degus | reverse complement strand
AAAATTACATTATATTTTAAAAATAGGATAAAGAATTATATACTTCTCATGTTTGCACATAAGTCCGCTGGATTCCCTTTGGAATGAGTAAATTTGCAGGCAGACCACCTGTGAACCTGAAGTAGAGCAGAAGTCTTCTCTCAGTTTACAGATTATCAGCTTACTGTGCAGACTGCAGATTTATCAGCCTCTGAAACTGCATGAGCTCGTTCTTCACATAACTTTTCTCTATATAGAAATATATACCCCACTTATTCTCTTTCTATGGAGAACCATTACCAGCACAAGATATAATATAACTAAGAAGGACTCTCAACAGTATCTCAAGGGGGAGGAATTTGGGCCTCTTATCTGTAAATAAAGTTCAGCAATTCAAAGAACTACTTCAGATTGAGCAAGTCCTAGATTGATGAGCACTCAGAGGAGGTATGACACAGGAAGCCCTGACAGAGTTAGTCTAGATAGTTAAGCTTCTGTAGTTGGTCCATGTCTTCATGAAGCAATTATCTCCTGGGGTGTGCACCTCTGTTATTTGCCTAAATGTTTTAGTTGTTAACTTTGAAATCATAAAAATGTTTTCCTAAATATATTTGGAAATGCAACAGGAAGATATGTGCTTTCAAGTGTAAAGTATATATTTATACATTAGAGATTAGAGGTAAAAAAGGAGAAAATAAAGATTTAGAAGACAATCTTTCTATGATGACCTCTTTATAAACAATGTTAGGATATTTATTTTTCTGAGTTTGTACAACAATGTAGCTAGTGTCATACCTACTGAGATGAACATCAGTCATTGGTTACTCATTTTGGTTCTAAGTCATGACCAAAAAGACCAAAAAGCCTGAATTCTCAGCACACCTTCCTTGTAGTGTTCTGACAGTATGGCTTTATTCAGTTAATAATATTCTGCTCTTTTTCTTGGTGGATTATATAAATACAGAATCTGTATTTTAAGATATTAGTAAGTGTAAGTGTTCCAGGAATGATAAAATGATGGAAATGAATATTTGGGAAAAACAGAGAATGGTTGGTGAGTAATTACTTAATTATTGTTTGTACCACATTGAATGTAATGATGATTACATATAATGTTTTTAGAATTTAGCATATAAGTTTAGTTTAGGATAATAAATTGATCAATTAAAGCTATTGTGCAATTTTGAAGATTTAATCCTCAAATAGAGAATTGATTTTAAAAGATAATGTTAAATTCTTGTATTATAATGGAGTTAAACTTTTGCCTTGTTAATGACACATAAACTGCCTAATAACACCTATATTTATTGCAATAAAATTAAGTGTACACATTCCACCAGAGAAGGGAAAAATAACTTGGTTTTAAATGTTAAAGAACTCATAGCCAAAGCTAAACTTTATTGGTTACAACGTTGTTCTCCATTTAGGAGTTATTTTTGCTGCTTTTTGTGGGCTAGTAAGGCCTTATGCACATGGAGATACTTTTTCAGAATAGATTACAAAGGCTTGAGGCAATTACCTTTGTCTCTGTTTCATGCTAGTGTCAACCTAAATAGCACACAGATATTCTCTAAATATAGTAAGTTTAGCCAAGGATAGCAGAGCATTATATTGGGAAAACATGTCACAGTGAACCACTGGGCTTCTTAAAGACCCAAGAAGAAATGAATTTTAAAAGATAAATGTGAGAAGTACACTTACAGTGCTTCAAAACAGAGAGAACATGACACAGACTTGTTGCATAAATTGGAGTGCTCAGTTCATTAGTGGATGCTGTGTGGAAACGTGTTCTTGGATATCTAAGCTGTGGTCCTTGTGATCCACATAGTAAGTAGAAGCTCACATAGTTCTTGACCAGAGTTCTGGTTTTAGCCATACTGACGAATAAGCCCTTCAGAGAACTTGTAATGTTTTTGATAGTTGTCAGTAGTTCTCCTGATAGGCATGTATACAGTAGCGCCTGCTCTTTTCAACCTCCCGTAATAATTTTCTTTGGGTTTTGCACTTGACTCCTTCCTGATACTGACAACAATCAAGCCGCATAAATTCCACTGTAATGTGTGTTCTATAAACGATGTTTTCATTTAGGAAAGTTAATGTGGTACAACTCTGCTCAGCCTTCCCCTTCGCCATACTCGGGCAAATAGGTAGCAGAGCACCCTGCCACAGGTGTCAGCGACCTGCGCTCGCAGTCTCCAGAAGAGCTTGTGTTAATTATCTTGCTGTAGTGGCTCAGAAAGATAGCAATCTTTCCTAAAAAGCAGATGGGTTGAAAGATCCAGAAATAATTAAAATTGATTCGCAAATTCTGTCATGTAGAGGTGTGCTGGGAGTCTTTCTTTTCTGTACCTCTCCCTGCTTCGTGGCGTTGTGCTACCAGGTCCAGGTGGGATTCCCTGCCTTGGAATACTCATTATTGAGTTTGGAAGGGATTATCCACAGTGATTGGCAGTATCATGCATGACATGAGTTCAAAATTTATTTCATTTAAGGGATTTCAGGAGGGACCAATCATTTTCTCAAACTTTTATGAGTTGTTGTTGAGAGGAAGACAGACAAAACTGAAAGTCCAAGGTCACTAAGGATTATCACAAAACTTGCAAATAAGTTACACATTTTCACTGTTAATTCTTCAACATTGTATGTTTTGAAAAGATGTGAATTCTTGGAAATGAAGCCATAAAATATATCATTTTGCATGTTAATATTTATTTTTCCTTGAAAAAATGTTTTGGAATAAAATAACATATATGACTATGACAAGTACCTAATAACAATAAAATGAAATGAGAGCTTCACAAGTTTTTTCATATATATATATGTGGTTGTATGTTGATTACCAGTTTGTGTGTTAATTTTTACTCTAAGGAAACATTAGTTAGAGTCAATTCTTAGCTTCATGTTTTCTCTTTTTTGATGTATTTAATATACGGTCTACAGAGTCTGACTACACAGATCAGACTTGTAGTGATCCTCCTGTTTTCAGCCTCCCAAACACTGGGACTATAGGTATGTACCACCACATCCAGTCTCAGTCACTCTCAGCATGCCATGGGGCCTGGCCCAGAACAGAATCAAACCTCACTTCCTGTGCCTGCCTAAGCAGGCACTTTAGTCCTCTGAGCTATCCGGCAGATCCCAATTCTTAGTTTCTGTAACAAAGAAGCTGTTATGGTTTGTGTCTAGGTGTCCCCCTGTTGCAGGCGGCTGAATTAGAAATATTTTAGGCAGTCAGATAAGGCCAGGCCCTTAAGGAGACAAGATGGAAGGCAAGGTGACTTTGAAACTTGGAAGAGACAGCTGCTCCCATATGGGCCAGACCTCAAGACTAAGACAGAAGAGGAAACATAGCTATATACTTCCCTAGGGATGGGCATTAGGAATTGATATTCTAAATAGGTAATAATCACCTTCAAGTATCCCTAAAGAGTCACTAACCCAACCCCTAATAGGAAAACCCTATTCCTTATTCACACCTGCTTACTAAGTGACTCACTTCCCATTTGGTATTGGGTTTAATCAATTTTACCTGAGAAATGGTGCTTGTAATCTCATTGGTGGACCACAGTTTTGTCCACCTCATGCCAAGTGAATTCCCATGGTTTCCAACTTAAACCCACCTCACCTTATGGTTTTACACTATAAAAGTCCCTGGAAGAGACACCTTCCAGAAGCTTTCTTTTCCCCAGTAAATATATTCTACTCTTAACCTCCATCTGTTCCTAAAATTCATTCTTTGATTTTAGAGAACACAAATTCATCCCAGGTACCTTGCAGGTCAGAAGTTTCATTTTCCCTATATCACCTCCAAAGCCTCATGCGGTTCTGGAGCAGACTTCTAGAATTTGTGATTAACTTGGGATCCCCTGAGATTATGGGTGTGAGAGCTTCTGGGATTATGGGTGTGAGTATTACTCCCAGCCTGGGGAAGACTGCCTGAGTGCAACTGTAGGGAGACAGACTTGCTTTGTGCAGCCACTGTTGCTACTCCTCCTCCATTTTGCTCTCGCTCTTTGCTACTACCAGGTAGGGCTGTGCTCTGCCAAGAGCCACACTGCCTTAGAGCCATGAGGAGGGACTGAAATGGCCAGTGACTGTGAACTAAATAATCCTTTCTTTTCTTCTTTTGGGTGTCAGGTATTAGTGCCAGCGACATGAGACGAGTAACTAAGACAGAAGCCCTATACATTTAAGCAAGCTCAATATTCTTTTTCATGTAAACAAATGCAGAGTGTGAGAACCATTAATGTAACATTTTATAAAATAAGTGAGAAGATAGTTTTATAGGGCTGTCGTGCTTTCCCAACCTACCTTCAGTAAGTAAATTTAGTTGATATTGGTACCACCAGAAAAAGTGATCTGGAGGATATTAATAGCAGGCAAGTTTGCCTAAAACACACTGACTTTAAACACTGAATATTAATTTTATAAATATGGTAAGTATATACTGCATTCTACACATTTATCCCAGGCAACATCCTACTTTACTTAATCCTTTTTATTTCTCCTTTCTCTCCTTGATGCCTTATACTTATAGAAACTCAGTTCCTACTTCACGGTGTCCTTCCAGCCCTCGGCGACACTCTCCGTGGTGTTCTGTCGCTGCCTGTACCTTCCTTATCTGTGTGCCCTCCTGGGCTGTACTCTTGGAATCAAGACACTCTAGAGCCATCACCCTGGTTCCCAGGGCAGGGCACGATAAACATTCCTTTGTCAAACACAGGGCCACACCTTCTCCCAAAACCCATGTACAGTGAAAAGACCCCATTTTTTCAAGTCTTTTAAACATTCAGATTGTTTGCTGGCATTTTCTACTGATTCAATTGCTTTGAAAACATGAGGCTCATTATTTAGGCTTAATAATGGGTAATTGCCAGGTTATTTTGATCATCTCGATGATGAAGTGATTTTCAGCGCTTCTGCCTTCACATAGTCAATCTGGGTGATTGTATGGGAATTAAGCAACACAAACTTGAAGACTGCTTAGTAATGGACTTATAGTTTATAAAAGGACCACAGATGATGATAAATAGCTGTTCCCCTTTTGATTAAGAGGCCAAATGAGGGAATAGGCATGATAATTACAACAGAAGGGAGTTAAGGTAGCTAATTTGGGGATTTTGATTTCTCAGGACTTTTAACAAAGCAAGTTGTTATGGGAGATTTATAAGAAGTGAGAGAGAAATGATGTTTTCCAATATTCAAATTTAAAGAGCCAAGAGACAAGTAATCTAAGCCACCTCACATTTCTACATGTGACTTAGGTTGTGGTGTAGCAGGGAACAAAAAATAAAAAAGGAAAGATGGAAGGAGGAGGAGATAAGTGAGATGCACTCTACGTGGGTCTCACTTTTTTCTTCCCCCTTCCATCCTTCCTTTCCATCTCTACTCCAATGCACTGCAGTTTGCATCTGAAATCACATCTCAGTTCCCTGCTACATTTCCTCTTTCCAGTTGAGCACCATGTAATATTTAAATGTACATGTTTTAAAATATGCTGAAATAGTCTTAGGTATTTAGTTTATATTTTCAATAAAATTCAAACTCTTCACTGGGGCCCAGAAGGTCCTGTATCATCCACATCACTGACCCATCTGCCACTGGACTCTTTCCCTAAATAGTCGCTTTGTACTTTGTATTCTTTCTGTTCTTTGATTTAATCAGCTTGTTTTGTCTTAGACCATTTTACATCTGCACTTGGCATTAATTGCACTACAGATCATAACTTGCCCAGTTCTTAATCACCAGTCTAAAATGGGTCAAAATTTCCCATCTTCAAATGTTATTTCAGGGCTACTCTAACAATAGCTGCTCCTTCCTGTGTTCTTGTTACTTTATATATTATTTTTTTATGAACAAAGTTACAGAGCTTGATGCATTTATGTGTCTGTGTATTTATTACTTCCGCCTCCTCCAGGACAATGTGTGTGTCGAGCACAAGTCCTGCCTGTTTCGTTTCCTGCTACACCACAACCTAAGTCACATGCTCTCGCTCCGAGCGTGATACATACAGTGTGGCAAGTGTCATGCGTGAGCACGATGAGACCCAAGAGATCAGAGTGACAGGAGGGCCAGAATCCCCCAAGAAACCTGCTATGAAACAGCTAGGTTCCTTGGAAGCCTAACTATTGAAGTCACTCTATAGTTCATTAATATACTACATGGTACATTGAGATTATATTTTCCTGAAATGTTCTACATTAGCAAATATTAAAAGAACATGTGTATTTAAGTGCAAACATTTGCTCTAATGGGACTACACATGGAGAAGATTTTATAAATCCACACCTAAAATGGTATTAATTGAACATGCCTTGAAACAAAACAAAATAATTAGTAGCTGTTCCAGTAATGTTTGCTTTTTTCTTTTTTAAAAAATAATTTTATTGAGAAACAAATAGCAATGAGACAGCTTCAAAACCAATTACTAGCACAGTTGCAATAATTAATACATTGCATATTGTTATCTTATTTTTTTAAAGATTTAAAATTTCTGTGATTAGTTGAAATTATAGCCCCACATTTCCAAGGAAAGTGAAACTTTTGCACAGGAAATTTGCATACAATCATAACAAGATACACAAAACTGAAATTGTCCAAAACTAATTGTAAAGAAAAAAATCATTAAAGCATACACATAGAAAAATATTACCTATAGAACAAAATTAAATAGCATCTCATTCCACATTAGAAAAAGAAAAAGAGCAAGTGTGAAAGAAACTAGACTAATTAATTCAAAGGACTGAAAGAAACAAAAACAAAAATCTGTCCTCATTGAATTTTTTTTCAAAGCTGATTACTAGGACATTTTCAATAATTAATACATTGTACATGGTTATCTTCTTAGTGATTATCCATAGTACAAGAAGCAGACAGGATTATCCTATCCAAGCACTATTGCTACAAAACTTTCTTCTCATTGAATTAAGTGAAAGTAGCTGTATATCTATCCCAACTATTCTGTATATACAAATACAAAATGGTCCTTCCTTTGTGTCCCCTTTTTTGTTTATTCCTGTGAGAGATGGGTATTCTATCTGCATGTAAATGCTATGGGTGTTTCAATTCATCCAAACAATCCGACATAGTCCAGGAGTCCACAATAGTAGTGGGTTATACACAGAAGTTGTAATTTTTTTTAGTTTACTTTTTGCTCTCACTTCATATACTTAAACTTCTATATCCTTTCCCCCAAAATTATATTGAGAAATAAATAGCAATGAGAGAGTCTCTAATTGAATTGGTAGGACAGTTCCAATAATTAACACATTGCATACTGCCTTCCTAGTGGTTATTTGTTGTACAAGATGCACACATGATATCCTATTTACAAACACTATTAGAACAAATCCCTCTACTCACTGAATTAAAAAAAAATATATCCTAACCATTTTGAATACACAGATACAAAATAGTCATTAATCTATGTCCCAATTTTTGTTTATTTCCATCATTTAAATATTATCGGTGTGTGAACTCAGCAAAAGATTCCAAAATAGTCCAGTCGTCCATAATAGTATAGGGTCTTCCACTTGACTGACAATGTCAGAAATTGCTGACCTGAGTCCCCTATAGCTCAAAATAACAGCATGGCTTTACTTCTTCTACTTCGTTTTTATACTTTTCTGCTGGATGGTTAAGACCAAGATAAAGCAAAACCTATGTAACAAGAATTGTAGCTTTTGGATCTGATAAGGTCAGTGAAATCCCCTCAGGATTTATCCTGAGATCCTGTACCTCAGCTTGTAGATTCTTTGTCAATGTCAGTGATATGAATGAGTCATGGCCAGTGCTCGGCCAATTTGCTCTCTGTGAAAGTCCAAAAGAATGTTTTCCCTCCATGTGACTCTCCTTAGGCACACTCTATATCATCGATCACTTTCCTCTTGGGACGCATAATCTCCTTGATCAGAAACTTTGGACCACAACTGAGTTACATAATGTTACAGTACAATTTCTCATATGTCCTGAGTCTTAATTGACTTGGAAGGCTAGGGCCAAAATGTTGGCTTTCCTTGCAGCCCTCCTTTTTCTCTAATTTTTGGTCTACAAACTTAGGTTGTTAACCCTGCTGAGGAGAAGCTTACTGTTATTACTGTACAACCTAGGCTGTTAGGCTTAACCTAACTATCTGTCTGAATATCAAACATCTTATGCATAACATGGAGCAGGTATTTTGCATCAAGTATTGGTATGTTAAACTTTAAGTCCCTACAGAATATGATAAAAAATTTAAAAAATTAAAGTATATTTTAAAAATAGGAATAAAGAATTATATATATGTTTATACATAAGTCCAGAAATCTAACCATATACAACATTGTAGCAGGACAGTCCCGCAACACTCCTTTTCCTGTCTCCTACCTTCATTCACCTTAGCATTGAGAAGGTTTAAAAAGAGGAAAGAAATTTGCATGCTAATGAACACA
>NW_004524719.1:4933633-4943515 GCF_000260255.1 Octodon degus | reverse complement strand
TTCTTTTCTCTAGCAGATTTCAGTATACTATTCTTGTGCTGAATTTCTGGGATCTTGACTGTCATAAGTCTCTGTGTGTTTTTAACTGAGTTGAGGTTTTTGCGTTCTGTATGCTTCAGTTACCTGAATATCAGTTTGTTTCCTCATATTTGGGAAGTTTTCTGCTATTACTTCTGGCCATATTTTTTTAATGTCATTTGTATTGACTCCTTCTTTCTCATTGATACCTACTAGACTCGCATTGTTCATCTTTGCATCATCTTGCAAATGATGAATTATTTTTTTCCTGCATCCTAGTTTTTTTAAGAGATCTTTTGTTATCTTTTCACTAGCTGTACCAGTGTCTTCAAAAACTGAAACTCTGTCTTCACTTTCACTTAAATGGTTTTGCAAGCTTATGATTGAGCTTTTAATTCCTCTATATCTCTTTGACTCTGCTTCATGCAATGTATTTGTTTCCTGTATTGCTCATTCAAAGAATACACCATTTTTCTAATCTCCTCTGTTTATTGGTGTCTTCTTTAGAAGCAGTTATTAATTCTTTTACTGCAGAGTTTTTTTCAGATTGAGTTTCCTCCCTATGTTTCTGTATTCAATTCTTTACTTCAGATGCTGTGAGTTCAGAGAATTCTTTTTTTATTTCAGAAAATAATTCTGCTCTGAGTTCCTCTATAACTTTCTACTGTTGCTTATTTACCTTTGATGCTACTAATTCATACATTTCATCTAAGCTAGTGTCCTCTGCATTTGTTCTGGGTGGGCATTGGGTTTCCTCTATATGTATTGGTTCTGCATTTGATTCTTTACTGCAGATGCTATTAGTTCAGGGATTTCTTTTTTCATTTCCAATCTGAGTTCCTCTATACCTTTCTGCAGTGGTTTCTTTATTTCAGAAGCCGTTGATTCATTGCTTCAGCTGTGTGATTCTGAATTTGTTCTGTGTTAGTGTCCTCTGCACTTGTTATGGGTGGGCTTGGGGTCTGAGATGGCATTTTGCTTCTTCTCATTGTCATTTTGCATAGCACTGTCTTCTGATCTTTGTTGTAGAGCTTTGGTGTATTTATAACCTTAGCATCTAGTGAAATTCAGGTGCAGATCTACAAAGTTTGAATTTATCCAGTTGTGTCTGTCTTGGGTCTGGCTGCTGTGCTCAGCTCCTTCCTGCTGCAGCCCTTGGGAGTAAATCTGTTGTGCCTCTCTGGCAAGATGTTCTGCTCCTGGACTAGCTGGGTGGTTCTGTCCCCTACTCTTTCTGCAGGGAATGCAGCTGCAGAGTTTCACCCCAGGCCTGAGCTGAGCCTGAAGGGGACAATTTGGAGTAGGGCTGAGAGAAATCTCTTTCACACACTCACCAGGCTTGGCGTATGGCTGGATCTGGGAGTCCCAAGAACACAGCAGAAGTTCTCACTAGGCAGGCATGGGGGGGGGGTCTGTGGAGTGGTGGCGTGGTCTCAAGGGGGTGGAAGAGGGTCTTGCCCACGCAGAGCCTGGGCTTTGACCAGACAGGTTCCACAGGCGCAGGGTAGCCAGAAGCTCTCTCACATACTCACCGGGCCTGGTCTAGGGCTGGATCTGGGGATCCCGAGAACACAGCAGAAGTTCTCACTCACTGGGAGAGAGTGGGGAATGGGGACTTTGGAGCAGTGAAGGATCCCAAGGGGGTGGAAGATGGTCTTACCCACTCTATGCCTGGGTTTGGAACAGACAGGTCCCGCCGGCACAGGGTAACCACTAATGTTTACTTTTATTAGTACTGTATTTGACACACTTGCCATCTCAACATATCTACATTGACATAATAGGAACAAGACTTCACAGGTTTTGCAGGCTCATTTCCTTTTGTCCTGTAATAGATAAGACCTCAAAAAAAAAAATAGAATATAGCATCTGCATGGTCAGCTTTAGAAAGTAACATCCAAATAGATGATTCTGTAACAAGTTCTTCAATTGGTCATTATGTGTTTATACACACTATTGTTTGTGTCTAGATGTCTCTGAAAGCCTCTTGCAGTCATAGTTCTCTGTAAGGTGGCCAGGTGTAGAGGCTGTGGCTCATTCCTAGCACAGGGCTGGGATTAAGGGAGGTAACTGCTGGATCAGTGCCCTGCTGGGATTGGTACCACCTTAATCCCGGTATACAGAATACAATATAAAAACAGAAAAAGGCTATTCTCTCTCCTCTACTGTTGCTTTTTCTGACATTGGCCATGTCTACAATTTGTCACCCTGCCTTGCAGCCAGCCAATTATGGACTGAAACCTCTACAGACTGAGCTAAAGAAATCTTTCCTCTTTCAAGTTTGAATGTCAGGGATTTTGTCTCAGCAATTAGAAAAATGTAACTAAGAGAATGTGATGCTTTATTGTGCTGTAAGTATCTGTTTGAAATAAAACACAATAGAAATATTACCTTGATGTTTCATAAGGTTATTGGATGTGTTTGGTTGGCTGGTAGAACTCTTAAGTCAATTCCCTTCAGAAATAGTAGTGAACACAAGCTATTAATTTGGGTAACAAATAACTTTACATGACCAGCTGAAACTTTTAAGTACTTTCCAGCTAGAAGTAGGAAAAATGTTCAGTATTATTGTCATGGTCTTTTTCTCAGGTAGCACTGAGGATTGCTCTCAGGAACCGTTCACCAGCTCTTGTTCTTTTTTTTTTTTTTTTTTTTTTTTTTTCTTCAAAACAGGGTCTCACTGTGTTCCCTAGGCTGGCTTTGATCATGTCACTCTCCTGCCTCAGTGTCCCCAGTAGGTTGAACTATAGACACAGGTCTCTATCACCCTGCCTGACAATTCTTATGGGATATCTAGATAGTTAACGTGTTTTCGTTTAATATATTCAAGTAATTCCAAATACAGAGGCCTCTTGACCTTGTTGAAGGGACCAAAATTTTCAGCTGAGACTTAAACTCAAGGAAAGACCAAGGGGCTGGCCAGACAGCTCAGTGGATTAAAGCGCCTGCTTAGACACACTCAGGGACCAGGGTTTGATCCCTGACGTACTGTGCTGGCCCTGCTCCTGAGGAGGGCTGAGCAACTGAGACTGAGA
Organism: Octodon degus; assembly: GCF_000260255.1. Lineage (NCBI taxonomy): Eukaryota > Metazoa > Chordata > Mammalia > Rodentia > Octodontidae > Octodon > Octodon degus. The sequence goes on along the minus strand of NW_004524719.1, from coordinate 4,940,462 downwards.
GTCATGGGGAGCTCCTGTAATCCCGGAAATTGGGAGGCTGAAAACAGTAGAATCACTATGAGTCTGATCTGTGTAGTGAGACCCTGTAGATCCTGTAGTAATTACATAAAAAAATAAATAAAATTTTAAAAAAGAAAGACTAGATTATTTACATTGAGACACTATGTCTATCAGGCATAGTGTAATAACTGTACTTGTAAATTTCTCTGTTGTCCCAGTACTGTTAAAAAGATACACCTGTGGCTTTCTCATAAAAGTTGAATGTTAAAGAAATGATATTTCCTCTGATTTTGCCTCATTTCTAAGCTGTAACTCAAGCATTCCTTTCTTGAAAATTAATTTAATGTTTCCTCTTTCAACGTATTCATTTCTCAGCACATTATTGCCATGTTTTATCTAATCTACTTAATTACTATTCACATCACCGCAATAAGTGATTTATTGTTCCAGCACTCAGAAATTCAAAGGTTTACTTTACATTTGCAACTTGTAATCAAGAATTACACATCTCTTCGTGTTTTTCTCCCTATCTTATTTTTTCAATATATATGGTCCTAACACTGAACAATTACATTTTATCTGCCTCAAATATTTGAATTGAGACATTACCTATGAAATATAAACTGTTTTTTTCAAATATAAAATGGCTTTACTTAAATATCTTGTGTGTATATTTCTTTATTATTTTGCTGAAATTATGACTTGTGTCTTCCCTTACTTCTCCAATCTCCAACTTCTTGCTTTGCTTTGCTTTGCTTTGCTTTCTTGCTTGCTTGCTTGGTTTCTTTCCTTCCTTCCTTCCTTCCTTCCTTCCTTCCTTCCTTCCTTCCTTCCTTCCTTCCTTCCTTCCTTCTTTCCTTCCTTCCCTACATAAATTTAAAGCCTTGCACATTTAACACAAGTGTTCTACCGCTGACATACTTTATTTATCTTCAATTTTTTCTTATTTATTTATTTATTTTCACACAGGGTCTCATTAAGTTGCTTTAGTCTCTAAATTAGGGAAGATTGTGGCATAAAGCACCACGTCTGGCTCTCCCATTCTACTTTTATTTTATTATTTTTTAAAGAATACAAAATAATAGAAAAGTAAATGGTACAAAATTACTTTAAACAAAATAATTGAAATTCAACAATGGTTGTTGTATTGCATGATACCATCTTCAAATTAGTTGTTTAGGTTTCCAGATATAAACCTGAAAAATTGGTTTAAGAAAAGCAAAAGAAAAAAAAAGAAAGAAAGAAAGAAAGAAAGAAAGAGAAAGAAAGAAAAAAGAAAAGAAAGAAAAGAAAGAAAGAAAGTAATTGAAAAAAGTCCAAAAAAATTTGAGTATTAAACACTCTTTTCAATAGACCAGGAAAAAAATCAGCTCTGTAATTATCCAAACTATCCTGCATATAAACATGAATGATTCTTCTCCTTTCATTTCTTTTGTACTTTTGTTCATCCTAGTTTTTCCTTTCCATTGAACAAATTCTTTCCCTTTCTGAGTTTCTACTGTACCTTTCAGATTTTATTTACTCTTTCAGGTTCATATATAAGCAAGACAATAGGATATTTTCACAGGCAGTTCTCATTTATTTCACTTATAAATATAATATCTAATTGCATCCATTTAACTATAGAAGCCTCAAGTTTATCTTTCTTTCTATCTGAGTGTGTAAAAATACCACTGTGTGTTTTTTTTTTTTTTTTTTTTTGTGGTACCAGAGACCAAACTCAGAACGCTTTTCTTCCCAAACAAACACTTATTCCACTGAGTTCTCTCCCTGGCCCATTACCATACATATTTATACATTCCTCAGTTGATAGGTATTCAAGTTATTTCCCAGATTTAGCTGTAAGAAATTACATTGCTGTAAGCATGGGTGCACTGTGGTATGATGCTTTCAGTTCTTTTGGAAAAATAACTAGGAGGGAAATAGGGATCTCCAATTCTAGCTTTTAGAGGAATCTCCATACTGATTTCCATAATGGTTGTAACAGCCTACATACCCACCAACAGTGCAGAAAGATTCCTTTTTCCCCACAGCCTCTCCAACATTTGTTTTTGGTTAACTTCTTGAGGATAGCCATTCTTTCTGGTATAAGATGGTATCTCAGATTATTTTAATTTGTTTTCTTGAATGACCAATGATATTGAACATTTTTTCATCTATTTGTTTGCCATTTGTATCTCTTCATTTGTGGAGTATATACTTAACTCAGATGCACATTTTTGGATTGGGTCTTTGAGTTTTGGAGGCCTGATTTTTTAAAAAATTTTCTTTATATGTTCCAGATAGAAGTCATTTATATGAGACAGTCTGGTATAATTCTTCCCCAATTTTTGGATTTTATTTTTATTCTGTTGATGATTTCTTTTGACATGCAGAAACTTTTGAAAAAGGTATAGAAATTTTTGATTCTTTGAAGTATTTCTTATGCAGTTTGTTTTTTGTTCATAAACTCTATGTGCCCCTATGTGTTTAAATTTTCTACCTATTTTCTTCTCCACAAGATTTAGTATTTCAGTTTTAATATTTAAATTTTTTATCCATTTTGACTGTAGTTTTGTGCATGATGAGAGGCATGGGTCTATATTTAACCTTTAGCATGTAGAAGGCCAGTAATTCCAGCACCTTTTATTAAAGAGGCTATTTCTCTTCCAGTGAACATGTTTCACCCCTTTGTTAAAGATAACGTGACTGAATGTGTTTGTAGTTGTGTCTGCATCTTCTAATCTGTTCTGTAGATCTTCAGATATATATTTTTGCCAATATCATGCTTATTTTATCATATTAGCTTTGTAGTATAATTTCAAGTCAGGAATTTTGATGTCTCCTGCCTTTCCTTTTTGCCCAGGATTGCTTTTGCTATTCTATGACTCTTATTGTTCCAGATAAATTGAAGCAATATTTTCTCTAGATCTATGATGTGTACTAATGGTAACAGCTTTTAATATTCTCTTCTTTTGCTCAATTTCTGGGGTCCTGATTATTATGTGTCTGAGTGTAAATTTATTTTGGTTGTGGCAAGTTGGAGCTGAAGTATTATATGTGTCACTTAACCTTGAGATTATTTTTGCTGCTTGAGAAATTTCCACTAGTACTTCTGCAAACAGTCTCTTCATGTCATTTGTGTTGACTCCAACTGTATCATTGATAACTATTAATTTTATATTTCTTTTCATCATCTTGCAGCTGTTGTATTGTTATTTCCTGGTTCCTAATTTTTTTAAGAGATCTCTCCATTTGTCTTCACTAATTCCAATGCTAGTTTCAAGGTCTGAAATTTTTTCTTCAGTTTCATTCAATCAGTTTTGTCTGTTTTCAATGGAATTTTTGATATCCTACATATCTGTTTGAATCTGTTTCATGCTGTCTAGCTCTCTCCTGTATTGTTCATTCAGTGTTTCCATCATTCTCCTATTCTTCTTTACTTTTTTAAATCTATTTCTACTTTAGATGTACTGAGTAATTCTTTCCCAATTGTTATTTCCTTTTTCATCTGGGAGATTATTTCTGATCTGATTTTGTCCACAGCCTGATGGAGTTGTTTCTTTACTTCAGTTACTATCATCACAGAAATTTCAGGTGTGTGACTTCCAAGTTCTTCCATGACCTTGTCTCTTGGGCTAGTTTTGAGTGGGCTGGATGACTGAGATAGTCTTTCCCTTCTTCCTTTTGACATTTTTGAAGTTTCCAATGTTCACTCTGACTGTCCAGTGATGGCCAAAGGGCAGGGTGTGGGTGAGCAAGTTTCTCACCAGGTGGGCTCACTGAATCTCCCACTGTGGGGTTCAGTGTGGTTTCCACCTTGGCGGTAGTGGGAGATCAAGCCACGCATGACTCAGGATGGATCTGATAAAGATGAGGGCAGGCTGAAGCTCAGAAAGGCTCTTTTGATGGTGGGTGGGTAGAGTGTAGTTCTCAACAAGACTCCCGCTACTGGTAAGCAGTTCAGCAGGGCTATGGTGACAGCACAGTGGGAGAGGCAGATGCAGCTCATACAAGTTCCTACAAGGGTGAGGGGGCAGCACAGGAATCCCCAGGTCCCCATCACTGTCCTCTGTGTGCCTGGTTTTTGTGACAGGCAGCATCAGCTCTGCTGAGCTCTGAGGAGTGTAAGGGACGTGGGGGATGCTCACCAGGTCCCTATGGCTGTCTTGAAGACACCTGGTCTATGATGGACAAGGGTGAGGGCTCATTCTACTTTAACTTATATCAACTTAACTGGATCATCAGTATCTCAGTGTCTTAAAAACTTATATAGCCTATCTCTCATGGTGCCCTACGTGAGGTTTATAACTTCCTATTCTCTCCCAGATTATTTGTTTGTGAAGCATTACAGTATCCTACAGCTTGTGATTTTATTGGTCTTTGAGTTTTATTCTTATTGTTATTACCTTAATTAGACTGGCATTTCTCCCCACCTGGCCTAATGCCATGGCTTTCCCATTATATTCTCTGCTCTTTCTTTTTACCCATTTGTAGTGTTTGATAGATTGTGTCAACTTGAAAAGTTAAAAGTTTAACTAAATGAGCTCAGCAATTTCACACCCAAGAGTGTGGAGGTCCCACCCTAGAGTGACTTATCACCTAAAAGATATAAAATGAATTTGAGGAAAGATGGAGCAGTACATTTCCTTGGAGGAGCTCCAGCCTTTGCAGTCAGCTTGGACATTATCTCCTGGCTTCTAGTGCAGACTCTTCAGTCTCTGCCTTAGATCCTTCATCCTTCTGGTATGGATTCATCAGCCTTCAGTTGCAGACCCATCGGCCTCCTCACAGGACTTGCATGGAACACTGGGGTGGGCTCGAGTCCCTGGATGGAATCCTTCAGTCTCCAGGGTGCAGATGCCTTCTGCATGCTTGTTCATCTGAATGTGGCTGAACGTCGTAAGCCAATCTTATAATTTCTTATACGTTTCTACATCTTCTTCATATCTGTTTCTGTAGTAAAACCATGACTGATATGCCTTTCAATCCAATTACATTTGTGACACAGAAAGTAAGCCAAGTTACAACCTCAGTTTAAGACATGCACAAGGCTTGGAATAGCCTACAGTACAAACACTAATTTCTTCAGCACAATAATCAATGTCCTCAGTCATTTGAACCCTGCTTCCTTTGCAGTAGCATCTCCTGTGCTTGTCAAGTTGAAGGCAAGATCAAAGGTCAGAATCCCCATAGTTGCTTTCCTAATTTCTCCAGTGCAAATCATATATTCCTCTTCAGCTTTGTTCTTGAGGTACAGTAAATGTGTCTACTATAGCACTGATTTATGTAAATATGCAAATCTGTATTTAGATGATAGGAAACAGGAAAATTGGCTTTGTGATGTAAAAGGCATTTGAAGATAGAGAAATAAGAGGGAGGATGTGGAATGAGACATAAAAAGGATTAAAGGGCCTGGGATATACCTCAGTAGCACAGGGCTTGCCTGGGAAGTGTGAGGTTGTGAGTTTGATTCCTAGTTAAAAAAAAAAAAAAAAATGAAGATGTGATCCATATACATAACAATAACCCCTGATAAGCATATTCATTATGTGTTACAAAAGCAAATGAATAAGAAATAAATTGCATATCAATGTATTCAGTGGTAATCTTATGAGAACCATATGCCTGACTTAATGGTAGTGGCAAATAAAGGTCAAAACAGGTATGACTTGGAAAGTTGTGCATGTGTGTGCATATGCAACTAAAAAATGATGTCTCCAGACAATATGACAAAATAATACCTATTTGTAGTATCCTGGAGGCATGTAGTAGTATGGAAGGATAGATTTCAAAATAGGTGTCAGATAGAGAAAATTTGGTTTTGGGGTTTTTTTTGGGGGGTGTATGTTGTTTTCTTCTGTTTTTACCTGGAACAGGGTCTTGCTAGCCAGCTTTTGCTCATAGTGATCCTTCTGTCTCAGCCTCCCCAGTGCTGCGATAGGCATGCATCACCACTCCTGGCTTCAGTGGCCAGCATGGTGAGCCTGGGGTTCCAGGGCCAGGGTGTCGTATGGTATCAGGGATCACACCCAGGTCCTTGTGCTTTCTGGACAGCTGCTTAGACTGCTGAGCTATCTCCCCAGCCCTGAGAAAATTAGTTTTTTTAAAGCTTATTTTCATATTGCAATAAAATTCAGTATTGCTTCTTTTTTTTTTGAATCAATTGCTATAATTGGAGAAAAATTACTGACATACCTAGTAGATATTTAGTTATTTTTTATTTTTATTTATTTTTTTTTGTGGAACTGGGGATTGAACTCAGGCCCTTGTGCTTGCCAAGGAAGCGCTTATTCCACTAAGCCACCTCCCCAGCCCCGAAGGATTTTTTTTTTCTCCAAATACCTTCAGGCCAGGTTTGGCTGGCTTGAGTTGTGGGGCTCAAACCTCAACAAACTGAGCCTGACTGTTTTGTTGAAGCAGCCACTTAAAGAACTGAGCTAAGGGGCAGGCCCCCCTCTAGTAGATATTTAAAGCACATTACTTTCCACAACTTGCTATATCGGGGTTCTGCTTTTATTTTCTACATACAAGTAATATAAATTTGGCTTTACTTAAAAAGGATATAGTCTCTGTATTTAGAGTATGAAGTTACAACATTCTTTCAATAATTTTAAAATACAGTTCTTATAGTATTACAAACTGCGAGTTCATGAGAATCATTGCTCTAAACCAAACAGAATGCTGAGGAAGCATCTAACATTTGAATCGTACTATTTTACTCTCAATTAAAATACAAACATTCTTCCACCTTGATGAAGCATGTAGTGATCAAGACGCTAGACATAGTCTATAGTTGGCCTATATTTGGCTTTCCACTCCAATCCCTCGTATCGTCCTAGGGACGACC
>NW_004524719.1:4932782-4933533 GCF_000260255.1 Octodon degus | reverse complement strand
TATATTTAAAAATAGGAATAAAGAATTATATATATTTACACATAAGTCCAGAAATCTAACCCTATACAACATCGTTACAGAACAGTCCCACAACCGTCCTTTTCCTGTTTCCTGCCTTCATTCATCACCCCCTTCCTTTTTAAACAATCATCTACACAAGAGACAGAATGGCAACAACTGATGTGTCATGACAAGCAGCACCTATTCAGAGGACCAGTATGAGAGGCACTCCAAGCATGAACCTACTATTACAAATTGCCATCTTCAGTGCAGTTGCTTAGTTCACAGGTGGCAGTATATATGGTTAGTCAGGGGAGAGTCCTTCAAATTAACTGTTAGATTTGAAAATCTTCTGAAGATTCTCAAGATCATTGCCTTACCCATCTTGTACATATCACTGTATGGCTTGCCTCTGTCATGTTTCCTAGCTCTTCTCTTGGTCTCTCTTCATTGTCTAGTGCTCAAGTTCTTGCTTTCCTTTTAATTTTATCATACCTTTCTATTTGTATTTCTTCTTTTGAGTTCTTAAACTAGGGAAACTATATGATATTTACACATGTTTGTCTGGTTTATTTCACTTTGAGTATATCTTCAAATGGCATCCAATTAAATACAAAGCTTCCGAGTTTATCATTCTTTATAGGTGAGTAATACTGCATTGTATAAAAATACCATATCTTTCTCAACCATTCCTCAGGTGATGGGCATCTTGGTTGTTTCCAAGATTTGGCTATCACAAATTGTGCTGCTA
>NW_004524719.1:4923383-4931033 GCF_000260255.1 Octodon degus | reverse complement strand
ATGAAGCATGTAGTGATCAAGACGCTAGACATAGTCTATAGTTGGCCTATATTTGGCTTTCCACTCCAATCCCTCGTATCGTCCTAGGGACGACCTCTATGCCCTGAACGTTACGGCCCTCGTTTGCTCAGTGCTTGTGCTGTTGTTTTCCTCAAAGTCTCCACTTTTTGCTATTAAAATATACAGCCAGAGACATCAGTTCTCCTTGCCAAGGACTATTTTTTTTATTTCTTATTTATATGTGTGTGTGTGTGTGTGTGTGTGTGTGTATTTTGTACAGGGTCTACAGGGTCTTACAACGTAGATCTAACTCTTAGTGATCCTCCTGTGTTCAGCCTTCCAAGTGCTGGGATTACGGGGCCAGCTCAGCACACCGGGAACCAAACTCTGGCTGCTGCGCTCTGCCTGAGCAGGCGCTTTAATCGGCTGAGCTATCCGGCCAGCCCTCCAAGGATTATTTTTAAAACCTAAATTGGTGTCATGCCCTTCCTTCCCACATCAAGTACGCCTCGCTCATGTTCCAATTGCTTCTGATTTGGCTCCCTAACTCATCAGTGTCAAGGGTATACACTGGGGCTATAGCACAGAGGCTGGGACAGAAGTGGTTGTTAATAACAAGCTGAAGTCAAAAAGCCATACGCACTGAACCTTGAAACACACTATTTTTGTTTATGTTAGTTCTAAAACATTTCTAATGAAGGCGTTTAGTGAGAGGCATCTACAGCAGCAGACTTCAAACTGAAATATCACATTCTGATTGATACAGACTGACTGAACGAACATGTCTCTGGGATTTCATTTCCATGGATGTACTTGAAATTGAATCCGCGGCACTGTATACACACAAGTTTCTTCAGATCTTAAAAGTCTACTTTTCTTCCTTTGAATTATAAAAGACAGCCAAAGTCTTTCATTAAGCTTCTGGAAACAGAACTCAAAAGAAAACAAAATGCATCTTTATTCTCATTCGCACAGCATGCTGAATTGAACAGGTCAAGGTTTGAGATCCTCTTTTATCTTCAGCGTTCTTTCCCCTTCCACCTGCTGAGAGCTCTCCTGGCATTTTACTTGGGTCCTGTTCCCTGCTCTGCCAGCATGATCTGCACTTCGGGAGCACTTTGCTGCATCCAGTCCCCCTCTTATGCCTTGTTTATTCCATCATCTTCTCTTGTACAGAACCACTTCCACTGCTGAAGTGACTGAGCATGAGCCTTGTATTTCACTTAAAGCGGCGTAACACCAGAAATCAATTTGCTCACTTAGGTGCCGAAGAAAGGATTTCTGTTTATTAGCATATCTGTGCCATTTTTTTTTTTTTTGGAAGAATGCTTTTTTGTGTGTCTTATTGTTTGGATTTATACATTTTATTTAAAGGCATTTTTCAAATCAGTTAGTCTCTGAAACAGATTTAAATAGTTATTTCTCCAAACCCATCCCAACAGCCATTATGCTCACTGTAGCATTTCATTGGTTTTGCTCTCAGTGATAATAGCATATTTATGCGCTTCATGAGGAGCAGTTCCTCTTTAGTCTGCTTAGAAGGAGACATAATGTTTTCTGAATGTAGGAAGATGAGAAGTGTGAGCATTCCGCACTCCCACAGCAGTCTACCCGTACATGATTGCATGGTTTAAGAAAAATAAAGAAACAATTAATAAGAAATTATTGTTTTATTTCACAGTAAAGCAGAGTTTGAGAAGCTAAGAACTGTAAATCAGTATTTAAAAGTCATGTGTTTGTAATGCTTTATTGAAGAAATATTTAGTCCTAAGAATTTCAGTTATAATTCACCTCTTCTGAAAGGCAGAGAACATGAACACAATAATGATTTCTTTGGATTTTTCTTTCAAAGCTTCAATATTACCATCACTCTAAAAATGGCAAGTTACTGATTATGAGTAGGGTTTTTCTGCAAAAGAAATTTATGAGAATATCTAACCTTTTCTCTTACGCAGCATACTGATTGTGTGGCTTGGCATTGTGACTTTTATGTTATTTTCACTGTATTTACTTTGTCAAAGTACATACTACTTCCACAACTTGGATACATAAAGAGTACCAAGAAGCACATCAGAATGAAATTAGTTACCATGAGGTAGAGAGATACTTTGAGTTCTCTAAAGCCTCAGGGTATATAGAAAGTTCCCGATTTTCAAAATTGTTCTCTAAGACCCTGTTTCTAACAAAGGTTGTAATTGTATAGTTGCACTGGGCAATGTATCTCTATCATGTAGCAAATGCATCTGTTTTTCTTTAGTTACTGTTTGAAGCATAAAATCTCAAATGTATAATTCTAAATCTAAAATTTCTTCTATAATTCACCATAGAGTTTTACAAATGTATTTTACATAGTACTAGACAGGATTTGAATTTGTTTTGCTACACTAGGTTTATACATATATCATTAATAACAATTTAGTATAAGCCAGTGACATATATTATAAATTACATGAAAAGTAGATGAGTATAATATTTGTGCTTATTAAGCTTCAAAATTAATTCTTGTATGGTTTCAAATATATAGTGTGTATCTAAAGAATTTTTCATAAAAAATGCATACCTATATCTTAAAGTGTGTTTTTTTATTTTTCAAATATACTTGCAAATAAACCCTTTTCTTTTATAACTTTCATATGTCTTTTCTGAATCTAATAACAGAACAATGACATTTGTTTTTCCTCTGTTTCCCTTGGGTATTTTTTTCTCTTCTTTCTTTCTTTTCTTTTCTTTTTTTCTTTTTCTTCTTTCTTTCTTTCTTTCTTTCTTTCTTTCTTTCTTTCTTTCTTTCTTTCTTTCTTTCTTTTTTTCTTTTTTTTTGACAGAGTCTTGCCATGCAGCTCAGGCTTACTGTGTAACCCAGCTGCCCTCAAACTCAGAGAGATCCTCCCGTCTCAGCCTTACAAGTGCTGTCATTACACGCATGTGCCACTATGTCCAGCTTAATTTTTAATGTTACCAATTAGTTAAAAGAGCAAATGTCCTTTTAAGTGTTATGGGGTTTGAGAAAGTAATAATGTGTAATAATATGTATGTCGCCAGGTGTAGCACCTAAAAACCAATTAACTGAAAGAAGTCATGTAATGTTTCAGCTTATGTTTCAATTAAATGATTAGTTTCAAGGCTCGTTAGAAGAACTCTGATGGCTACTGACAAAAATTGTGTTCCTTCTCTACTCATATGTAAGTTATAATTTGGGGAAATTCATTCTGAATATTAAAATATTTCTTTCAATTGACATATGAACCAATTATTGTTTCATACATTCATCAATTACTAAATTTCAGTGTAAATATCTTGAACCTTTAAATTTCTTGTGATTATGAAAACAAATCTTAGATGAAAGAATTACAAGTAAAGCATAACACTGAATTTTATGTGATTTTCTTCAGTGAAAGGTTTAAATTTAAACATGGCAAACTTTCACAAAGTGGTCTTCACATCATGTACTGTTAAATTTCAAATTTCTAATAGGTTACTGGTTTGTGAGGTTGTCCACTTAACTATTTAGTTGAAAATGTAATAAGGTGCCCCTCATATTCTTCTAATAAATGTTTTTATTTATTTTTTATTTTAATATTTCCAATGAGTGTTTGACGGAAAATCGTCTGATAGTCCCAAACTAATGATTTGGCAAAATGTTATATAGCAAAAGTAGCTTTCTTTTCAATTTAAATATAAGCAGGTTAATACAAGACAAAGAACTACAGCAGAAGACCTGAAAATTGCAGTATTGAGCATTTATAATATGTCATTATTTTTACTTATCCACTACTTGATTATTATTTTTTAGATTTTGTAGGACTGGGGATTGAACCCAAGTTTTACTAAGTTGTCCAGGGACTCAAATTTAATATCCACCTGTATATCTCCTAGATTTCTGGGATTACAGGTGTGCACCATGACACCAGGCTAAACTTTAGATTTAAATAAAACAAACAAAAAAAAATCGGCCATCTCTGAAGTTTCCAGTAGATGTATGCATTTTAGGACTACACCCAATTTGTTCCTTTATATTACAATACACATTGCCTACTTAAAAATATGGAACCAATGATTTCTCAGTAAAGTAACTGGCTAAATAAAAGTATGAAATTTTTTTAAACCTCATCTCAATGATGAGATTTTAATAATTAACAACCTTTAAGTTAATATTTTAATAATAAGATATATATTAACTATTAATATAGTTAAGGAGCATTGGCTTGGGTTGGATGATGTGGTTCTTCATCTATAATACTGGCTGTCACGAGAGCTAGCGCATAGTCTGGGAGTGAGTCATCATTTTATTTTTAGTCATAATAATATTTTTAAAATACTTCCCCAATGGATTGTCATGCTTACCTCTAAGAAGTACTACAAATATATATTAAACAATCAGACAGAGACCTGAATTCATAAGCCACTGATTTGACAGACCATGTTAAAGACTATTCAGGGAGTCAAAATTGTTAAACAAGTACTTACCTGTATTTACGCTTCTGTAATATTGGTCATTTATGCTTTTCAAAGGTGTAACACAGATTTTAGTTAAGCCTTTCAGGTGGTGGAGATAAAAATTGCTTTGCAAGGTAAAGACATTTGAAACTGTCTTGTCCTCATTAACGAGGGTACACTTTTAACATGTGAAGTATGATACCGCTCATATCTTAAGGTGCATAACTGCTGTGAACTGTAAGTAAAATTATCAGCATGTTTTTACAGAATAGGTTTGAATAATTTAATGTTCCTTAAAATATTAACCTGTAGCCACAGCCTTAGACAAGGAAATAAGTAAAGTGTTAAAGGATTAAAAGCTTTAAAGATTTTCAGTTTGTCATCTCTTGTGCTCAGATGATCATGTCAACATCACTTCCTGTAATATTTTGTGTAACACATTTGGTATATTATATATTAACTTTGTACTGTATCTACCATACAACTAGTTATATATATATATATATATATATATATATAGAGAGAGAGAGAGAGAGAGAGAGAGAGAGAGAGAGAGGGAGGGAGGGAGGCAGGCAGGAGAGGGAAATAGGAGAGTTGAGAAAGAGACCAATTTATTTGTCTCAGGCAATTAAGAAATCTGAGAAATTCTTTTATTTATTTTTCTAGGTATTTGGTACAAGGTCTAATTACACAGCTCGAACTCAAAGTGGTCCTTCTGTCTCAGCTTCCCCAGCACTGGGATTACAGGCATGCAACACCATGCCCAGTTTTGGTGGCTGGCTGGGTGTGGGGCCTGCATGGCATGGATACCGGGAATCGAACTGGTGTTCTTGTATTTGCCAGGCAGGTGCTTAGACTGCTGAGCTATCTCCCCAGTCTCTGGAATCTGAGAAATTCTAAGATGTGTGATGTGTGTCAGAAAGCTAGAGGCTTGTGGTCTGAATCGGAAGGCCTGAGAGCAAGACGGCTGCAGGGGTTTAGCGCCGGTTAGAAGAGCAACAGGCTCAAGACTGGGCAAGAGCTGATGTTTAGTTTGCAAGAAGCCCAGCAGGAGGAAATCTCTCTTCCTTCAGTGAGACTTGCACTCTGACTTATCCTGAGCCACGCAGCTGAGTGGGCGAGATGCACGCATGTTGGTGCGGCACTACACTTGCCAGTCTGCTGCTTAAGTCTGGATCGCATCCCAAGAAAGCATTACTGAAGGTCAGTCCCCACACGGCAGGGTGCAGGTGGACATATAGACATACATATATATTTATTGCTGTCTTCACTCTAGTTGCTCCGGCTACAAATATAAACATATGAAATTGGTCAGAGTCAAAACTTTAAGCATTAAATGTTACCTTCAAAAAACTGACAGAAATCATCTTAGCTATCCTGGGTATATACTGACATGACGCTTTCCCTTCCTTGGTTTCCTATCTTTTCTCCATTCCCTCATCTCAATTGTTTATTCTTTATGTTCTGTTTCCTTCCTTTTTACTATATCTATTATAAGTTAAGATCTTATTTACTCCATTGACAACCTCTAGTTGCCTTTTAATTTACTTTCAGAATTTCTTTTACTGAATGAATATGTAAGCATGTGGGTAAGATTGAGCATAAATGTATGATCATGTGTGTATAAAAAAACAGACTTCTGATTATGTGTACAAAGCAGTCAATGAGAAACAAATTAGTGGAGTACTCCAAGCTAATCCTGTATTAGAATTTCTGAGTGAAATTTATGTTGCGCAGAATAAATAGCAGAACATTAAGGAAAATCTTCTCCTGTGAACAGCAATGCTTACTTTCTAAGTAGGCAAAGCTATGCTACAATGAAGCCATTCCACAGGCAAGTAACAATTATTTTCTATAAGAAACTGGAAAGAATATTAAATTCCATAAGAACCTATTCTTTCTTGGTCAAAGCAAATTATAATTCTAATTGAGAAATCATGAATTCCACTTGAACTTGACATACTGAAATGCCGTAGTCTTTGATACAATGATGCAATTTCATGACATTTATTCCCTTCATTCTTTAGTCAAGGTCTCATAGCGCAACATATGTCACTTTATATATTGAAAAGTTTAAGATCTAAGACTTTCTTAGGGCCACAGATCCAGTGGGGTCAAAATCAGTTCAGAATCCCAGTGCATAAGATTCTAGTGTAGGCATTCATGGTGATACCCAGTACAGGCTTAGGTTGCTCATCACTGGAACAAAACACTTCAACTCAAGGATGTCTAAATTTGTTTTGGCTCACAGTTTGGAAAGGATTCCATCCACAGTTGGCTGGATCCAAGGTAAGGCAAAGTGGCAGAGGAAACATGGCTCGGGCAGTGGTCTGGATGAGAGACAGCCTGATGGAGGAGGAGGGAAGAGGTAAGAGATCCATCCTTGCGGGCCTCGCCCCACTGAGTGCCCCTCTGCTGACCTGCTCCTACCTGCTCACAACCACTCACCTACATGCCCACGAAGCCACAGTGGGGACATGTGGACACAAAGGATAACAAATCAATGTAACAAAGGACTAAGAAAAAAGAAAAACAAAAATGAAAAACCCAGAAAGTTAGTATGGTGATTACCAGAGACTGAGGCAAATAGAGAAGGGTGAAGCACCTGCTAAAGAGGACCACGTTTCAGATAAGCAAGATAAAAATATTTTGTAGAACTACTAGCAGCATAGTATTTGAAACTAATGATGCCATATCTTATAGTTTAGATTTGCTGAGAAGCTAGAGGCCAGATCTTATGTAAAATGTTCTTACAAAATAATAGTAGATATCATGTAGAAGGAACAAATTTTGAAAGCTGAAGCATATATTTATGGCTTTAAATGGGTAAAGCACGGGCTTAGCCCATGGAAGTACCTGGGTTCAGTCACTTGAACCAAAGGAAAATAAAGCTGTGTATATTAAAGGCATATAACTTTTTAAAAATACAACTAATGGTAGAGTCTTACTACACAGTTCAGACTAGTGGTCCTCCTTTGCCTTCCTCCCCAGCGCTGGGATTATAGGCCTGCACCACCTCACCTGGTTTTGGGTCTGGCACAGCATGACCAGGGTTCTGGGACCAGTGTGCCGGGGCCAGCACAGCATGCGGTACTGGGGATCAAACATGGGTCCTTTGCTTAGCGGGAAGGGGCTTAAATCACTGAGCCATCTCCCCAGCCCCACCATGCAACTTTTTAACACCAGCCACACCTCACTGTACTACTTCTATAAAGA
>NW_004524719.1:4918305-4923142 GCF_000260255.1 Octodon degus | reverse complement strand
AAGTCTCTGAAATTTCTCTTTATTCACATTACATTTTCTACTGTTAAAAATTTATGTTTCATTCTCATTTTGTGATTTCTCATTTTTCTCTTCTCTAATTGTTTGTAGCACTTACACATGCAGGCTTGGAGATTCACTATGTGAATTTCAGAAGTATTTGGGTGGTTTTTTTTTTGGGGGGGGGCGGCTAGCTCAGGTTGCCTTAAGGGTGGGTCAGGTAAGGCATGCGGAGCTGGAGCTGGGGGTCCAGCCGCAGTCCTTTGCGCCTGACTGCATTTGCATAAGCAGGTGCTTAAAAACCTGAGCTAACCGGCAGGCTCCCCTGTGAATTGTAGACAATTAAATGCATAAGGAATTTAAAAAATAAATACTTCTGAAATAAAATGTCTTACTTTCAGATCCATAATTACTTATGTTCTCTGATCTAAAATTTTTATTTTAACTGATCTTTCTTTTAAGGAAGAGATTAGTGATCAAACTATGAAATTAATGTGTTCATGACATTATTAAGTTCCTTATATAGCTCGAATTAAAAACAGGAGAGTCAAAAAATAAAATATTCATGAGTAGATTTAAAATTAAAAATATATGATAAATTTTTGCAAAACATTCTCTGGTATAAGGAAATGTAAGTAATCACTGCTTTATTAAAGAAAAAAATTAGAGAAAAACCGTTAAGAAATAAAAGATGTTTTGTAAAATTTTTGAATACTTTTTGAATATTACTATATGAAGCTTTTGTCTTTACACCTCCTAGAAATAAGCTTAACATTAAGTATACATTATTCAAAATAGATTATTTTACAAGCAATTTCCTAATTGATTGTACCTATGAATTAATTATAAAAAGTAGAGTGGCTTCCAGGGGATACGGACTATACTAACAGCCCCTTAAAGTTTTACGTTAGATGTACACAGACTACATTCTCACAGGAGTTGAAAAAAAGCACGCAGCTTTGAAAGGGTTCTAGGGAAGAAAAGAACGACATGAATATGGTCAGGCCGTGTTGCTATGACAACCAGGACTTCTCCACTTCTAAGCGTTCTTGCATTTAAACTCTCAGTCTCCCGGTTGCATTCCCCCCACGCCCCCCTGCACACACCCAGGCTGTCTGTTACCTATGTGAAAATGCTGACAGAAGGGTAAAAGGGAAAACGTATTCATAGAACTTTGAAATAGTATCTTGAAACTAAAAGAAAACTTTAAAGTAGAAAATATGCTGAGTACAACATATATTTTTTTCTAATAATATAAGAAGTGTGTGTGTGTGCACGTGATATAAGGGATGTTATTAACTCTAATATACTTTTGTTAGAAATTTGGATCTCAAAAAAGGAAAAGCAACTCTAAAATGAACAATTATCGTTCCTCAAAAAATTTTTGGAGAATTATTCTTAGAAATATTCTGATAGAGTTTCCTCATCTCATATATATTTGACATGTAAATGTATATGAATATGTTTTTCTAAATGAAATCTTGTCCCATGCCTCATCTCTCTCACCATCATGTCTAGCTCTAGCCCTGGCTCTATTTGTACCTATCTCTCTGGGTCTGACAAATACTTCATACATTTTTAACTAAGACAGTCTGAAGGTTCCGAAGGGTGTCAGTGTATCATCATATGGTTAATCTCTCAGAAAATGTCAGATGCACTGTGCATTAGAAAGGAAAAATTGTATTTGGAGAATAGTGCCATAATTGTGCTAATCGTTTATTTCATGAATGCTGTATGCACATAGGATTCAAATATATTTAGTTGTAGTTTCTAATTTCATCTTCAACAGGTAAAGATATTGTAATTCAGAGCAGATTAATAATTCTCCTGGATCACGTTATTTATAAAATAATGAGTGATTTGGAAATTGATATAACTAATCCAAAGACCATTGTTTTTGATCAGTAAAATTCTTAAACTAAAATGAGAATACTCAATAATGAACACTTTTTCATGGCAATGAACAGATTAGTTCATACAAAAAATAGTAATGTGTCATTTTTGTGAAATTATTTTCATTCCTATATTGAAAAATTTGCCTAGTTCTCTGATGCAGGATTCCTAACAATACAAATTAATGAATGCAGGCTTCTTCCTGAATCCCCGAAGGCACCAAATATATTTTCCACAGGAACCTCAAGGAAGAACCCAGTGATCCAATACTTTGGATCTGGCTCTTTAAGATGTGTTTCAGACCTCTGTTTTTGACAAATGTAAGATAAATCTGCTGTTTAAAGCTTCTAATCTTGCAGTGAACATTACAGATATAGTAGGCAATGTTTCATGTCACATGTCAAATACAAACTAAACCTGTTTTTAATGGAGTCAGAGGGGAAAGTATTGTTGCCTTCAGAAGAAGCATGTAAGAATTGCGGCATGTTTCTCACCAAGAATCTCTTTGCTTTTTAAGTTTTATTTTAAATATAATAAAAATAACTTAAAAATTAGAAAAAATACAGAATTTCATAAACAAGATGATAGGCATTCAACACTGGCTTTTGTATGCATATTATTGTCTTCAAAGTAGTTGTTCAGATTACCAGATGTAAGCCTAAAAAATTGCCCCCAAAATTTAAGCATTAAGTATTACTTTCAATACATAAACAAATAAACAATATACATATATGTATACACATATACATATGTATGTATATATTGCACCAAGAAGGTATTGCAAGCAAGAAATTAAAGTGAAATATGTAAAGTGGTGAAATAAAACCAAAACCAACACCATTAATTTATATTTGTATATAATTACTGTTTATAAAATTATTGTTCAAATTAAGAATCAATATTTTATTAAGGAAACAATAAGATAATTCAATGTCCACAAACTTTCCCTGTAATGAATATAAGATGCTTTCCAAGGAACAAACATTTTTGCTACATATCAGAACCAGTTACATCATGAAGGAGGACAAAATGACAGTGAGCAAGGGGCTGGCAAGAGAGCTCAGCAGACTACAGTGCCTGCCTGGGCAAGCTTAGCCAAGAGCAGGGCGTGCGGTTCGACCCCCAGCACCACGTGCCATGCAAGTCCCGCTCTCGGGGATGGCTGAGCTGGCCAGAGTCTGGGTGTGGTGGCCCACGCCTATAATCTCAGCACTCGGGAGGCTTAAAGCAGGAGGATCACTATGAATCCAAGCTGCATACTGAGACCCTGCAACAACAAAATACATTAAAAGAAAAAAATGACAGTGAGCAAATAAACTATGACAAAACATTTAATTCATTTATTCTTACTTGCCATACAACAATTATATTTGAAGTAATATTTTGACATTTATATAGTGCCTATAACATGGGTATATGAAATAAATAAAAGCAAGATAATAAGCCACCAGGAGAAGAATAGAGAATGTTACATTATTTAGTACATGTAGAAAAATACATTTTTTTCCTAACATGAGTAATATATTTATTTTAAAAAGAAACAATTAGAATAGAGCATTGTCTTAATGACTTGCTCATTGCTATAACAAGAGCAAAAGTTTATTGTAGCAGTTTCTTAGAGATTTCATTCCATAGTTAGCTGGCTCCAAGGCAGGGCAGCATGGTGGAGGGGCTTCACAGAGGATGGACAGCCCATGGCAGGGTTGACAGGAGGCAGGAGCAGGGCGCCTTCCTTCTTTCCCTTTCCATCCTATCTGGGATAAACCTATTTGTGGAGGATCACCTGAGCAGCTCTCCTTGAAAGAAGAGTGATTGTCTCCATTTTGATTGAGCCTGACCCTATTTCCTTGTATTGATATGTACAAAGCAGGCTAGGATTTCTCTTTATCTATGCAATTGGCCTAAAGCAATGTATATTGGTCTAGCTGAGGTGCTGGCAATAGTCTTTGAGGGTGGCATGCATGTTTCCCTCGTAACTTACACCTGCTGCTCTTTAATGTGAGCTGAGCCAAGATAGAATTAAGAGCCAGTGCTCTGTTCTACCAGCTAAGATCGAGCCTCGAGATAGAGGCTATGATTTCTTGGGACTTGAAAGATTACATCAGAACTGAGGCACTAGACCCCCCAAACATTAGATACTCTCTCAATAGTGTAATGCAGATTACTTTCTCTGCATATCCTCTCTGCATATGACAGAGGTAAATGTAGGCCACACACCTAGCTCAGCTAACAATATTCACCTACTTCCAACAATTCTCAGTCATTCCTCCTCAAGCCACTCATACTAAATAAAACCCGACTGCAGCCCTGGGTCAGTCTCTTGGCTTCAGAAAGCCACCTTTGTGGCTCAAGTTAGGGCCCCTTGACTCACCAATAATTATAAATATGTTTTAGTATCTTTACATTCACTGTGGGCTGCACTGGGAGTAGTAGGTTGAAATTAACTTGGTGGGATTCCAATAACATATCTTTGAGATTATAAATATTGCCTTCTTGGACCAAGATGAAAATCTGGTGGGGTCTCCTACACCTATTGGTTGGTGCCACCCATACACAAGGGTGGGTCTTCACCATATCCATACTCAGAACAACACTAAACCAATAAGTGGACCAATCAAGTTTCTGTACTCATAATTCTGTTGCTTCCACATCCCACCTGGGAGCACAGCAGGCTTTAGGGGACATTTTAGATGTTCACTATAACATTATTAATCCCAGGGCTAATATAAAGAATAGGCAAGAATCACAAGAAACTGTGAACAGGGAAATAATTAACAAATTCAATGACTCGATCATGAAATAATACCCTTGGTTGATATGTCTAGAACAATGGAGTGAGGGAAGGGAAGGAAGGAAGGGGAGAGAAAGAAAGTTATATAGGTATACCTCATGGAATTCATGAAGGACAGAGTGAATATTAAACAGTTCTAGGTATATAAAGAATATA
>NW_004524719.1:4916575-4918205 GCF_000260255.1 Octodon degus | reverse complement strand
ATAAAGAATATATATATCAAGACTACATGACATTGGAGGATATGTGATTTAAAATAACACAGCTTTTCAATTTTCACTAATCAAATACTTTATATATCATAAGCCTATAATTATTTTAAAAAGTGTATTGTACTTTGAGCATAAATAAGGCATGATACTATATAAATGATAGTTTTAATGTCAATAATTAAAGATCAATAATATTATTAGCAGTTGATGACATTGTTAGCAATTGATAACATTTTTTTTAAAGTGTAACAACTATTCAAAGAAAAACAGAATGACAAGGAATGTTAAAAGTAATTTATGTTGCCAGGAAATGCAGAATGGAGCAAGCATGTATGCAATGATTGAATATGCTACAGAATGATGTCGGATGTTAATGTTACTATATAGGTATGGTACACATATTATGGCTTAAGTGACTCAAGTAAAATATAGAAACCAACACCCCACAAAAACCTCTTCAAGTATAATTCCGCAGATGGATTTTTTAAATAATCTGTTGAAGAAAACATGTACCATACTAACAATAATCAAAGGGAAGCTGTCGTATTAACATTATTTCCAAAGCAGATTTCTAAGTAGGGTATTTATGAAGAATAATGATAAAAAAAGTAAATTCTCCAAGAGAAAATAGTGATCACGTATATATTTGAAAAGAAAACATCAAAGTACATGAGACGATACTAAAAGGAAAATGAAATATACTGTGATCTTTGGTGTTTTCATCAACACTTCTATAAAAACTAAAAATTCTAGCAGGCAGAAAATAGAAGTATAAATCAGCAAATTATTATTCTTGATTGATTTTGTCTAATTGTAAAACTACCCATTCAACAACAGCAAAAGACCCTTTCTTCACAAACTTGAACCATATTCTAAAGCAGAGATGGTGAACAATTCAGAGATTTCAGTGACATAAACAGGTCAGTTGGAACATGTGCCCCAGGTTCGCCAGCACTACCGCAAAGTGTAGAACCTTTGTGCCAAATTAAAATGATAGAAATAATACAAAGTATTTTCAAGAACTATAATGAGAGTTAAAGTGCAATTCAATAAAAGTTAGGTTAAAATTTCTAATTATGTGGAAAGTGAATATGTTTCTAAATAGCTCATATTTCAGGGGTTTGCTAGAGAAATCAGTGAATTTGTTTATTGCTGGACAAAATGCCAAACACTTGCAATTTTAAAAAGTAAATGTTTATTTTTACTGACAGTTTTGACAGATTTCAGTCCGCAGTCAGCTGGAGAAACAAGAAAAACCTTTCAAATTTTGTAAGAAGTATCATTAAGTGCATCTGCAGAGGAAAACGAAAGATATAAACACATTTCACAACAGCAAGCTAAAGAAAGAAAATTAAAGTAATCCCAGGACTAATATAAAAAACTTTTAAAAATTAGACTGGAATCACAAGAAACTGTGAACAGGGAAATAATTAACAAATTCAATGAATTGATCATGAAATAATAGCCTTGGTTGATAAATCTGGAACAACAGAGTGAGGGAAGGGAGGGAAGGAAGGGGAGAGAAAGTTGTATAGGTGCACTTTATGGAATTCATGAAGGACAGAGTGAATACTAAACATTTGTAGGTATATAAAGAATATATATAATGAATATATATAAA
>NW_004524719.1:4893593-4914816 GCF_000260255.1 Octodon degus | reverse complement strand
GAACTTCAGGCCTGCTTGTAGGTGCTTTAATCAGTTGAGCTATTTGGCTGGCCCTCAAAGAGTAATTTTAAAACACACTTTTACCCTGTTTGCAAGTGTATTAAAGATCAATTAATATTTCAGTTTGCATTAGCTATGGAATACTGATTCCTATCAAAGATTACCAGTCGTATGTCAGTGACTCATTTCGCCAGCCCACACTGCGGCACACAAAGCATGTCGGGTACTTTGTTCTTTGTTTTTGTTCAAAACGTATTTAAGTACACTTTATGTTGTAGGAATAATGTAACTCTTATTTCATTTATCATTACTGAAAGACTATTTCAAGAGTGTGTACTAGTTTCCTAGAGCTATTTTTTTAAACTGTAACTACTGTATATCGTGGTAGGATGTAAACTCATGGTCTCCTGGGTGCATGGAGAGGCCTGCGATCGTGGAGCCAGTAGGCGCCGCTTCTCAGGGCTGCGATGCATGGAGGATGCGGGGGGGTGCCTCTGTGAGCTTCTGGTGGTTTTCAAGTAAACCTGGACATTCCTTAGCTTACAGATTACGCATCACCTCAGTCGTGAGTTATGTCAACTCACCGTATATGTATTTATGTTGTTCATAGTACCCATAGGGCCTTCAGAGTGGTGAATAAGTTTATTTGTATCATTTTAGGGAAGGGTCTACAGAGTGTCCCGGGTCTTACTACTAGATCGGACTTGCACTGATCCTCCTGTTTACAGCCTCATAAGAGCTGGGATTAAAGGCAAGTGCCACCATGCCCTGTCTCAACTGCCATTTCACTTGCAGTCTCAGCACACCCCAGGGGCAGGGCCTGCATGGCAAACCTGAGGATTAAACTCCTGACCTCTGAGACTGCTTGTAGGTGCTTTAATCGGCTGAGCTATTTGGCTGGCCCTAGTGGTGATTAAGTTTAAAAGAACTCTTTACAGTGAGTTCCAACTTCGATAATGGAAAGCATTTAAAAAGAGGAGATTGGAGGTCAGACAAGTACATAGAGAAAAATGTGAAGATCCAGGGGAAAAGACAGCCACCCACTAGCCTAGGAGAGACCCCGACTCTTCCAGGCTGGCTGCACTCCCTCGGTTTAGACTTGTGACTTCTCTACTGCAGGAAAGTCTGGTTCGATTCTTAAGCCACCAGGACTGTGGCACCTGCTCTTGCAGGCCTAGCGACCTCATACTGCATAAAATTTAGAGCTTTTGGGAGAGAAGGCAGCACCTAAATTAGCTCTGTGATTTCATTTTAATGTTTCTTTCGACGTCTTTGCTACATACTTGAGTAATTGTTCTGAATTCCTTTTCATTATGGTTGGTACTAACTTTAAGATTAAAACAACTCATCTATGGCATTTTAATTGTGTATAATATATTTTTCACTGAGCCACATCATAGTTATGTATAAAAAAACTGAACGATGTTTACATTAGAGAGCATTTTTCCTTTTGCAGATGTTTCCAGAAGTCAAACATAATGCCAGTCGTGATAGTTGGATGCTCGTATGCATTTACCACGGACCACCCAAGCCTTAACCTTCGTATCTAGGTTGCCTATCGGTTGCAAAAGCAAACTTGAAATATTTGAAGTTAAAGTGTTCGCTAGCAAGGGTGTGGAAGGATGCGCTTCTGTTTGTGGTGCTGGCCTGGTTCCGGGCCTCTGGCGTGCTAGGCAGGTGCCCCGCGCCAAGCTGCAACCAGGTACCAGCTAGCCTGCTGCCAAGATTTGATACAGAGTTACACACATTTCCTCCATTTTTCCAACAGAAAGATTTTAGCCTTTTTTTCTAAATGAAAAACTGACTATACTACTTTTCACGTCTTATTTTTAATTTTGAGACTGAACTGTACATTTCATTTTTCAATGGGAAAGAAAAAGGAGATAAATAATGTATATTCATGTTGACAAATATATTAACATTTTCCTAGGAATAGTACAGTTGCTAATTGCATATTTCCTACCACTCATAGTTTACTTTTTAATTCTCCTACTTTAAATAACTTATACTTCAGTCTTAAAGTACTAGTTCTCAAATTTCACTTTACATAAGGATTGGCAAGAGTTTATAAAGTTTATTGATGCTTAGGTCTTATCCATGGAAAGTTTGATTAATTACTCTATGAGCACATAGGCCGAGGGTAATCAAAATATCTGACAAGGATTCCAATCTTTGCTAAAGCTTGAAGAACCCAGACTTTCTGCTGTTCTCTGGTTGTGTTTTGAAAATGAGGAAGAATGAACTAGAATATAAATATGTTAAGGGAAGAATCTAACTGAAAATACTTAGAAGAAAGTCCTGCTTCTTAACAAAAAAATCCCCCTAAAAAATTGTGTTATGGTTATTATAAAGTGCTAAATCTCATTTAGGACATAGGTAAAAGAAATTTTAATGTGTTTTTTTAAATTTCTCATGTGTTTTAGTACTTTACGGTATCCATATCACTGTATTTTGTAATAATCCTCTCTATGAAAGAAGGTACATTAAGACTTTTAAATGGTAAAAAGTGTACACATTCTGACTGCTGTTTGATTTTTTTCTCAAGTTGATTTCTGCACGTCTGTGTACCATTTACTTAAACTCCAGAGTCTCTTAACAAAATATTTTGCGCCTGTGCATGAATTCTGTAGATGGCCTTTTGTACTTTTCACTGATTTCAGTTATAATCATGTGGGGCAATGTTTTCTTTGAGAGTTGGTGTGAATGCCCTTAAAGGTATTTGAACCTGCATTCAAACATGTTCAAGACGATTTGCAAAATATCTGTAATCATGTGCTCTGCATATACATCTGTAGAGCTAAAACGCTTATCTCAGACGCTATTTCCTGCCTGCTGCTGTGGCAGTTTACCGAACATATTGTTATAGATTGGCAAGAAGGAGAGTTCATTTAAAAATGGATCTCAGACCATGTCAGGCTGGCCTGTTGCTGAAGGTGTCACAAAACCCTGAGTGGTTTTCTAAATTATCATATAGTCTTAAGCATAATCGAATCTGAAGGAGGCTAGAAAGGTTCACTATTTTCACTGCTATTTCTTTTTGTTTGCATTTTATTTTAACAACTTCGTACAATTTATTGGCAAGATTGACATAGACAATAGAAATGAGATTCAATATTTTAAAGATGAGTTTCCATTAGATATTGAAACACAATAGGCTGCTTTCCAACTTAACTGTGTTAAGATAAAAATATTCATCTACAATTTGATTAAAAAAATAACATTTAAAAAATTAGCATTCACTATTGAAATTTTAATTGATGAAGTAACTTTACTTGTGATTATTTGTTCTTTGTAATAACTCTGTATAGTAGTAAGTAATGTGATTGCAAAAGTCAGAGTTACCCAAAATTGAAGTGTTGTGTAGACAGCCATGCAGAAGCGCAGTCCTGAGGCCTGAAGCCAGACAGCCATCAAACAGTCCATGTTCTTATCTGCTATGCTGGACCTACGGAGAAACTGAGGGGACAAATTTAAAGCATGAATTCAAGCCAGACAAAGAGCACTTCTACCTACAGTAATGATAGAATAAATATGCAACCCAGTGCTTTGGTTATGGACCTCTAGAAAATCAGGAAAAATAAATCAATCCTTTCTGAAAGTATTGGTAAATATCGGGGAAGAAGGAAACCATGTCCTATTCCTGGGAAGGTAAAAGTGCTGAGATATCACCCATGCGGTTGTTATGGTCACAGTGACTTTGTAGGTGCAATCAGGGCCACCAAACAGTTGGGTATACAGTTAGACTAGCTTGAATTATCTAGAGAATGTGATGTAATCCCATAAGATTATTAAAAGCCAAAGTGGAAAAGTAGGAGATTTAAGCATGAGGAGGTGTCCTCATTTAGCTGATGGCTTGAAATTGCAGTGAGCCTTATGGAAAGGCTGAGAAGGAAACTCCAGCAAAAACCATGCAGCTGAGAAAGGGCCAGAAGGCTGAGATGAAAACTGTGTCTTGGTAGCCACTTGGATTTTGGTCTTGTTAGATCCTGAGAACAGGAAAATCTACCATGCTATGCTGACCTACAGAAAAAGAGAGTGAATACATTAGGTGCTTAAAGCATATAATATGGGATAAATTGTTGTAACACCAGGAGAAATTTCATTAATCCAGAGAGCTAACGTGTAATTGAAGAACTGCTCCTCTAGTATTTTGAGCAGTAATCCAGCAGTAGGCAATGTCCGCACTTTGGGAAGACAGGCTGATTCTAAGGAAGCCACTGGAGGCCGTCTAGACTTCACACTTTGTTTCTTCAAAATTCATGTTTACAACCTACCCCTGATGGCATAGTATTAGGAAGAAATTTCACTATAAAGAACAATTGACAATGTCTGCAGATAGTTATAGGTGTCACAACTTAGGAGAGAGGGATAATATTGGTTAATTGATAACAGGATCAATTAATCCTCCTGTAATACATAAGGAAGTACCAAGACAAATACTTATCTTTCTTAAGCTGGCAATTCATGTTATCACTTACCTGTGGGACTCAAGTTTGTTCCTACATGTGGTCACTTAAGAAAAGCAAGCAAATCTTTTCTGAAATAACTGAAGCTCCTAGTCTTCAAGATGTTAACAAATTTTAAAAAAAATATTTATTTATTTATTTATTTATTTTGCACAGGGTCTCACTATGCAGCTCAGACTCATAGTGATCCTCCTGTCTCAGCCTCCCCAGCACTGGAATAATGGGCAGGTGCCACATGCTGTGTCCATGGCTGGCTTGACATGTGGTACTGGGGATCGAACCCAGGTCCTTCCACTTGCCAGGCAGGTGCTTAGACTGCAGAGTTATATCCCTAGCCTGTTAACAAAAATCACTGGACAAAATATCCAGCATTAAGTAGCAAATAATTAAGCAGTTTAAGAGATAAAACATTAATGAAAATAAGAAATGGAATGGTAGAGATAGACCAAGTGTAAATCCAACTTTTACCGAGTATAAAAGTTTGTGATGAATAAACTATCACAAACTTTTAGAAAATGCTCCATCTATTCCGCAAAAAGTAAATGAAAAGACGGAATGATTTGCCAAATAAATAGAAGGCATGAAATGTTACACAACAGAATGAGAATGTGACTAACATTACCTGCAGTAGCTGAAATTAAGAATCCAATCAAAATTTTTAGAATCAAAGAAGATAAAAAGGTAAAGCATTACTGATGGAAGAAATAAAGGCCACTGAAGCCAAACAAAGGCAAGATTACATATGTTGAAAGCAAATTTAGAGCCGCTCATATGTCAGTTGCAATTCATGTAATAAGAGAACAATTAGAAAAATCAAGAACAAACTTTAGAAAGTTATGACAGATTTATTAGAAATGGATGAATTAGCAATTCGCAGACATAAACACAAAAACCTAAACTTTAAATAGGATAAATTCAAGGAAATTCACAGCTAAATGCAAGAAATTCTAGTATGAATGTGAGAAAAAAGCTGCATGTAAATGACATAATGTATTCTGAGGCACAAATGAAAACCAATTTTTAAAACAGAAACAACAAAGACTGAGGAATATCTTCAATGTAATGAAGTGTTTCTTATTTCTTTCTTTCTCCGCTTCTACTTAATGTTAAATACATTTCGCATGGAAGTAATTTCTATATAAAACTGAATAAAGTTAAATAATAATGTTTCCAATAAATTGAGAAGCAATGCATTTATACAAATTTTTAAAAATTAGATTATTGCCCAAAAGAATAGTCTCATATTTTGAAAGATCAAAAAAATCAAAGAAATGACATTATAAATTAGTGTTAGTGGAGTAAATAACACAGCACAATAGCTTATAACTTTGTAAAGTAGAAAATAGGGATATAATTTTCTTGTCATTTCTAGGAAGAAAAGTTACAACTTAAAAGACCTCAATGGTAACATTCTAATAACAAAACTAGAAGAGGTCAAAAAGTAGGTTGTACAAATTATTGTTTTCCAATGATATTATAAGAAAATATGTACAAAATTAGACCATTCAACTGTGATGTACACAAGCATGCAACATTGTACTTCGCTTTCTTTGATTGTCTTTAGTGTATCTATGGAATACATTCATGTGGATGTTTATTTGGTTCAGTTTCTGAGATTCCATCCATCCTCAGCTGGCTCAAAGTTGGGAATATTTTGGCAAAACTGGTTGGCAAAGGAATTCTGCTGCCCCCATGACAGCTGGAGCACAGCAGGCAAACAATCGACAGAGAAAGGGGCGAGGGGACCAGGAGCAGTACCAGAGCTCACACCCCACAATCACGCGGACACAACCAGCAGTGTGTGGCTGAGCTCCCAGGCTGCTCCCAAGCAGATCAAGGTGAAAATCATGGAGCTTAATGGAAACGTGTTGGTAGCACTTTCTCAGGTTCTCAATTTTTATACATTGCATCCTTCTTATCTATTGGTGTGCCCCACCAAAAGGAAAAGCCTGAGTTCATAATTCAGGCAGTGATTCAGTCAGCCAACAAAAGTTTTATGTCTTTATACAAAAATTGAATTTATCACTTCTAATTTATTTCTTTCATCTGATAATAATCCAATGGCAAATGTTTTGAAGAAACTAAAAGTAAGAAATAAATAGGATTATTTGTGTTATATATATATATTTTTAATTTTATTTATTTATTTATTTATGAGAGAGAGAGAGAGAGAGAGAGAGAGAGAGAGAGAGAGACCAGCTCAGCCCACCAGGGGGCGGGCTGGCTGGCATGTGGTGCTGGGGGATTGAACCGCGGTCCCTGATGCTTTTGCTAAGCTTGTTCTAAGTAGGTGCTTTAGACCACTGAGCCATCTCTCCAGCCCCCTTGTGTTATATATTTTGAAGAGAAAAGGGATACTTACAATGTGAAATAGTAAATATTGTTTCACCTTTCATTTGAATACAGAATCCCCTAATCTAGCCATTATTATGGGACTCATCTGTTTGCGCTATGTCTAGACTGATATTTTGACATTTATTTCTTTGACAGAAAATGAATCACCAGGAAATAAGATAATAACATTTAAATAAACAGAATTCTTACCAACTTTGTCACATTCTCTGAGCAAAAAAAAATCATGTACAGACACCACTACATACTTAGCAGATGGCCAAAATGTGACGGGATTACGACATCTAGTACTGGCCACAGTGCAAGTGGCATGAACTGTTACCTACTGCTGTGGGAAAGCAAAGTGCTACCGCCAACTTGGGTTTTCCTGTTTCTTTCAAATAAAATATACTGTCACCATACTACCAGGCCGCCATCATCCCCAGGAATGGTGGATGACTTAAAAACAGGTGCGCATAAAACTCTGCGCTTGAATGCTTACAGTAGCTTTATTCATAATTGCAGACTCTGGTGAAGAAGCAAGATATATTTTTACTATGTCACCGGATAAACTGTAATACATCCAGGTGATGGCCTGATATTTACTACTAAAAAGAAATGAGCTATTAGGTCATGAAGAGATAGGAAAGAGCTGTGGATGTATATTTAAAACTGAAGTAATCTGAATCTGAAAAGGCTACATAGGGTAAGTTTCCAATTATATGACATTCTGGGAAAGGCAAACTAGAGACAGTGAAATGTACTGTGGGAACCGGGGCTGCTATGAGGGAGGGACAAGGGGGAGGAAAAGCAGGAGGAAGAGAGAGCTTTAGGGCAGTGAGCCTTCTCTGTGTGGCACTCTAAGGGTAGGTGTCCGCCTCTATGTGTTTGTGATAATGGATGAAATGTATATCAAAAGCAAGCTTCCTGTAAATTTGGGACATTTGGTGACAATGATATCTCAAAAGTAGGCTCACTGGTAGCAACAAATATGTCAATTTGTTGCAAAATGTTGATAGTGGAGATGGGAGATCTATAAGAATTCTATATTTCCAATATATTTCTATATACAGCTAAATCTCCTTAAATGATGAAGTATTTTATAAATAAATTCTGCTGAGAGTGCATATCATAAAACCTCTTTATATCCTAAAAAAGGATCAAAGTCCATATATCTCAGTTTATTTCCTACCTTCTGACTCAGAAGATAGCAGATATGCAATTATTAGGTAAATGGTGACTTCAGAAATATGCTGTTATGTTCTAAATGTGTTGTCTGCACACGTCGTGCTGAATTCTAAACCGAGGTGACGTGCGAGGGCTTCGATAGGGAAACATAACGATTCTGAATGAGAGCGTTTGGACTGTGATTAATATCCTGAAAAAACACACCAGAGAGCTTCCTCCTGCCTTCTTTCAAAATAATTGTCCATGTTTATAATCTACTTAGTTGATGATACTTCGTTATAGTAGCCCATATAAACTAGGCCATATATATTATAGAGATGGTTCGTCATTTCCCTAAACACATGCACAATGATTCAATCAGAGTGAAAGGAAAAAAGAAATAGAGCCGCATTAATTTCAATGCCATGATGAACTGTGTTTTCAGAGTTTCTTCTTGTCGTGTGAAGAAATACAATTTTCATTCTTGATATTATATCCAACCACACAAGTTTGGATTATATTTTACATTTCACAAAGCATGTTCATCTAATAGTTTGTTTTCTTTCTTTACTTTTTACCACAAATCCCTAAATTAGAATTTATGGACCTGATAATACTGCAGCTTAGACATAATTACCGCATGATACTATACAAGTGAAATATTTAAAAATGAAATAATAAAATGTAATCACGGAATGGGTTTCATCTACATGCTATGTATGTATTTGTTTTTTCAAATTATGCACTACAATTCAGTACATTTGTAAAAGCTGTGATCTCAAACTACAGAATCATCATTGAGGTTCTAGAATATTTTGGGGTCCTACAACAATTGGTGCAGCAAAAGCCACCTGAAAGCTTAAGAGTTGTGCCTCAGGTACAGGTCTGCTTTTGTGTCATCTATTCAGGGGGCCCACTTACACATGCTAAACTGAGTCTACTGTCCCTGCACATATGTCAGCACCCACTATGAGGCTACAATCTATGGTTGGATCTTTTAGATTTCAGTTACCTTTGATAGTTTACAGGAAAGCAAGAAAGCCCATAATTTGACAGCACCCACTTTATAATTTTCATATTTCATCCACAATATTGTATAAAATGTGTTTGGTATATGACTGGTAAGATGAGTCATATCTGACTGAAGAATGCAGAAGGTACTGAATTTCTTTTTTTTCCTCAGCCCCTTCTAAACTTTGCACCTCTGTAGAGTTGTGAAATTTCCTCCAATGAGTATACCATGTATTTGTGTTAGGAAGAAAGCAATAAAATAAAAGTCTTATAAGCCTTTTAGAGAAAAGAATTAGCAATTACCTTCTTTACCGTAGTGTTATATCTTCTGATTTCATTGGAGTTCCTGTAGAGACACTTGGAATTATATTGCCCCTCAACTGCGAAGTGCTTCTCGGTGTTTACAAGCTATATTTAAAGGGACTCCCCCAGTGAAATGTAGCTTCATTTAGGGCGATGTTTTACAATAATTCTGCATTTGAATGATGTAACAGGAATAGAGGCACCAGAATTATACACTTCGCTCATGGAAGATTCAAGGTACATAAACACATATGGGCAGAAGCACAAATTTAGCACCAGTTTTAGAGTTTTCCCTTAGAGAGCAGTTATTTTCATCCACATGCATTTTCCTTTCATACTTGTGCTACAAGCACACACCATTTCCTGTGTGAATATAGATATGCATCTGCTCCAAGAGGACATGTGGATGAAGTGACGAAAGGCTGCGGCGATGTGTACTCATATTTGGAAAGACATCTGGGTGGATTTTTTACCCTATTTTAACTTTGCAAAATTCATGCACTTCACTTGACTTTGGGAATATTTAAATCAACTGTAGGCTCTTGACTGCTCTGACCTGTATGTATGTACTGCTTACCATGCTTATTCGTCATAGTCATAATTGCAAATATAAGGGTCAGTCTCTGAATTCAAACTCTTTTCTAAGAAAAGTCCCCTGTTAAACTTTCTCTTTGAACCACTTTACAGTTTTTAAATAAAGTGTGGTATGGCCTTGGCTCACCGTGTGATTCTGCTGAGGATTGTATAGCAACTAGTTGAAGCTGAGCAAAATACCACCTCGTGCACTGATTCTAGGTCTCAGGGTACTTAATTAGGAAAGAAACTTGCTGACTCCACACCAGGCGATAGGCTTGTAAGGGAAACAGGAATGCCTAAGATAGGCTAGGTTTTCTAGGAGCTCATTTCATAGCAAGTAAGTACAGCCCAGTGAGTTAGAATATAAGATTTCTGTCACAACAGGGTCACCAAGTTGTCTTGGTTACTTTTCTCTCATTGCTGGGACAAAATACCTGACATCCAAAATTAAGGAAGAAAACGTTTATTTGCCTTATTGTTAGTGGAGGTTTCGGTCCATACTTGACAGATTTCAAGACAGAGTGGCACATGGCAGAAAGCAGCTGTTCATGGCAGAAGAAAACAGCAAAAAGCAAAAGGAAGAGCAGGGGCCGCAGCAGCCAGCAAGCCTCTTCCCTGCCTTGTGTTGCATTCAGGCTATCTTCCCCAGGGCAGGTGTATCACCCACATCCATAATCCCAGCATTAAATCATGAATTAATCACAAACTCTAAAAGCTTGCCTTATTGACTGCATGAGGCTTTAGGGAAAAAACCAGACACAAACCATAACAAAAGTAAAGCAAGATACCCAAGAATGTTGCAAAAAAGCAAAGGTGACAAACATCACCAAAAACTTTTCCATTAGGTCACATTAGAGGTGTCACAAATATGGTCTATTCCATTCCATTTCTTTTCATTATTGTAACATACAAGTGGAAATTGGTTGGTAGGAAAGGCACACTGCATGGCCCTTGGTATCTTGCAGAGGTGCTGAGACAGTTGGAAGGCTATTGCATTTGTGTTTCAAAGACAGCCTCTACGCAGATAACATAAAGTAAGTGCATCTAAGACAATGTTCCAGCACTCCAGGAATCTTCCGAGTGTTATAGAAAATATACTTATAACAGATTACTGTATTGAAGGGATAAACACTGAAATAAAATTTTGCTCAGAAAGCTGAATCTTAGTTATTACCATTTTAAAAGGGATTTGCCAGAGCTCAATGTAAACATGTGCTGCATCCCTATTTTTCACATTTTAATATGCAAAAGTAATATGCATTTTAGGACTAAATGCATCCTGAAATAATACTTCCTGCAAAGAATATGAATACTTGTCCCAGCTGAGGGAACAGAAAAGGTTTTCTGTGTTAGGGTGATGACATAAGGAAGTTGTAAAATCTAAGAAAGAATATGAAACCTTCTAAGAAGGGTTGTGTGTGTGTGTGTGTGTGTGTGTGTGTGTGTGTGTGTGTGTGTGACAGTATTTATATTGATGATATATCTTTAAAATGCTACACAAGCATACTACTAAATATGTCAGTTTCTTTATGAGGTCAAGGATTGTTAAGTTGTATCATTGCATTTCCCAAAAGTAAGTTGATTATATTGTACATTGAAAGAATCCTTATTCAACTTGAGACATATCTAAGGTAAAGTAGGAACATACCGATCAAGTACTTCATTTTAATTTGATAATGGACATTTTATGTATTAATATGACAAACAATATCTATAAAACTTATATCATTGATTTTTACTCTATATTTTAACAAGACTAACATCCAGTAGGCATTCTAGTTGTAGGGGAAGGTTTATGAGGAAGCAATTTATTTAATTATTCATTCATTCATTCATTCATTCATACCAGGTGCCAATGAGCTATCTCCCCAGCCCAAGAAGCAATTTTGAGGCTGGTCTGCAGCATCCAGCCTGGGAGAGTCCTAGCCAGAACTCCTCCATGATGGCACCATGGTCTCATTCTCTTCAACCTCCAGGGCTATGAGATTTCCATTACTTATAACCAACCCAGTAGAGAGTATTTTGTTAAAGCAGCCTAAGCAGATTAAACCAGTTACTCTTCAGGAGGAAGATCATGATTTCTTGTACATATGAAAGATAATATAACTAATATGTTATAGAGCACTGTACCACATATACAGACAAAACCCTTGAAGGACCTGATCATGATCTCATTTAAGCCTCAGAGTTGTTTCTTGAAATATGTGTTCATGCTGTGCCCATGTAGACATGGAGCTGAGACAGAGACAGCCTGAGTCACAAGTTTAAGGTCATGTAGCCAATGACAGGCACGGGAGGAATCCAAGATCTCACTGTGGCCACCCAGAGTCTACTAAGGCTATGAGGTAGAAACAGGGAAAAATATTTTAAAAGCTGTAATTTCCCCACCATACATTCTCCCTACCGCCTCCAATTCTCAGCAGCACATAACCTAGAAATTGTGATGAGAAGAAAGACATATTTACAGCCCTGCCCCTGCCTGTTTTTATTGTGCTCTCTTATTCTTTGAATTATCCACCTGGCTCTCATCGCCGGAAATGCTGTGGGATGCACGTCACCTTCACGTGCATTCATGTCCTCACACCCTCATGGGTTCACCTCACTGTCACAGCACAGGGGAAGCAGGCCTATCTTCTCCATGTTTGCTCTTCTTATAAGTAGAATATCAAGTAGCCCTCACATCACGGAACCCATCTCAACCACAAGTCTTATTAGACTCAATCTGGTAATAACTCTCTTTTCTGACTGCTATTTTTTAACTGTTTTAGTCATGATTTTGTGACACACAGGCAAATTCTGACAGCCTCAACTTAAAGGTGGTGAGGTGCGATGTGGCTTACCTTTTAAGGGCACTCGGTCTTCAGTGGCTGGCTCCACAGCAGGAAGACCTCGGCAGAAGGGTGTGATGGACTGAGAAGTGAAGTGGTATGCTGCAGGGAAACAAAGAGGAGCTAGCACAGACCCCCACGAGGAAGCTTTCCTGACACACGCAGACACGCCTACAAGTTTGTTCCACCAATGCTGGGTGTACTTTCCAAATCCAACCAAGCGAACACTCCAATCCTTGTCGCTTAAAGCTTGACCTACTATTGTACACTTACCACTGTGTCTCATAAAGAATGCAGAAGAGGACACTTTTGTCTAAGATAGTACAACTTACCATCAAATGATAAAATATGCTTCTTAGTGTCTACAATGAGCTTGCTCAATAAAGAATCGAAAAGGCAGCCCTAAGGTTCCCTCACCTCAGCAGCAGCCCTATATTTCTCTGAGTGACACCTAGGCAGCTTTCACTTCTGATCATCTGGCTCTGAGTATGGGAGTCCACACCTTCAGGATTGTCATTTAAATAGAACAACACATGGAGCACAGGAAACACTTTACGCTTACAGCTATCATTTTAGTATAATGAAATCACCCAAATCACAGTCAGCCAAGGGAAGAGGTACATAGGGCAGAAACCTTCCAGGGACTGGGTGGAGCTTCCAGTGAGCCTGCCTTGAAGGCACAGAGGGCATAAACTCTGGAGAGGGCACTGCCAACCAGAGGTGCTCTCCCGCGCTCTAGTGTCCACAGTTCACAGTGGGGCCTGGCCACCTAGTGCTTGGCTGGCCAAATTGAAGTCCTCCTGAAACCAAGCACATCTAGTCTCCAGTTTCTCCAGAAACTGGCACTGACATCAGGTCTCCAAAAGCCACCTGGCTTTACTGTTCAGTGGTCAGAACCACCGGGCAAACAAAGATTTTCCAAGCAGCAGAACACGCCAGTGTCCTAGCCATCACCTCACTGTATGAACTGATGAGGTTAAACTGTATGACCAAGTTTAACCTCACTGTATAAGGTTAAACTGATGACCAAGTTTAACCCTGTGTTACCACATGAAGTTAACTTGGAAAAGGGATATTTCCAATGGCCTGTCTTGGTTTGCTTTCACTAACTTGAGTTCCTTCAGCCTAAATGTCAGTGATATACAAGAACTTATCTTTCCTTCCAAGTACAGGCAGAGCTAGAAAACATTAAACAGTTTATTTCGCATCTATTGAAAGTGCTTATTGTCCATAAAACACTAAAGCTCTCCCTTCATTGGATGGCAAGAGAGTGCAAGAAGATGGAAAGAGCAATGTAATTTTCAAAACTAGTATTTATCACTGATTTTTTGCAGGCATCGGCAAATATAGCTT
This sequence comes from Octodon degus, assembly GCF_000260255.1. NCBI lineage: Eukaryota > Metazoa > Chordata > Mammalia > Rodentia > Octodontidae > Octodon > Octodon degus. The sequence continues at coordinate 4,900,781 of NW_004524719.1, read as the reverse complement.
ATATTACAGAATATAACTTTCTATAGTATAAAAAGTACAGCAAATATGTGCACTACATTCCAAAGACTTAAACCAATGTTCTGCATAGGAAAGGAAAATTGAGTATTTGAATAGTTTCCACAATAAATATATACTTAGTAAACATGTATTACTTAAATGCATTTGTTAAATGCAGGGGAGAGTTAATATATGGAAATATGGGGCTGGGGAGATTGGCTGTCTAAGCACCTGGTTGGCAAGCAAAAGGTCCAAGGTTTGATCCCTGGTGCGGGCCCTGGAACCCTGGGTGTGCCTAGCCAGCCTCTGAGACCTGGCGTGGTGGCCCACACCTGTAGTCCCAGTGCTGGGGAGGCTGAGGCAGAAGGATCACTGAAAGTCCGAGATGTGCAGTGAGACCGTGTACCAAATATAGGAAAATATGACCTGACTCTAAAGATCTGACTACAAATTAAACACTATAGGGTCCGGGGAGATGGCTCAATAGGATAAGTGCTTGCCTGGCAAGTGCAAGGGCCTGAGTTCAATCCCTGGTCCTGAAAAAAAACGACCAACCAAACAAACAAAACAAAACAAATTAAACAATATATATATATATATATATATATATATATATATATAGAGAGAGAGAGAGAGAGAGAGAGAGAGAGAGTGTGTGTGTGTGTGTGTGTGTGTGTATTTAGTACAAGGTCTACAGGGTCTCACTACACAGATCAGACTCAGTGATCCTTCTGTTTTTCAGCCTCCCAGGTGCTGGGATTGCAGGCACGCGCCTTCACACGGAATCTCATTCACCATTTCAGTGCACCCCTGGGGCAGGACAGCACGGCAGGATGGGGATCAAACTCCTGGCCCCTGCATCAGCCTAAACAAGCACTTTAATCTGCTGATCTATCTGGCTGGCCCAAATACGTGTGTTTTATAAGAACGCCAAAATAGAGAAAACTGTGAATTAGAAAGAATAGTAGATAGAGATATGCTTATTTTTTCGTATATGTAGTTGTTAGGTTTTGAACATAATCAGGAAGAATACTAGTCTTTAGATAAAAAGGGAATTCAGAGAATATTTGAACACTTTTATGGGCTAGTGCAAATCACAGACAGCAGGAAGCAGCGCTGTACTGAATAGGTGTCCTTAGACCCAACCCTAGTTTACCTTGCTTCCCCTCCCCAGTATCTCTCAGCATACAACCTAATTTCTCATGATACACTGAGGTAGCAAACGGCCAGCAAAGGGCTGGCAAGACAGCTCAGCAGACTGAGCTCCTGCTTAGGCAAGCGCAGGTACTGGGGTTCGATTCCAGGCACCACGTGCAGTGCCTACTCTGCCATTGAGCACGCTGAGGTGTGGTAGCACACCCTGTAATCCCAGAGCTGGGGAGATGGAAAACAGGAGGATCACTACGAGTCCAAGCTGCAACCAATGACTAGCAAATGCATTTCACAAATTGCATATTTGTTATTATGCATCTACTTTTCATTCTGCACAGCCTCACACGTAAAGACGCATTTGCAGTTCCGTCCCTCTTTATGGAGGGGGATACCCCATTACTCATTTTCTCCTTCTGCCCTTGCCAGTCTATCAGCAAATGCTCAGCTCCCTTTGGCCTGTGATTCCAACATGATTTTGGTTTTCACTTTTAATCATGCACTTTCGCAGTGCCAAACCCTGAGTTACGTGTACTCCAAGCAGCCAAGTCGCTGCTCTGTGTGAAGTCCTCTATCCCTTTGTGTCTATTTCAACTGCGTTCATAATATCGGATGTAGAGTGGAAGAGAGTGATTGATGAGTCAATGAGCAAGTGAAAGGCTTAATATTTTCAAGGAGATTTCTATAAACACCGAAGGTGCATTTTTACATGGAACTGATACAGTAGCACAATGAAATGCATCAGCAATGTAAAAGTATAGTTCATGAAGATATGCTTAGGCAGCTGAGGCGATAGTCAGATTTTCTTTTCCAGAGAAGAGAAAGAGATAATTAGCAGAATTCTTAGAAACGCTGACTGATCTCAGACGTTTCGTGAAACACCTTAATTTTAAGGCTTAACGTTGGCTAGCACTGAGGGTCTGTGCTGCTGATTACAGAGCAATTCTGGTGCTCTAAGTAACAGATGTGCAGGGCAACTAAGCGAATGTGCTCCAACCAAACGTTTGCAAACACACATTGTACTTTCCCTGACCAGAAATACAGTTCTCTGAAGTATCAATAGACTTCTGAAGAGAGGATTAATAAGGACAGCATTCTATTAAAAAAAGACCCCAAAACTTAAATGTGTTTAAGGACTTTAAAAATACCTGGCTGTACACAACAGATTGATTAGAACAATAAGAAAAATAACATTTTGTCCTGCATATTTCATGAAACATTTTTTAAGAATTAAAATAACTTCCAAATAATTTCTGAAAACAGAGTATTTTAAAAATTATTGCAAAGTTAGGTGAATCTTTAGGGATAAATTAACTGCTCAAAGTCTTGTGTGATGGCAATGACTTTTTCATTGTAGAACCCTTTTAGGGGTGTTTATGAATAATTATAATTTTAAATTAGAATTAAATATTTCCCCTTCTAACTTTTTTCTTTCTCTATGTCTAGTAAAGAGGTACAACTGCATCTGCAATGAGACCCTCAAGACCAGCCATCAGATGGCAGAAATAACTTATGTAATATGTTAGTGCATGTATTTTAGTACAATTTCCATGGACCAATGAGTGCAGAGGAGGGTAGGGAACAAATAGGAGAGGTTTTCTTGACCCACTGAATAGATGTCCCATTCCAGCGACATTTGGCCTTACTCCAGCCCACAGAAGGCTTTTTCCCGGGGTGGAACTGCTGTGCCTAGGCAATGCCCTAATAAATCTCTGTAGAGAAGGGATGGGCTCACATGTCGTGGGCCAACTGGTGGTCCTACTCAGCATCATGTGCCTGAGCCACAGCACACTAGAAAAGAAAAATGTTTAGAGAATGCTGCAATAAAGAGGGAGGCCAACCTTGAGTACCAGATTTCCTGTTAATGGACTGGTTCAGGTCATTTGACAAACAAAAATATAATGGAAAATGATAAGTTGCACACAAGCCAACTTCATCTGTTGTGCTTATTGGAATATTAATTTTATTTTAAGGAATAAAATACTGTGCAACTTTTATTTTAAAATAAAGACAATTAAGATCTTTAAAATATAAAAATTATTTTATTATAGGTTGGGGAATTGCTATAAAGGAGAAAGGCTAAGTTTCATAGCTGGTATGATACAGTGTGAATTTCATTTCTGAAATGCAACAAGAATAAGATAAATTGATCTCAACATTGAATTAATATATATGAAAACCGATTTAAATCAATGGGTAGAGATCAGAATGTTTTATACCTCCAAACATGAAGACATATTGATGATAGCATTAGAATTAAGATCCATAAAATATGAAGTAATGCAGTTTTGAAGACCTGTGCTAGGTGAACTCTCAGTTACGTGTGCAGGGCAGAAGGACATTGTAAGAATAAGCAACAGAATTGAATAATGGGATTGATATTGCAGTTACTTAAACCTACACACACGCACACGCGCACGCGCACGCACATGCGCACGCACACGCACACGCGCACGCACACGCACACGCGCATGCACACACACACGCGCACGCACACGCACACGCGCACGCACACGCGCACGCACACACCCACTATTCGTGTACACATACCTAACATCTTTCCCTCTGCAGCTATCGTGTAATATATTTAGGGTACCACAATCTTCTTACAAACACTTATAATGTACAATGGATTGGAAACATCTATGCAGCACGTATTGTGCAAGGCATTCTTCCAGGCACTTGCCACACATCCAGTGAATCCCTTCTGCAACTGTGTGAGTCAACTGCTAATGTTATTGACATGAGAAAAACCGAGAAAGTTAAGCCAAGGAACAAGCCCCAGATTCCTGGGTCTCATTAGCGTTGTGATGTTGGGAAAGCAGGAGACCTTCCTCTGTACGAATATGCCCATCTATGAAGAGGAACTTAGATTGTATCATTGTCAGATTGCAGCAAATACAATAGTAGTAAATATAATTTAAATTTTCAACAGTGCGAGATGCAGAAAAATAAATGAAAATATTATTATGTGACTAAAACTATCAATGAAAAGGAATAAAGAAATCATGGGTAAGATTGAAAGCATGAATGACTTCACCAAGTTATCCTGGGGCGTGATTCAGGATCACTCAAACTGGTTCTCCAAAGCCTTTTTCCTTGATTCAAGCCAATGCAAAAGAAAGAAAAGGAAGGAAACAGGATTTTGATACTGAAGGATTTGTGCTTCATATTTTTAATAGAAATAAAAAGAAATGGTAAAGATGTCTCAGCCACTTTTGTCATTGCTGAGACAAAATATCTGACACCCAAATCATTTTTTTTTCCCCACCTGAAACTAAACTCAGGACTTTGCCTTCTGTCAGCCCCGGTGCCCCTGAGCTATGGCCTGGGCCAGTGACATTCCCGTCCCAGGATTCCACAATGTAAAGGGGAAGATTATTGTGCTCATAATTCACCCACAGTCACTGGTTCCCTCCAAGGCAGGACTGTGTAGCAAGAGCAGAGGGTAGAGGACAGGTGACCACAGAACATGACCCACAGGACACGGAGACAGCCACGGAAGAGCCAGCAGGGGGCTATAGACCTTCCAGCTCATGGCCAGAACAGCTTTTCTAATCAGAACTTACCTCCTAAAGTAGGTCTGTAACAATGCTCCTCTTATCCAGTCACTGTTCAGAAGTCCTGCTGAAGACATAAAAGGCTGTAGGGGGAGCTTTAGATGTAAGTCATAATAAAATATATGATACTCAAAAAATCAAACTACTTTCATTAATACAAAAGTATCCCGATTTATAAGAATAAGTATTTAAACTCACATGTTTATATTGAAATATGTTATCACAAAACATTTTTGTTTGCTATTTTAAATGTCCTCTCAGAATTCATAACAAAGAGTGAAATGTTACCTTTAAAATAATAACAATTGTTATCAAACGTCACTGAGAATATTCTGTGTCTACCCCTGTTCTGAATATAGGCACACACAATATTTACAAATAAAATTTAATTTGAACTCAAGAAATGCCTGGCATTCATTTAACAACTGTAAATCACCTGAAGCTTTGGATATGCTGTGGTTTTCATTTTGTCATGTTAGCCCTCAAGAATTCTTTTGAAGAGCACAAAGTTACTACTTCTCTTTCTTCAATATATTTATTTTAGGTGTTTTTCAAGAATCAATCAATCAATTTTCAATTTTTCCTTTGTTATTCTTATACTTTTCCCATAAGGAATTGGATATGTTGACAAATTAAGTAAAATCAAGAACAACATTCCAAAGGAATATACATGCTATCGCTTATTCTTCATTTGGTACAGAATTAAATTTTCTTAATTAGAACTTATTTTTAAGCACAGTGTCATATTATTTTGATAGCTTATGAAAGATTTGCTTGTTGCTGAGCTTGCAGAAATACTTTAATGCAGAAAGAAAATTAGAGTTGTTATTGTTCATTTTCCAGAGGTGAGTTTAGTTTATTTGAGGAACCAAATGTTTTCTTAATTCTGTGGGTTTTTATAGGATGGGTCAAGCCTTCTAAGATGCACTCAGGTTATGGCTTTGCTGCGGAGTGCATATCAGTCCCTGAGACTGTTGTCACCCATGTGCTTTCAGGCTCCGGCCTTGGCGATTTGCCTAACCATTTGATTACCCAGCCAGGTCTGTGTCTAGAATAAACCACAGAGCAATGTACTCCATTCTCACACAGTTCCAGTACTTCACTTAGACCTATTGCACTTCATATGTTACTGTGACATCTTTAGATTTCTTTAACCTCTTACTGACATAAAATAACAGCGCTGTTGACACCAAATCTTCATATACAGTGCACAATAACAAAATAGATATTGATTACATAATATGTGAAACTGTATAATTTCTTAGCATAATATATGAAAATGCATGTGTCAAGCATTTTTAACACTTCAAGCAATCATAATTGTGAACAATAATTTATGTGGGCACACCTGGATATTGTGTGTGCACAGCTTTTCTGCCCAGACAGCACACCCTGCTTTCACTAGGGTTTGCATACAGAACATATACTATAAAAGATCAATGAGGTGGGAAATAGCCTTTAAAACTTCATTTACAAAAATGTTTTATGTATTTATTTGGTACAGGGTCTTGCTATGCAGCACAGGCACCCAGCGGGTTCCGGCCTAGCAAGGCATGGAGGACTGGGGATCAAACCTGGGTACTTGATCTTGCCAGGCAGTTAATTAGATCACTGAGATATCTCCCTAGCCCCTAAAAATTATTTGATCCCTAGCCCACTGCAGTGGTGCATGTCTGTAATCCCAGCACTTGGGAGGCTGCGGCAGAAGGACTCCTCTGAGTTCAAGGCCAGCCTGAACTACAGAGTGAGACACTATCTCAAAAACAAAACAAAACACACACACTATCTGATCCTCAAATGAGAGGTAAGCAACTGCATCACTTCTGGATGGACTTTCTCCAAAATTCCTAAAACTCAGTGATGTCCTCAATTATAGTACTGAGTAGTTTAACCGAGGCTCCTTATTCTCACAAATTCTGAGTACTAAGTTATGAAGCTGAAAAGCTAACTTACTTGACCCTAATGGGAAACTTACACCTGTGCAGTTTGTACCTATGTAGTTCAGTATTCAGTAGTCATTACCATCTGAGCTATTCTGGCTGACAATATCATCTCTAACGCTAGAGTGTGAAGAGACCTAAATACATTCTAACTTTGAAGAATGAACTACATGTGTAGTACATCCTCCCCAACTTTGTAAAACTTTTCTGTAAATCTCAATGTCAAAACTAAAAGTTTGTAATATCTTTGTTAGGAACTTTATGCTGTTGAGATCAGTCAGTGTCATATACTTAGGAAAAAAATTAGGTACAAAAGAAAGAAAACAATAACAATATAATTTTGGAAACTTGTGACTCTTTCATGTAATAGTCTAGCCTCATGTGCACTAGGAAGTCTAGCATTTTGTTTCAAAACTACCAGGAGCCTGAGATCCTCAGGGCTTGACCCTTTATCCTCCTTGGCTTATGGTTCAAAGCCTTTCAAGACTGTACAGTTTTTGGTCTCCTGCTTTTTTTTTTTTTTTTTTTTTTTTTTTTTTTTT
>NW_004524719.1:4892198-4893285 GCF_000260255.1 Octodon degus | reverse complement strand
GCTACAAGTCCAATCTAGTAGTGAGACCCTGAGCACCCTGTAGACCCTTCCTCAAATAGAGAAACAAAAATAACAAGAGCCAAATAAGGTGTGCACTAAAGTGGCAATGTCCGGAAGGCAACTCCCACATATCAGAAATCTAATGCTTCATCATAAAAGAGTACAAGGGAAATAAATACCAGGCTCTGTGCTCCAGAACATCTAACTAGCAGGGAAAGAAGTAAAGAATCAACACCATGAAAACACAAAAGAATGATAACCATAGAAATGCAACCCTCAGTCTCTGCCAAAGGCTCAATGATCCGAACACTAAGTTTTTCTCAGAACAAATTTTATTTTAAACTTATAAATTCTTTACTCTGCCAGTAATTTATCAACCTGGCATGAGTTTCCATTTGTTGATGGGTTACTCATTTTTAACTGAAATCTATTATATTCAGTGACAGTAGACTATACATTAAATCTTTGAACTTTGTGGAAAATTATTCAGACTGATTTTATGAAAATGCTCCATAGTTTAGAAAAATTAGATAGATAGAAAGATAGATAGATGATAGATAGATAGATAGATAGATAGATAGATAGATAGATAGATAGATTATTTAGAAATGTACACTAGATCAAGTAAATTTTTTGTAGAATTATTCTGGCATGAATGTATATCTACATCATTATTTTTCTGCCTAAGTATAAAATTCTTGAGAGATACATTGTAAAAATATTCTGTTAAAACCCAGGATGTATGAATTTAACCTGTAATTTCACCACATTTTGGTGCCCTCATTTTCAGATTAATTGGTAGGTAAGTACATACTCACATTTTATGTAGACCCTTGTTCCAAATATAGCTTTTTAAACAAAGAAAATCTGTCCAATTCTATTTCAGAACTACTCAACGTATCATTCCCCTTTACGTCTTGAAAGTGGCCATGCACATCGGCTTGATTCAGTTATATAAACATATTTGTCTAGGATTTCCAGGCATTTTGCAGAATAACTGATCATTTAAAATGTTAAAGCTGAAGGGTCGGTGGTATAGCTCAGTGGACTAAGCGCTGACTTAGGTAAGTGCAGGGGCCAGGGTTCA
>NW_004524719.1:4888154-4890459 GCF_000260255.1 Octodon degus | reverse complement strand
AGAGAGAGAGAGAGAGAGAGAGAGAGAATATAAAAGACAGAGACAGAGATTCAGAGACTGAGGGACAGAGGTAGAGAGAGGGAGGGGAGAGAAATAGAAAAAGAGAGAAAGAGAAAGAGAAAGATGGAGAGACAAAGGAAGAGACAATAACAGAGAGACAGAGACAGAGACAGAGAAAGAAAGGGAAGACAGAGACAGAGAGACAGACATACAGACAGAGATAGAGAGGGAGGAAGGGAGAGAAAAAGAGATAGAGACAGAGACAAATGGAAAGGGACAGAGAAACAGAGATAGCAAGACAGAGACAGACAGAGATAGACAGAGATATAGAGAGGGAGGGAAGTGACAGAAAGAGGAAAAAGAGACAGAGACAGACAGAGACAGAAATGGAGAGAGACAGAGAAGCAGAGACAGAGACAGGGAGACAGCAGAGACAGACAGAGAGACAGAGACAGAGGTTCAGACAGAGAGTGCGGAGCACTAGGAATAAGCATATGCCCTTCCAGGGAATGTCCCTATCTTCTCAACCACGTCCAAATTATTTCAGAACACATGAGAATTGGACCCTTTGGACCTAAAATATAACATCACCAAAATGACTTATTAATTTTAGCTTAAAAGAAATGATTTAACATCAGTATCTCCCAGCAGACAATATTAAGTTCAAACAAACTTTGACTTTTATACTATTGAGAACGTTTAAATTTAGATTTGAGCCCAAAGTAAGTGAGTAAAATATTTTAGGTGTCACAATAGAGAAACTGTTTTAATGACAATTTTATAAATACACATTTCCCTACCAAATCAGTACAGTTTTGGAAACTCTTTAACATCATGGTTTTATTTGTTCATATTGTTTGCCTGACTTTTTGTTATTGTAAATGATATTGATGACAGTTTGAGATCTAAATTCACCATCGCTTTTCTCAATGTACTTCACCAGTACAATGCAGATGGATGATATTGTGTACAAAAGACGAAATTGACACTGGAGAACAAGGTAAATGTTTAACTAAGCGAGAGATCGTGGCTAAATGTTAATTGTCAATTGAATTATAGGAGACTTCTTCCCTGTTAGCTGTTGCACGTGAAAAATTCAGAGAAAAATTCACAAAGAAGATTTGATTTGCACATAATTACATTAGCCAGTGAAGGGACATCAACAATTAGACTGTATGTTCCACATGTAAACAATCCTGCAGAGCTTGAATGGAAGCGACTTATGCATGTGTAGTAGGCTTAACGTTATGTCTTCTTGAATCACTGTGCTGTGCAACGTGGGCGGAAGTGATTTAGTTGCAATAGGGCTAATGCACAGTGGTGGATCCCACATCAGAGTCCAGCGCATGCCAAGGTGTAAGGGGACCATGCTGAAGTGCCCTGAGACGGCAGCAGAGAGGAGCCTGCCTGCCAGGACCTGGGTTTAAGTGCTGTTCTTCAGCAGAAGTCTGTCTTCTTCTTCACATTTACTGTCCCAGGCAGAGTGTAATGAGATCTAAAAAACAGATTTTGCTTTTTTCAGAACAGTGGTGAAGCCTGAAGGAATATTATGAGGCCACAAACCACAAGCAAACTCAAACTTCAGTTTATATCTACTTTGAAACGTGAACAGCATTTAGACGAGGGTGGGCGGGCGTATCGTGATGGCATCATTGTAAGCAGAAAAGCCCTTAGGATGCCAACGCTGCTGACAGAATAAATATGAAAATATCGCTTAATGAAAATGTACAGACAAATGCCGATCGTGACGATATTCGTTTGAGCTACACATTCAAAACAATTATGTAGCTAGAAAAAGCTACTTGAACCAAGATATGTTAAAAGAGTCAGAGGTTGTTACTCACAAATTCACATGCATAATTTTATTCTAATGAACAGGAAAACTTACTTTAAGAAGAAGGCAAAATATTTAGAATAAAAGGCAAACAAAATATACATAAAATGAAAAGTATAGCATTTATATTATATATCAAAGTATGCTAGGGCCAGTATGATAGCTGAGCAGACTAAGAGCCTGCTTTGGCAAACGCAGGGACCAGGAGTTCGATCCCCTGCCTCCCATGCCTCACTAGCCCTGCCCCGGGGTGCTCCGAGCCTGTGTCCCAGTCGGGGCATGGTGGCGCATACCTGTAATCCTAGCACTGGGGAGACTGAAAACAGGAGGACCATCATGAGTCCGAGCTGTGGAGTGAGACCCTGTACCAAATACATAAAAAGGGATGCTATGTTAGATATGATTTTCTTTCTTTCCTTGAATATTTTTGTTTATATATCTGTTACATAATTATCTCAATACTGTTATAAA
>NW_004524719.1:4878903-4888002 GCF_000260255.1 Octodon degus | reverse complement strand
TTTACATATGTCCATGAAGTCCTGCTAAGTAAGATAGACCTAATTTATCAGAGCCAGCTGCACATTCCTGGAGAAAATATTTGTCTTTTGATCAAAGCTCAAACAGTGGTTTGAAATATCATTTCTGTAAAGCACTTTTACCGACTATCTGAAGGCTCTACAAAATTAAATGATGTAAAGAACACGTCCTCTGATGTTTCATGATAATTATTCAAGGAAAATTCAGGTAAAGTTAGTATGATGAAAAAGCTTTCCACTGACTTTGTGATAGCGTTTTATTGAACTGTTCCACTATGACAGAAAAAATTGAAGGAATGGTCACCATTTTTATTCTTATTTATAACACAAAAGCAACTATTGAACACTAAGCAAGTGTGGTAATTTTTTTTCATTTGATTGTATTCCCTTATAACTTTGTGTATATTAAAAGGCACATGTAATTATTTTCTCCCGCAGTGGCATATACAACTTCATTTTTTCAATTGTACCATTTTTGAATTTGAGATAATTCCGCTTTTTCCCCACATATTATTGTAATACTGGAAAGGTTTCAATAATTTCACTGTAATGGAGGTGTTTAATTTGGGAAATGCATTAGTATAGGAATGGTGTGTAGGCATTATTTACTTAAAGTAACGGCTACAGACCCAAAATAGGTGAACTTGAATCTATATTGCTACACGTTTCCCAAGGAACTTGGAGTAGACCTGGATGAGGCGACGTCGGGCTTGTAAGAAAGAGCAGGGAGTGTGCTTTAGTGGCCTTGCTACGGTCCTCGCTGCTCGCGCATTTATCTGTGTTGTAGCCCTGAGCAAGCACATTTAAGCTTTCTGAGTTTCGCCATCTTTTCCTGAGAGTTTTGAGGCTATATAACCTTTGAGCAAGCAGCGAGATACACATACGCCTACAAACACACCAGAAGATTCACGTAACGCCTGCAGAGGATTTATATGAAGTTAAATTGCTGTACTTCTATAAGCCAAACTAAGAAACTATCTTTACTTCTAACATTATACTCTTTATGCCTAATGTAAGGCAACTGAAAGCTTCTTAATTCAATTTGTGATAGGTGAGAAGTAAAGTAATTGTGAATGCATCAAAGAACTGAGCTTTCCAAAGGGTAAAACTGCCAACCCAGATTGCATTCATAGGCCAATAGAGAGTCAACATCTGCCCAAAATTGAAATAATAATCACAAGATAGTCTCCAGTTTGGAAGTCCTTGTATATGATAATTAGGGCATCAAAGTGTCTGTAAGAAATATTTTCAAATTCTTGGGGGAAAATCTGAATGTGATAAACTGAAGTTCAGTGCATGAGCGTGAAGCAAACATGCCACAAAGAAGCAAAAGTAGTAGAAAACCAGCTGGCCTGCCCTTGCTGGGAGGCAGCCTTCAGAGCAGAGGGCTGCGTGACACGAGGCAACCACTTCGAAATGTCCCTGTCCTGTGGACTCCATCAAGTTTTCCTAGGGTTTCAATAGAAGTCACGTTCACACGTAATGCAATCCTTATCTTCTGTTTCCATTACAAAATGCCACAAGGAAAAGAAAAGCATAAATTTGAGACAGAGAGCTTGTTCTAGTGCTTTCTATTCAAATTATATTTTGTTTAACTTTCATTGTCTTCTATGATTCTTTTTAACAGTACTGATTTTGAATTAGCAAAAATACATGCTACCCCGTTGGAAGAGGACAAAGGGTTCAAGGAATTCTGAAATTATAATCCTTAATTATAATTTCACATATGTTTTCCATTGCTACTTATTTGACATCCTGTTCACAGTTATGAAACTTTTCATTTGGACATGCAATCATTAATTTTGAATGCCTATTGTTTTGTGAAGAAAATAGTTATAGAAAGTATGAAAACATTTTTAACATATTTTCCACTAAAAGGAAGTGCACAAAAATTCAGATTAAATTACTCAGAATATGAGATACAGCATGTAATTGTACAACAATATTAACACAAACACCTTTTCAATGAACTGAGAGAAATTAGTAATATAACTGTCTTAACTGTCTTTTTAACATGTTACCCTCCTAACATGTTATTTTAGAATTTTGCTTTTTTTGGACTTGTTTTTCGTCTATTTTTCTTTAAAATAAAAACTTTAAAGTTCAGCTAATGTTAAAAATTCAGATGAAGGACAGGGATCATGGAAAAATGACAGATTAAGGTATAGGATGTTAATTTAAATTCAGAGAAAAGAGAAACCGTGTAAGGTCACCTTGAAGAGAATGAAAGAGGTATCATTTCAGCTGGGACTTGCGAAAGAGGATGCTTGTTTATTTTGTTGAGGGAAAGATATCCAAAGACGGACAAAGTCTCCCACACAAATTTTATTGGTTTGTAGCAAAGAGACCCCTTTGACAGGAATAGAAGTGATTTTACACAGATGGAGGAAAGAAATAATATAAATGTTAGTAAGGATTTGAGTGTGCATAGATACATACTTTCAAATGTCAAGATTATCTTGTGGGATATGGAAAATTATGAACTGTTCCTGAGCAGGAGAATAATAATATCTGTGACATACCTCGCAATTCTGAATGAACTGGAGAAAAGGAAATGGGAGGATAAAAGATTTCTTGTTGTATAAGACATAGATTGTTCCTTTAATGAAGTGTTATTTCTAGTGCAACAGCAATGATAAGGTTTTAGTGGGGAAAACATTAGTTTGGAGCAATGCAAGGCAATATTCTCCACGCATTTGTAGAATGTTATTTATGACCCAAATTAAACTTCTATTTTTTCCTACAAAAAAGCCATCACAACTTGCTCTTTATTTTTACTGTCATTTCTAATATTCTTTCATGACTCTCAAGAGTAGTAACAGATATTCTCCAGGAGATTTTCAATTAGAATGGGCCAGAGATCTAAATTTCCATGAGTCCGTATTTTGCTTCTCTTTGCCTTACCTCATGCTTTGCTTTCTTCTCATTTAGTACAACATCCTAGAATGATTCAATTTAATTGGTACCAGGTTGGTATTTTTGTTTATTTTTCAGATTCTCATGTGACACCTTATTTTATGCCGTTTGGCATGCTAAGGGTAGGGGAAGAGAGCACTGGGCAGAAAAAGCAGCTCCCTGCCCTGCTAGAGTAGGCCGCGAGCAGGCGGGGCCACCGCCCTCTGCTGACCTGCACTTGGCACCTTCCTTTGGAAGGGCACCTCTTCCATTGTTCTAAGACAGTACACCAAGCACAGCACCCTGGGAGTCTGCGCAGCACTAGGGGAGGGCGCAGCGTTCTAGAGATGTCCACTGGCCTGCAGTAAGGGTTCCCTCACTTGGGCGTTAAAGGCAAGGAAAGTAGCCTTGTGTGGTGATGCACAAAATAATGAATTGCTTTTTACAAAGGTTACATTGGTTTTACAATCTAAATCCATCTTTGACTTTATGTTTAGAAAATCCTTCTACTAATACCTGAAAAACAATTTTCCTATACTTTAGTGGCATTGATATGACTTCATGAAATAGGACTTCTAAATTAATTAATTAATTCTTTATTCTTTCTTTGTCTTTTTCCTTTATCTATTTATTTTTAGAGGGTTTTTTTTGTTTGTTTGTTTGTTTGTTTTTGGTCTTTTTGTATTTTCAGGGAAGGGTCTACTGGGTGTTCAGGGTCTCACTACTAGATTGAACTTGTAGTGATGCGCCTGTGTACAGCCTCCCAAGTGCTAGGATTACAGGTGCGCACCACCCACCCAGTCTCAATTGCCTTCTCAGCACACCCCAGGGGCGGGGCGGGCATGGCAGGCCAGAGGATTGAACCCCTTTTAACCCACTGAACTAATTTCCCAGCCCTCTTTGTCTTTCTAGTCAGCATCTTCCTATGGAGTTGAGGCTGGCTTTAAGCTCACCTAGAACGCGGCCTCGTCTCCAACTTGCTACGATCCTTCTGCCTCAGCCTCCCAGGTGCTAGGAAGACAAGCAGGTGCCACCATACTGGGCTCTAAATTCTTTTAATGTTAATTTTATTGTAAGTAACAGGATGAAAAATTTTTTCAATTGTTTCCCATGAACTGCTTAATGTAGTAGCTGTACTGGCTTTTTCCTATTTATGAAGAAATAACCTTTATCATACGCTTGCTTCTTCTGTATTCTAGATTTGTTTACGATCAGTTTTTATCACAAGGTATTTCTAATTTCCAGTATATGTTTCATGTTTCTAGTGTGTAATATTTACACTCCTTGTATGGATTTGGTACATGTGTTTCCTTATTGAAGAGTAGGGATATATTTTAAATTAATTAATAAGGTGCATTTCATAAATAACACATTTCAAGATTAATTTTGGGGAAATATTTTATATTTATAAATAAAGCACTCCTTATGCACCTTTATATACATACCCTTCTTATACACTGCCTCCTTACACACATTATCCACTTATATTCTTTTTATTCTCTTATATTACCAAGACATAATCCATATGGTTTTTTTGTTTGTTTGTTTTGTAGAACCAGGGATTGAACTCAGGCCCTTGCACTTGCCAGGGAAGTGCTTATTCTACTGAGCCATCTCCTCAGCCCCTTTCCATATGTTTTAAGACTGCTTGTTGTATAATTTTAAATATTTATTATTCTATATTTGTTTTCTCTGTGGAAATCTTCATGTATTCATTTTAATATAGAAAAAAGCAATATTTTATTGATACCTTTAATTGTAGTAGATTAAACATGAGGTAATATAGATATGGACAATGTTAGTAATTATGTCCAACAACTTGATATCTATATATTGAGGTATTTTATGAATGTTCAGGAAGATACTATATTTCTTCCTTAATATGCTCTGTTTTCATAGGTTTTATTTTTCTAAGACCAGCCTTATGAATTGAATTTGTATATTGGTCCCTCTACTGTTCTATAGTTTTATAACTGCTGTTTGAGGTCAACAATCTGAATCAGCACTTATAATGTTTGCAGCCCATTTAACTATACAAATCTATCAGTAAATACTATTTGTCTTTAAATCTCCTAAAACATGATTGCAGTGGCTTTTCTTTAAAACCCTGATTTATTTCAGGTTGTTTTTTCCCATTTTTATCAAATGGAATTCACAAGAGAAACCAAAATTATAAAGAAAGAGTGAAACAAAGAAAACATAGATAACAAGAAATAGATTTAGATCTTTGTCAAATAGGAACGGGGTCAAGAGGTAGAGGGAGAGAAAGAGGAGGGCGAGAGGGGTGAAATAGCATCTCTCTCTCTCTCTGTCCCCCCCTCCCTCTCTCTCCCCCCTCCCTCTCCCTCTCTCTTTTGCGGAATCAGGGATTGAACTCAGGCCCTTGTGCTTGCCAGGGAAGCGCTTATTCTACTGAGCCATCTCCCCGGCCCCCTGAGGGGGTGAAAACTGGAAGGAAGATGTAAATGCTCATGTCCCAACTCCACACAAGGAGCGGAGAACTTGTGCGCTGCCAATATGTGCTAACACTAGTTCTAAAATAAATCAACATATATAACGTAAAGTGAAAATACAAATAGTTTCTCATTGTCAAGAAAAAATACTAAATTTTGTCAAATACCTTTTAGAATCAGTTTGGTGTCAACACATACCTTTGTATTCAATCATCATTATTGAGCATTGGGCAGAATTCTTTTTTTTTTTTTTTTTTTTTTTTTGAGTACCAATAAGACTTTTTATTCATTGTATTTTTCCGAGGAAAGGAGAAAGGAAGGAAAAGTCAGCACATGTGTTACAAAATGATTAAAAAATAGGATAGAAAGTACAGTGGGATGCAGCAAAACCAACCATCAAACAGACACCCCAGTGAAGGGGCCACCAAAGCCCAAGGGGCCTTGGTCCTGGCCGTTCAGGAATGATGAGAAGGGTTCAGGGAAAGAACAGACAGGTCCATACTTTCCCACCCTCCACCCTCCATCCCTCTCCATAAATTCAAGATTTCACACAGAGCTCTGGTTTCTAGCAGCAAACATGAAGTTACATTTGTCTGTCTCCTATTAAACAATCTTGAGGCCACTTTGACATAAGCTTCCTATACCTGCATAAGTAAAAGTTCCCATGACTTGAATATACATTCATACTCCCAGTCCTGGTCTCCTGACCCCACTTGCTTTTCTCTAGGATTACAAATTGAGTAGGCTTGATCCATCCAAACAGAATTCTTCTAACATCTTTAAATTCCTCAGAATATTGAAAAGCATACTTTTTCATACACGTGGCATGAGCAACTAAGCATATGTCTTTATTGAAAAACAAATAAACAAAACTTAACATTTTTTAATGGTGTATTTTTCTAGTGATTAGAATGATTTCAATAGATACTGTTCATTCCTGGACACCAATAAATACATCAGTGCATATACTAAAGGTTTCAACGTGTCTTCTTAGTGCTATTAAAATAGCTGTATGCTTCAGGCTGGGGAGAGAGCTTGGCAGTCTAAATGCCTGCCTGGTAAATGCAAGGATCCAGGTTCAATCCCTGGTACAGCTTTCCCTGCCAGTCCCAGAACACCAGGCTTGCCTAGCAGGCCCCAAACCTGGACCTGGGGTTGCACACCTATAATCCCAGTCCCAAGGATGCTGAGCCAGGAGGATCACTACGAGTCTTAGCTGCATAGCATGACCCTATATCAAAAGAAAAAAGGAAAAAAAAAGTTGTACCTTTTGTTGAAAGTTTCCCACAAACCTTCAAGTTGCCTAAAAAGAATTCAATTTCTATTGAAATAATTAAGCTAGTAGGAAAGTCTACCCCTGATTCCAGATCTTCTGGCACTTAAAGCAAGTGTTTAATTTAAAAAAAAATCATACTTTGAAATGCTAATAGAAATTATTTAAGAAGGTCTTCCAATTGAACCTAAACTATGAATTCTGAGCTGGCGTTAGAATCACATGGCAGCTCACCAGGGGAATACCTTTAGGGCACTATTATAAAAACTGTCATTTGATGTCACATCATGTTCCTGTAGTCACTTTTGCTTTCATATGAAAGAGTACAGTAGATTATACTAAATGGTAGACAAGAGATGACTCCAGATGACAGGGTAATGGGTTTTGATGCAGAAATGTTGGGAGTTTAAGTTCGCTGCCAGACACTGCTTTATGTAACAGGAAACAAGTATGTCCTGGGGAGCAACACTTTCATCTCCTCATATACTAACTCCTAAGCAGTTCCCAGAGCAAATTATGTGCCTGAAAAAGCAATGTGACTGGACTCATACCTTATAAACTAATCAGATTGCACAAGTGGAGCACTAATCCAGTAGAATCTTTCAAGCAAAAAGAAGACCTAGCAAGTATTCCTCCTTTAGTGTGGGCTCTAGAGCCACACGCGGACACCGTGAGCAGCCAACTTTTATATGTCATAGGACAGGTCTCTCCAGTAATCAGTGCTTAGTCTTAGACCTCAGACCTCCAGAACCTGGAGAAAATAAGTCCCTATTGCTCAATGAAACAGTTTGTAGTGTTTTGTTATGGTAGCTTGCACTGACTGATGTAATTAGATTCACGCTGTACTCTATTTTGGAAATAATCTTGTATGTCACATTCTCTTCATGGCTTCATAAATGCAAGAGAACATCATTTTATTTATACAATCTTAGATTCATTTAGTCATGAAAAATAATTAAAGCTTGAAAATGCTTTGAGAAAGTAGTACGAAAGATTATAACATATTTTTCATGGACAACTGACAGACTAAATTTCAGTAAACATCTCAATCTTAATTGAGATTCTATTCTCACAAAGCATGTTTTTAAAACAAATTATACCTAGCTATGTACAGTTTTCCTTAGTGTGTGTGTGTGTGTTTGTATGTATGCGCATGCGTGCATGTGTCTCCGTGTGTGTGTGTGTGTGTGTGTGTGTGTGGAGAGAGAGAGACTGACAAACAGAAAGAGAAGAGGGAGAAGAGAAGTTTACAATGGCTAGAAATTTCACAGATTGAAGATAAAAGCTCATGAGTGTATTTTATGTTAAAAAATAACCTTTATCTATTTACAATTACACATAGTCTATCCATTTTGGATTTTCTGATTGTGCTTGCCATGAGAGCTGCATTTCTCTGTGCTTGATATGAATTTCTTGTCAAGAAAGAAAAATAAAATCTGTATTCTGTGAACAGAATGCAAGGGTATACTGGTCTGAAAAATAATTTGTTGAATTGCCTCTAAAGCGGTAATGTGAAAAAGAGAGAAATAAAATACAATGAGGACATGCATACCTATTTTCGTGTACATAAAATGCTAAAGGAGCAACAGAGACGTTTCAGACTTATCTATCCATCTGGTATGCACTTCTACCATTTCCCTCTGTGGTCTATTTTGTAGATCTATTTCTCATCAGTGGTTTAGTAATTGAATATAAATCTTTATTTATTTTTAATTTGTATTTAATTGTAAATAGAAAATAAAAGAAATTAAAGATAAACAGCAATGAAACTGAGTTTCAGAACAGCATAAACCTTTAAAATTGTATCAGTGCAGAAAAGGTAGGAAAATGTGTGGAATTGTTATATTGAATTAATGTCAATAAATGCATGTTGTTAGGATTCACTACATAAATGAAATTTTGGATAGAAGGATTTCCCACAGGTCCTATCTAAGTTCTATTGATTTATTGAAATACTAAAAAGGGTTGACCATAAGAAACATTTAAATTTTATGTGCATTCTGGCATTAAAAATGAAAGTCATAGCCAGAGAGTAGCGTCCCTCGGAGCAGACGTGTACCTACATCAGGACCTCGTGAGAGCAGCGAAAGCCACCCTGCTTTTCTAGGATCTGGCTTGGAGTATTACAAACATGTTAGTAATATCTGCAAAACTCAAAAGCATACTCTTAAATATAATACAGCAAGTAACTGAAGAGATACACATAATTTGTTTTGAACAGAATTCTCTCTTACTACCAGTATAGTTAATTGATAAAAACACATTACAGTTAGAAGATAGCTCAATCAGCTTAAGGAAGGAGAGCTGGTTTTACCTGGGGAGTGCTAATGATTTGCTGATAAATTAACCCTCTGACACATACGGTCCAATTAATTTCCTATTAACACATTTCTTTTTCTTTTTCTCCTTAAGCCTTCAGTGTAAAAAATGATTTATAGGGGCTGGTGAGATGGCTCAGTG
>NW_004524719.1:4862343-4873063 GCF_000260255.1 Octodon degus | reverse complement strand
CTTATTCCATTACTTAAGACTTATGGATAGTGCTGCAATAAAGATAAGAATTCAGGTGTGTCTCGGTTGTAGATACATTGTCAACAAGAATATAAACCATGATTCAAATACATTGAAGGAACTGAAGCATTAAAGGGCAGTGCCCTACTTCAAATCCAAACATGAAGTTCCCCCATTCTATTAAAACACAGTTCCTATAAACGGCATCGTTATTTTACTTATTTATTTTATATCATTATGTTCAGAAATAGACCTCTCTTTGTGTCAGGAGTAGTGAACTAGGGGTGAGATAATGTCACTAATAGTTCATGTGCTACAGCGTCTCATGTTGGCAAGACTAAGCAACATGGTTTGATAGAAAGAAAAAAAGAAAAGAAAAGAATCCCTAATAGACATATGGGTCTCTCTCTCTATTTTGTACACAAAATGCATCCATGGTGAGGTTTTTCCATTTACAGTGTTATGTGATGAGGTACATGACTGCAACTTTAAAATATTTTGTGAAATTTAAAATTTCATACTTTTAAAATATGAGCTTATGTTTTTTGTGGGGTAAAGTCTAAATGAATCATAAGCAATTTTCCTGAGACCAGTTATCCAGATAGAGGGAAACAAAGCTCAGTGTGTTGCTCAGTTTATCTGTAGCATTGGGTCTGGTTATTTGCAGCTCTGGGAGTAGTCATTACCTCTCATGTCCCAAGAGGAGCCAAGGGACAGCCTACAATGTGAAGGCTGCCTCATGGGATGTGATGAAATGGAGATTCTGTTTGGAGAGAAAAGTAGAAACTTAAATATTGAAAATGACTAATGAAATACTCAGTGTTCTTTTAACATGGAATTAGAATACTTCAATGATGGTCTTACTGCTAAATATTAAGTGGAATGGGTCTAGGTAATTTTCCCCAAAGAAAATTAAACTATTTTTCTGATCTTAAAAAAATTCATCATGTATCTTTGTATATAATCTTAAAAAATTAGGTATCCTTGTACCTCAGCCCATTGCTTTTCTTTTTTAACCACAGTCTTCTGCTTCTTATGGTGTGTCATTCTGTCCTGCAAGCACTTTGTCAGAAGCTACACATGAAGTAGTTCCCTTTCTGCCTCCACGAGGAAGACTTCTATTGAGTCAACAGAGGGCTCGATTGAATGAACCTCACGTGAACAGTCAGTGCTCTAATTATGCCATCGACTTCTTTCAAATAATGTGGTTGAATTATCATTTGAAGTGTTCTGTGAAACCTGTATAATCTCAGAAAATTATACTGTCAGATATTTTAAGTAGATAATGTTTAAAGTAGCCACAAATTCCCATACTCTAATTTATAATTTAGTTATGAGTAATTTAATAGGTTTACTATAGCCAAGAAAAAATTAAAAATAATAGTATTTCATGACACATTGCATAGTTTTATACAATAGAGTGTCTTACCTTTTCTGAGAAATTTATACTACACATTACTCATGCTTGGAGCCTTCTCCTTACAGAGGCAGGGAATAAAAATTCTAGTCATACTCAATTTTAATCTCTTTCAGTCCTTTTCCAGGAAAGTAATTCCCCCTTTTTATGGTTGTTTGAATCTAACTCATCTTTTAAGAATCAAGTGAAAAATAATCATGCACTATAAAAGCAGTTTTTATTTCAAAATTCAAATTTAGAATACTTTTTTTTCTCTTTTATGAATGATAAAATTTCAAATAAAAAACCTGTTATAATTATTTGTAGCCCTCACTTTGCCCCCTGTATGATGACAGGTGATCAGCTCTGTTGTATTTCTACGCTGATACAAATTCTCAAAACTTATAACTTTCATTAAGACTCTTTGTATATAGATAGTTTCTTTTAGAAAAAAAAATACTAGTGAAATGAAGCTACATATTTTGAAATAAAGTAGGATTATTGAAACATACTGCTCATCTCTGTCCTTGTCTCTTACTCTAGTCTCTGAAGCTTGTTTTCAATTGTAAAGTTCTTATACTTTATAGAAACAAAAACTTGAAACCAAAAATGTAATTAGATACTTACGTATGTCCAATTAATTCAAAGAAAGATATTCCAGTTTTATTTACTTTTCTTTTGCTATTTCATTGTAAGACTGGGGAAAATCTCAAAGAATCCAAATATTTTGTACCTGATACAGATGTCATGTTGGTAACAACTATGCTTTTCCTAGTAGTGCAATTCTCACTCCGCAGGAACATTTCTGCTGTTTGCTGGAGATGAGGGTTGTACTATAGCAATGTGAGTACAGCTTATGCCCAACAGCCTGATCACAACCTCTTTCTGGTAATAGGAATTGGACTCAGTGCCTTGCATTTGCCAGGCAGTGCTGTGTCACTGAGCTATATCTCTGACAATCAGAATACCTTATTCAAGCTCTCTTTCCATTCGTTCTTTCCATTCGTAGATTCACACCAGAATTATTGCAATTGCACAAGTCTGAAACCTGGACATTTTCTAAAGTTCTCCTGATCAGTGATAAATTTCACAAAAGATGAAATGCATTTTTCATGTAGACTAGTATATTATGTAGTGTCTATGGTGTTACCATAACTGGAGTTCTTCTCATATATATACTATCTCCTCCTTTTTGTTAACAGTTGTCTTTTTGCTTTAGACTGAATAATTCTCACAGCTCTTGTTGCAAAGCACATTACAGTACTGCACTTTGAAATCAATCGTTAAACACCTGTTCAAAAAATAAATGAACATTAATTGGCAGTTACATAATTCAAAAACACCCTGTTTCTAATTAATTCAAGAGTAGACTTGGAAATTCAGTCACTACGTGCTTCTAGCCCAAGTACCAAGAAACTGAAAAGATGAGATTTTAATAATAGTGCAAACCATTTTGTTTCCATTGACAATGTTTAATTTTCTATATGATTCTTTTTGGATTTAGATAAAATTATATTCCCAACCATCATTTTGACACTCTTCTTGTATCCTGTCCAATGAGGAAATGTTTAGTTTGCTTTTTTGAGAAGTTCTCTTCCCAAATTATACCCTGAAGCAGCTTCCCTATATATTGACAGATACATTCAGATTACCAAAGGCTGTTCTTGGTTACTGAGGAGGGATTATAGTATAAATATTTCATCTCCACAGGAGCCACTATTAGGTTGTCACTAGATCTAAAAAATCTACACTGAATGACTTCAAAGAGAGGGAGAAGCAATCCTAGCTCTAATAGTTCAATATTGTTTTATCTTAAAGCTCTGAGGATAATTTCACTTTACATATAATTCTTTAATTACGTTATTATATTCATATATTTTACTGGGCTATTTTACACATGCTAAAATAATGATTTTTGTATTTCCAAATAACAGCCTAATAGTAAATTATCCCAGATTTGCTCCCTCCAGCTGGAATTAACTTATGACTGTTAGCATCTCCCTTTTCACAATGTCATTTAGTTGTCATGAGTCTCCAGGGAAAGCTACTCATTGTTCATATACATAACGTAGGGAAGAATATGGAGAAAATAACTCACCAAGAGGAAACATCAGTAGTTTGCTGAACCAATAAATGAGCCTAACTATAAACTCTCTGTAGTATCAAGTATCATGAATTCTCCTGGTTTGAAGAATGGCAATTTTAAGGCATCTTTATCCCATGTGCAAATTCCTACAGAAAGTGTGAAACTTAATAAGACTGGTGCATAAATATTTTCCAGCACCTTGTTTTACATTTCCTTTTTGTTCTGAAGTGATAATTGATAATCAATCAACACTTTATTACATATTACACAGCATTTGATATGCATAGATGACACTTGTCCTTGCTGAGCCTTCAGTAGACCAATGAATAAATGTTGATATAGCATTATTAGGCACCCTTAAATATGTGCAGGGGAATTTCAGGGTACCTCATCTGGCTCCCCAGAAAACCAACGTGGTTCCATTACATAATATTTATGATGTGTCATGCTTTATCCTAAAAATGAATGCCCTTCTTGAATATTTAAGTAGTAGATAAGTGAGAGACTCTCCCTGAGACAAATTTCCTTTGGGGACAAGGAAATATAGAAAAAGAGTATATTTAACAACTGAATACTTTTT
Source organism: Octodon degus (assembly GCF_000260255.1). Classification (NCBI taxonomy): domain Eukaryota; kingdom Metazoa; phylum Chordata; class Mammalia; order Rodentia; family Octodontidae; genus Octodon; species Octodon degus. The sequence goes on along the minus strand of NW_004524719.1, from coordinate 4,869,001 downwards.
TATTATAGCCTACAGTACAGGGAGGAGAAGAAGTGAGGAAAGAAGCAGGTTAGAATAAAATATCTATTAAAAGTTGAATTGCAAGTCTTATGTGTTAAACACAAGGCTAGACATTTAGACATAGTTCTGAAAACAGCCACGTCAGTGCATCACTTCTATCCATCAACCCTATCCTGTTGACAGCATTGAGGATTGGAAGAAATGAGCACATTGTTCAGTACTAAAAACTAACTGTCCGGATCTTCCAGTAAATTGTGCTGGTGATGATTGTACATCCACGTGTAAGATGTGATGTTGAACTCCTTCTCTGCAATAGTCAAAAAGAAATAACTAAAAATTGAGCATAATACAGATTTTATGGCTGAACCTACAGAATTCTCAGAAGAAAACATAGGAGAATATTTTCATGACCTTGGAAGCAGAAAGGGATTTTTCAGATGATACCAACTGAAGAAATGAAAGAACATTTAGATAAAATGAATTTCAAGAAAGGCAAAGGACCAGTATACCTGCAGAAGACACAATGAATACAGAGAAAGGCAATGTGCAATATGGGCTGAACTATTTTCATAACATAGTATAATAGAGCTATGTGTCTGGAATATAAAGAAGTCATACGCCTCAACAGTAGAGAAACCAATTAAGAGTAGGTGAACAGGACTGGGGAGATGGCTCAGTAGAATAAGCGCTTGCCTAGCAAGTGCAAGGGGTTGAGTTCAATCCTTGGTTCCACAAAAAATAAAAGGAAAGAAGAGTAGGTGAACAATTGAAGTATGTGTTTCTCTAAAGGCTAAAAATAGCCATCACAAATATGGAAAATGTTCCGTGTGATTACTCATTTAGGAAATCTAAGTCAAAACCACAGTGTAAGTCGCTTTCACATCCACTGTGATTGCTATGATCAAAGATGGCATCAGTAAGTACTGGCAAGCCCGTCGGGGAAGAATGGAATGGTCATATGTTACTTAAAGGTACAAACATAGCCATGCCATTTTGTAAACTGTTTGGTTGATTTTTAAGATGTTTAGTATATAGTTAGTGTATTGCTTGGGAAGTCTTCTGGGAGTATGCAAAACAGGATTGAAAATACACATTCAAACAAAAGGACTACTACATACACATTCATAACTGTGTTATTTGCAATATTCAAAGTGTACAAACAAATCTAATGCCCACCACCCTCATAAATGAGCACATTTTATATCCCTGTAGTAGGATAATGCCTGGCAATATAAATGCGTTAAGTATTGATGCATGTTTCAAAAATTGTTAAGTCTTGAAAAAAATGATGAAAGAAGCCAGTCACAAAGGACACCTGTGTATGATTTCATTCCTGTGAAATGCCCAGGTTAGTAACAATTTCAAGAGAAAATAGATGAATGATTACTTGGTGCAGTCCTTAGTGAAGAAGACACTGTGTATTAAGAGTACTTGTACAGGTCGGGATAGTGAACCGTTCTAAGATAGGGTGGTAATTAGGATTTTGAACCTGATTATATTAAAACTTAATAACTGTAGCTACTAGGTGAATCTCATATTTATGAAATATTTAATATTTAAATATTTAAAAACAACCGACTTGATGTAAACCTAAGAATTTTATCTTCTAACCACCACTGTAAAATATGATCAGTGGTTACAAGGTCTCTTAAATTCCTGTATTTTTATAAAAGGCAGAAACTGTAGTTTCTTGACTTGGCCCTTGGCTTTTGATATTTTTAGGGAAAAAAAAAATCAAAGCTTGTATGTCATGTTTTGTCCTATTAATTCAAAGTTGTTCTGTATTGATCTGATTGAAGGTGAAGATATGCTTTAGTCCTGTGTCTGATCAAAGAATGAAACTTTTTGTCTCAAGGAATAGGTGTGCATGCGCACGTGTGAATGTGAGTGTGGGTGTTTTGGAGAGAGGAAGGAAGTGACCCTAGATTTCACAAGATGTTTTAAGCTAAGATAAAACTTAGGTGTAGTTTTGTACAGTACTAACACTGATTTCTTCCTTTTTTTTTATATGAAAACATCCCTGATTTTGGTGGGAAAGGTTTCTCTGAGTTCCGATATTTCTAGAGGTTCGAATCCTGAGCATACATGGCAGCCTATCTTCCATATCTTGCTGGCATTGTCATTGGGATTAGTGATGACAGTTCTTATTGTCACTTCACCACTCTGCAGCTGTGCTCATAATCAATGTGACCAGACCCACAGGTTTTCATTTGACAACACTTTTTCCTTCCTTTGCAATATTATTTAGATGTTACTTATCAATTAATTTTGCTCATCAGAAGGTAGGGGCCTCAACTGAACTATACGTAACAGAAGGGTAAGAACTCAGTGGAACAGGGTAAGTAGGACTGTTAGAGAATCACACATCGTATGCAAAGGTGCAGTTAAGGTGTGTATACTGCCCGTACCTACAGTTGTAGAGCAGCCTTTTTTTTTTTTTTTTATTGATATTGACTTCACACTAACAAAGAAGAATTAAGTGAAATGACCACAAAGTGCCAATTCTAAACATTCTGGGGAGAGACCTCAGTCATACTGATTTCAAGGTTATTCCTTGTGACATCTGTGTTCTGTTATCATTCTGAGCAAAGACAAAATCCCTACGGCTCATCCAGCAGCTAGGATATTCCATCTCTGTATGCATGCAGGCTATTCTCCTTAGCAAAACCTTCTCCCTACCTAAAATCTATTGGGCCCAAGTTTCATTCCAGGTTATTTGTCCAATTTCTAGCATAGCAAGGAAAGTGAGATAAAGTAAAAGAGGGAAGGAAAGATGCTGATTTATTTTGAGCACTTACCTCAATTTGCTTTTACTTGTTTGGGAAATTGGTTTTTCAATGCAGAAAAATGTGTTGTGGTGAAGTAATTCTGCAGGTTTGATGACACTGCAGTGTGTTTCTTCCCTGCTTCTGTTACAAGTGTAAATTAAATGCATGGGCAGCAGATTACCATTATTCACTTCCTTTTACTGCTGCTCTTTCTTACCTACTAGATTACATGTGTGTTCACTGAAGTAACTGTTTACACTTATTTAACAGTATTGACTGGAGTAACCCTGAATCTCCTCCAGTGAGGACTGATTTAGCTACAAATCACCGTTCCAGCTCTGAAATCATTAATCAGCCTCAGGCAAGATCCATTATGTGGGATTTCAGCATAGAAGAAATAGTAACAGCTCCCTGGAAGAAATGTTACCACCGCCGCATTGGCTGGGGCTCCCTGCTGGAACGGCATAGTCCCCTCAAGTAATAATTATAATACATTAGTAGAGGTTTAATTTCCAATAAGTGCTGTCTGTTTAAGGGATGGCAATCTCCCCATGGCTCAGAGAACAATAGATCATGTTATCAGCAAGAATAAACCTACGTGGAATAAATGAAAGATAATAAAGAATTCATTACAGTTTGGAAGCAGTAGGAAAAGAAGCTGGTATGAATTCCTTCGTTGCATTTTTATGAAAAACTGTATTTATAGAACATCTCTATGAATGATACTAGGTATGGCTATGAATTTTTTTCTCAAGTTAAATTGATGGCAGATAATAAGTTTACTGTTTAATATATAGAATGACAAATTAGTGATAGCATTTTTTTTCTGTGTTGCAGGCAATATTGATGAGCATAAGAAATCTATTAGGAGGACAGATTCTTTAATTACCTATGGATGTGAACTAATTTCATGTAAATAAATCAATGTAACAGTAAAATGTTCAATACTTTCTTTACTTTAAAAGTTCACAAAATTTAGATTGTTTTCCACAGGAGGTCTTTTCTTATTGAGATAATGCTATTTTAGCCAGACAATAAGATACCTCTTTGGAGTTACAACTGTAAATGGCTTGGAAAGGTAACTGAGGCCAGAAGTATAGCTCAGCAGCACAGTGCTTGCCTAGCAAGTGCAAGGTCATGAGGTTGATTCTTGGTTTTAAAAAACAAAAATACAGAGGTGGTCTCTTAGCTCTGTGGCACAGCACCTGCCTGGCAAGCCTGAGGTCCTGAGTTCAGCTTCTGGTACATGCTCCATAAAAGGATAACTGGCTTCTAGGAGCTTTGAATAGATTGAATTCTAGAAAGTGTATAAATCTGTACACTTTCTGAAGTGTCTGTACTTCAGATTTTGGAATATAGATTTATTATACCCAAAGTATTATAGTAGTGATATTTAAATTTATTATACCCAAAATATTATAGTAGTGATATTTATAGAGCTTATTGAATTTTTCTACTGTGCAGTATACAAAATTCTATGTACATTAGTTATATTTGCCTATCTTTGAGCATTTCATTTAAAGCTTTGACATCTTTTATCAAAATTATGTTTCTTGCCAAATTATTAAGTGCCTAGCATGTCCATAAATATTAACAGGGTAGGAGAGATATTCTGAAATCTTGATGTTTGAAAGGGTCTTCAGCAGATCATAAGGTAAAGGCACTTTTATTTTAACAACTGAGCCCAGTTCTTCTGTAGACAAAATTTTAGCACACTGAATAAACTAGGGTATGTATGTGCCAGTGCTTGAAAATTGTTCTTCAGGTTCACTGAGCTATTGATTTAAGGAATTTATGGTGATTCCATTCTGGAGTAAAGACACTCATATTTTCTTAACGCTGTAGAGTTTGTAGTTTGATTTATATATCTGCAGATGTATACACTTAGAGACTTTTCTGCTCTGTTTTACTGGGTGATGGATTTTGTCACACTGTCAGATGCAGAAGGCAAAATGCAGGCAAGCTATTTTATGTAAGTTCGGCACCTTTCTCTGGCAACACCAAGACTGAACTCGTACATTCATTTTGAGCAATAAGCAAAGTCCTTCCTAGTTCTATGTAATGAATCAGGATTGAATCTAGCATAAGGAATTATCCAATTTCTCAAAATTTTTAACAAGTACAGTGTAACACCTTACATGTTTAATGACACTTTCAGAAAATATACATATATTCCTGTATTTACACATAGCATGAAAAATAGCATTAAAATGGGAAAATAAAGAATCAGTATATAATTTCAGTTTCCTTTCTCTCTTTCTTTCTTTTGTTCGTTCGTTCGTTCATTCGTTCTTTCTTTTCTTTTCTTTTTTTTTTTTTTTTTTTTGTACTGGGGATCAAATTCAACCCTTGCACCTGACAGTCAGGCCCTTATGTCTCTTTGACATCTCACCAGCCCCAATATCAACATTTATTTATTTATTCATTCATTCATTCATTCATTCATTCATTTATTTTGACCATGTCCAACTGTCCTGTTTTATCGGAGGTGGGGACGTGGCAACAACAATGTGAAGACAGCTGGGACCACAGGTTGGGAAGAAGACCCTCCCTTCCCATATTGCCCACTGCCCCAAATAAAAACCAGCCAAGGAAGAGAAGCTGAGACAGGACCAGGGCACGGGGGAAGGAGACACAAAACAGCAGGGCAGCAGTGAGGAGCCCATCGTGTGCTGGGAGGTCCGCGGTGGTGGCTGTAGGGTCGGTGTCTTCCCGGGAGGCGTCTATAAATATAAAGATCAGCTCTCCTTTCGCCCCTCTCCCTCTGCCGTGCTGCTCGCCACCAGCCCAGCGTCTTTCCACACAGGAGGACGAAGGGAAGAGAAGAGCAAGTCATCACCGAATTGCAATCAGACCCACATCCATCAGCTCCTGGACCTTCTGCACTATTACAGGGTTCTTTCAGTGTTTGCTGAGCCCTAGGGGTCCTTCTGCACCTGCTCCAGGATAGCCGCGAGGCTGGGTCACTGGTTACCTGCTGCACCTCAAGGTCAGCCATGGCCCGGAGCTTCACGTCCTCAGGGTTGTCGTGCCTGTTGTGCTGAGCCATCATGCTGCGCTGGTAACCGCGTGCAGCCCTTACACCTGGGGCCCAGGTCCAGTGCCTCCCGGTACACATCCAGGGCCTTCGTGCAGTCCTTCGTGGCCTCCAGCGCAGCGGCGTTCTGGGTATAACCCTTGATGAAGGTTGGCTCCAGCTGGATGCCCTCTTCCCAGTCCTTGAGCGCCAGCTGGAATTCCAGGCACTTGGTATAGCAGGCGGCTCGATCGCTGTACAGTTTGGCATCTCGTAGGTCCTTCATAGTGCTTGACGGCCTGAGGATAGTCTTCTCTCTGAAAACACTCACTGCCCCTGTTCTTTTCCTCCAAAGCCAGGTCAGGGTTGGTGCAGGCCAGCCGCTCTTGCTCCTTCAGGATTTTCTCTGCCTGCTGGTGCTTCTTCAGTACATTTGGAGCTCAGCTTTCTACCAAAGACTTACTGTAGAATGGATGGCATCCTTATACTTTTCCTCTTTGAAGTAAGAATTGTCCATTGGAGCATAAGCTTTGGCAATCTGTTGATAGCCTTTTCAATTTTCTCTCCCCACTTCGATGGCCTTCTCACAAAGCTCCTGGCATTTATTACAGTCACGCTTTTCAAAGTATACTGCTGCTTGATTGGTAAAGTATGTTATGTTGGTGGGGTCCAGTTCCTTGGCTCTGTCCTAATGCTTTAGTGCTTTCAAAATCTTTCTTCTTGTAGGCATCATTCCCCAGCTCTTTTTCTTTTAGTGCCTGCTTCTTACTCTCTGGAAGATCTTCTTCTATGGGCTCTGGCTTGGTCTCCTTTTTGGGAGGAGGAGGAGGAGGAGGAGGAGGAGGAGAAGCAGAAGTTGCAGCCTCTTCCTCCT
>NW_004524719.1:4859608-4862243 GCF_000260255.1 Octodon degus | reverse complement strand
AATAAATAAATAAATAAATAATGATTTATAATGAATTGTACAGGCTGCCTATAGAAAATCCTTTCCCACAATTTTCTTTCCTGATAGAACCTTCAGTTTGTTTAGAAATTCTCACCTAAACAGCATACATGTTTTTGGGGGTGGCTGAGTACAGTGTCCACTTAAACAGGACCTGGTTCACTCTTAGTGATTATGGTTACTTCCTTTAGAGGAATTATCAGCTCACACATGTTTAGTTCTGGATTACAAAATGCACGCACAAATATGTGGGAAGACCATTCATAAAGTTTCTTTCCTCCTTCCTAGGAACAACAAGATGAAAAGTTTTCTTCTTTCTGTGAACATTGTTGGGTCTGATTATCATGGGCAAGCACAATAACGATTTTCTATCAAGTCATCTTATTACTAAGAGGTTGAGCCAATATTGGTGGTAACAAAGAGGAAAGCAACATCTCAAAATGCCATCATTTAGCAATTAGAATCCACTAAACTTTGCAGACTCCCCTTATGTGAATGCATAGGTCTGTGAGACGTAAAACCAGGCACCGACTTGGTATGATTCAAGAAGTCTTGACATCAGTTTGTCACTCTCCAGTGTAAAGTTTCCAATGAAGTTAATCTCTTGACCATAAAATTGGGCTTCTAATAATATCATGAAAAATAATTCATGTTATTTTTGTCAGATTACACCTTCACTAACTCTGTTTGCCTTCACTAAGAAAGATCCATTCCTTAGTCACTATAGCTGCCTGCTGGCACACAATAAATCTTTGCATTTGCTTGCTTGTTTTTCACCAACTTGTGAAGATCCATGCACTCCTGCTCTTACCCAACAGGGCCCTTCACACCATTGCAATATCATGTCGCTCACTAGCTTCTGCCGTGATTTGGCCTTCACTACCCAAGCTTTAAAAATTATCATTCCAGGATTCTCTATAGCATTTTCTGTACAATTCTGTCGAATGCTGCAAATGTTACAGATGTTCAGGCAAATGTTATGTTTTTCTCAGGATTTTAAGATAATGCTACTTAAAATACCAACCTACACAGTGCATTCTCCTCTTCTGTAAGCTTTCTTCTTTATTTTCTTTCCCTATCTTACCAATGTCTGATGGAATAAACACTGTCTATGTTTTCAAAGCAGAACTTCTAATACAAGGCAAGGCATCAAATGACTTGATTTTAATCTTTACTTTGTTGTTGTTGTTGTTACTGTTCACTGTGGTATCACCACTGCCTAGAGGATAGCTAAAAATTTGGTTAATGGTAGTTATAGCATTATCTATCATAGGAATATTTTTTATGGTGGTACCAGGGATTGAACTCAGGCCCTTTTACTTCCAGGCAAGCATTTGTTCCACTGAGCTACCCCCTGGGCCCTATCATAGAAATATTGTAAGTACTAAATGCATCTCAGTAGAGCAAGGCTTGTCAGGCAACAATTGCTTCAGGTATAATGCATATTATTTTATTTGTTATTCTCTTCATCCAGCTTACATGGAAATACTCTCAGATCATTTCATTAGTGATGGCGAGATTTGTACCCACAGTGAAGCTAGCGAGGCACTTAGGCTGCTCTACCTCCCCTATACAGGCGTTCATGCGTTCATATTCACAGGAGACTGGACCCAGTACTCCATGCATACCAAAATCCCTGTGGATGGTTTCTTTGTACTTCAAATTGCCTTTAGATTACTTATAATACCTAATGGATATGGAGAGCTATTAGCAGTAACAACTGATACTAGGTAAATTTTCTCAGTGTCCACCAGATTCTAATTCCCACCTTTGCTATCAAAGTTTTCTCAAGCCCCATTGCCACTCAGCTACCACACTCTCTCATGTTGTCTTTTACATGTCGCGCATCAGTGATTGGTAGAACCGCATAAGAAATTCTCAGTGTCTCTCGGAATCCGTCTCTCTGTTTCTTTTCCCCATGTTTGCTTCCTCCATCTCTTCAATCTGTTTTCGCTTTTCATGCAGCTAGTGAGAATGCGGTAGCTACTTACATTTCAAGATGCACTAGGAAGAGATAAAGCAAAAATGCTGCTTGCCTTTCTAGCTTCATCGTGTCTTCCAGACCAGTTCATTATACTGCTTCTCCAGAACATAAAGGTGAACAATAAGGTGAAAGCGAAGTCCACTTTAAATATACTGTGAACGTGTGGTCAGTGATTAGGGGGAGCAAAGCAATTGCTAGGATCACCCAAACTTTTTAGAAGATAAGTGCATTGCTTTGCAAATAATGCTATTAGACAATTAATGACATTAAAGGAACATATCACGTATAAAGACTAGCAGTATGTCTACTTTGAAACCTGCTGTTTGGTAGCTGGGAAAGCATAGAAGACATCAACAAATCAAATGTTTAAATCTTTCTGGAAAAGCATATAGAGAATTACTATGATTGCCCTTCTTTTTTAATCTATATGAAATAAAATCTATGTATCATCCTTTTCATCCTTATTACATACTTCTTTTATCACCTTAAGATCTCTTTTTGTTCATTACGGCAAAGCCCTGTGCCGGTAAGGTTGAATTAGAAGTGTTTGTCTTGGGACAGGGATACAGCTCAGGGGCATAAGCACCTGCCTGCGTAACACAAGGTCCTGAATTTAATTCACAGCAAAAAAAA
>NW_004524719.1:4858180-4859057 GCF_000260255.1 Octodon degus | reverse complement strand
TAAGAAATGTAACTTTTGTATTTGACAAGGTCAGTCAAATCCCCTCAGGATTTACCCTGAAACCCTGTACCACAGTTTGTAGATCCTTTGTCAGTGTCTTCAATGACTTTAGGATCTAAAAAATAAGGACGTCTTGGGAACCATGAACTTAAAAGCCAGGCAAATGACGCCATGTCCTTGTGAAAGGTAAAGTAAAACAAAAAGAAAAACCAAAAACCGCCTCATTTCTATTTTCTGATTACTTTCCCTGCCAGTCCCGTCATAGTTTCTGCCACTATTTATTGAGAATTGACAGTGGTCATGAAACCCTGGTAGCTGTTAAGGATAATAGCCAAGGCTTGGGCCTCGGAGCCCTATGGGGGAAATGAGGGAGCTTCAGATTGCCCTGAAGGCAAAAGTGAATCACAGGCCTTGCAAGTGATGTATGCTGGCAGGGGTCTGTAAGCCCAAATGAGGGTGCTTACAAAAGCTTTGGATCTGAGGGCAAGTCTTCTCGGTGGATTTGTCAGGCCTATTTTTCTCATTATAGTTGAAATTGATACATTACAACTTTAAAATATATTTTTAGTCTCAACACGAATCTGCAAGTATTAGGGTACAATTACATATCAAATGCTTAGTATAAAAATTAACTCATTTCAACTGTAAGACCTAATTAGTGTTAGTTTTCTCACCCTAAAGATACAACACCTGATGCACACAACTGAGAGAAGAAGTGCAGTTTGCCTCATGTTTTGGGAAGGTTCGGGTCATGGTGAGCTCACTCCACGGCAGGAGCGTCATGGATGAAGAGCACAAGGTGAAGCTGCTTAGACTGTAGCGACCTGAAAGCACAGCAGGCCAGCACTGCAGAGAATACAGGATCAGGAACAGGATG
>NW_004524719.1:4851666-4857485 GCF_000260255.1 Octodon degus | reverse complement strand
GAGGAGGAGGAGGAGGAGGAGGAGGAGGAGGAGGAGAAGCAGAAGTTGCAGCCTCTTCCTCCTCCTTCATGCTACCCAGATCGACCCCAATTAAGACAATGAGTGTTGTCATAATCCAAAGGTCTTGTAGTTTCGTGCCCAAGTCAGATGGCTTATTTTGTAGTTGCTCAGTCAGCTCCAGGGAGACAGGGTCACTGAGCAGCATCCTTGTCCTGGGATCATTCTCCAGTTTCTGACACAAGTTTGGCGTGTTGTAAAGATTCACAAATTTCCTCTCTGCCAACTGGACCTCCTTATTCTGTAAACCCTCTTTGAGTTGAGAATTTCTCACTTCATGTTTTAAATGCTCCTTATAGGTTTACTTGGCTCCTTTATATCTTTTTAAGAACTCAAGAGCGGTTGCTTTTCTTGAATAGCCTTTGCCCCAGTCAGGATGCAGGTCAACAGCTTTCAGCCATCCTCAGAAGCCTTCTGGTAGTCTCCTTTCTTGGTATCAGCTACAGAATGATTACCATGGAGCACATGATTGTGAGGGTAGTTTCACACGGTTGTGAAGCTTATTTGCTTCAAAGTAGCACTGTAAGGCACCATCAATATTCCTAGGACAGAGGCCCTTATTGCCCTTCGCCTTTGGATAATTCACCAGCTCCACATCTGGGCTGGGAATCCAGTTGAATTGAACCTGTCATCTCCATATTAGCAACCCCCAATATCAAATTTTGAAGTCAGTATTTTATTCAAAGCATCTACATATTACCCATTTTGTAGCTGAATATGCATCATCCCTAAAGCGTGGTTATATATATTTATTCCCATTGAGGTAATGAACAGTTCATTATCTTTTTTTTTTTTTTTTCCATAACTGGGGGTTGAACTCAGGCCCTTGCACTTGCCAGGGAAGCACTTTTTCCACTGAGCCATCTCTCCGGCCCCAATTCATCATCTTGCAGCCTTTAGTCTCACACTGAGGATAATGAGTATCTGATTATTAGACACTAATTATTTCAGAAAATGAATATGCAAGTTACCAAAATCCTTTTACATGATTCATTTTTCTTTCTTACAATTATTTTTCTTTCTTAGTAAATATGAACTTCACTGCTTGATAGCTGTATCCTGTAACTCAGTTGTGTCCCAAATTTACTCATCAAGGAGATTATGGGGCCACAGAGGAAAGTGATTGATGATGTAGAGTGTGCCTAAGGAGAGTCACATGGAGAGAAAACATTCTCTCAGGCTTTCGCAGAGAGCAAATTGGTCAAGCAATGGCCGTGACTCATCCACATGGCTGATACTAAAAAGGATCTATGATCTGCGGTACAGGGTTTCAGAGTAGATCCTGAGGGGATTTGACTGACCTTGTCAGATACGTAAGTTACATTTCTTGTTATGTAGGTCTTGCTTTATCTTGGTCTTAATCATTCAGCAGAAAAGTATAAAAACGAAGTATAAAAAGTAAAGCCGTATTAATATCTGAGCTGTAAAAAGCTCAAGTCAAGAAATTCTGTCATTGCCAGCCCTACAGATAACCCACTACTATCATGGACTACCAGTCTATATTGGATTAGTTTGCTGAATTCACACATCTACAATATTTAAATGGCAATAAAATACCCATCTCTGACAGATGTAAATAAAAAAAGGGGAGACAAATGAAGGACCATTTTATATCTGTATATACAAAATAGTTAGGATAGATATACAGCTACTTTCTCTTAATTCAATGAGAAGAAAGATTTGTACCAATAGTGTTTGGAAAGGATATCATGTCTGCATTTTGTACTATGAATAACCACTATGAAGACAACAATATGCAATGTATTGATTATTGAAACTGTCTTAGTAATTGGTTTTGAAACTGTCTCATTGCCATTTGTTTCTCAATAAAATTATTAGTGAGCTTTCTAACTGTATATATCTATTGAAATCATATGTGCTATTTTAGTTATGTTTTGTTCAGAAAATAATTATTTTAACTTATTACACATTATTTGCATTGTATTGCACTTGTAAGAAGTACGTTGGGGCTAGGAAGACGTTTCAGTAGAATAAGCACTTCCCTGGCAAGCACAAGGGCCTGATTTCAATCCCTGGTTCAGAATAAAAGAAAAAAAAAATAAATATATTAAAGGACACCATTATGTATCATAGTTCTATAATTTAAATCATGCAAAACTGTCAGAAATAAAATCAACCACAATTTGATTTCAAGCCATCTAAAAAATCAAATATAGCATTTAATAATAAGAAATATCTACGAGCTCTTTTAGAAGAATGTCTAACATACACGTATATAATATGTATATTGACAGGCACAGAGGAACGATCATCTTGCTTACCCAGTTAATGGTGTCGTATACATGAATGGTGCGACTATATAATCTCGTGACACACTTCCTTTTAAATTATGCTTGTAGAGATTAACTATTTAGAGAAATGTTAAAGAAGGTAATTATAAATTGATTGATTAAAATTGATGGACTTTTCAGAACCTTCCTATAGAGTCTACACCTTTATATTTATGTAGCAAAACATCAACCTCAAAATTTTAAAATATATGTCATGTATTTTAATCTAATTTCATAAAGTAGTGATGGTTTGTATGCATCTATATGTTTGAATACTGGGCCTGGGGAGATAGCTCACTAGAATAAGCACTTGCCTGGCAAGCACAGGGTTCTGAGTTCAATCTTCAGTACCGCAAAAAAGAAAAAAAAGTAACATCAATTTTAGGGGCCAGGGAGATGGCTCAGTGGAATAAGCACTTCCCTGGCAAGTGCAAGGGCCTGAAATCAAACCCCAGTTTTGCCAAAAAAAAATGTATGTTTCAATACTTATGAATCAGAGAAGAAGATTTAGCATACACATCCCGCATGATCTGATCTCAGGATGAACGTTTTCTGTGCCACAGAAAAGAAGGATCAGTTTAGAATTAATTCCAGAAATCAGTAGGAAGGGAAAGAGTTGTGCGTGAAAATATAGATGAGGAATGAGCAGTGCATGTTGCAGAACTCCACAGGGGTCTAAGTGGCTCCCGGAGGTGTGTTTGGTAGGAATTGCGGAAGCAGGCAACATGGCAATCCAAACATTATAAGGTCGAAATGTTAAGGGCTTGTGCTATAGCATCATCCCATTATGGATATTGAAAGAAGAGGAAATTTAGAACTAAATGATTCAGTTTCATCTGGACCTTCCCATTTTTCAACACGTGGCTACAAGCCAGCCTTCAGAGTCCTCTGGGCTCATTTCTTCACTGATTACATGCAATAATAGTAAGTGAACTGGCTGCACTGTGTTACTGTTATAAAAAGTCAAAATCAAAGACACAGGCATTACTAATATTTAATAATACACCACATATAACCGTCAACCATGTTTATAGTAATAGTAGCTATGAGTTTGCTCTCTTCTCTGAGTCAGTATGGTAAGTGATGTGATTGCACCTCGCACATAACTTTGTATAACAACCATGTGAGATACTGGATATTACTGGATCTGGTTTGGAATGAAGAATGTAAAGAAGGTTCAAATGTCATGTCAAGGTCATTGAGTCAGTGAATGAGTCAGGGTTATTAAGATCTCTAAGTCCTGAGTCCAAGATGGTGGGTGGATTAGTAGTCTCTGTGTCCCATCCCAAGCCTCATTAATTTGGTGACTACACTGGTATGTTCAGAGGTTTCTTGGATACATTTTTCCCTGTGACATTTAGTATATATGCATAATACTGATGTACCAAGTTTCTAATTTTCTTTTCCAATAAACTTATTTCTTCTAATTTCACAACATTATGTTTGTTATATGATAATAATACAAATAATAACATCATCCTAGTCATTTAGTAAATGCATTATTGCTATGTGCATATAGTAAGTGTCTCAGTTAGTTTTCTTTCATTGCTGGGACAAAATACCTGACACCCAGAATTAAGGAAGGAAAGGTTTATTTAGCTCACAGTTCCTGCAGGTTTCAGTCAATAATAATTGGAGTGAAATTTCAGTCAATTTCACTCCAAGGCAGAGTGACACATGGCAGAGGGCAGCAGTTCATGGCATAGGAAAACAGCAAAGAGCGAAGAGAGGAGCAGCGGCAACCACAACAGCAGAGGCAGCGAGCAAGCCTCTCCCTTCCTTATGTTGCATTCAGGCTCCCTGCCCCAGGGTGGGTGTAGCGCTCACACCCGTAATCCCAGCATTGGATCATGAATTAATCCCAAAATCTAGATGTCCATCCCAGTGACTATATGAGGCTTTTGGGGGAACAACTGGACACAAAGCATCGCGATGTGTCCAGAAGCATGCCTTTTAAGGCACTGAAGTTATGGATTTTAATTGAAACACATAATTGGTGATTAATGTGGACGAGCCTTGTCTGGTTGTCCCATGGATGACCTCAAAAACACTCCATAACCTTGGAAATTTCACAGAGATATTTTTAATCTCTTCATTTAATGAAAATGACTGGCATAAAAAAATTCATTAATTTTTGTAGTTATGCTTAAAGGTGTATATCTCTAAAGTCCAGACCTTACACACATATAAAATGACTATACATCAAACAAGAGATAAATAGTATGCTTCCCAAGGGCCGGCCATAGTTAGAAGAAAGACTGCAGCTTTCTGATTTCTAAAACAAGGAAAGTATTCAGGTATACCATTAGCATAAATTAATTTCCTTCTTCAGTTGAAATTATTTCATTCTAAATAAACTTGATTATTAAAAACACTTTTGGTTTTACTTGTAGATTGTCTCCAATTGGAAATTATTAAACAAGGTATTTATAAAGTACTTACAATGTACAATGTATTTTCTGATTTAGTTTTAATTATTCAATACCTAAAACAAACGTATTTGAAGGCTTTTGGATTACAGAATCAATGTTCTCATCACATGTCTTCATTCATCCTTTGTGAATTTTTGGTACCTGAGATGTACAGAGTTTAAAAAAAGGGCTATTTTTTATTGTTTCAAAATATTATTAATCTTGAAACTTTTTATTGTTGGCTTTATCAAATCACATTTATTATTTCCATGTTTTGACAGTTATAGTAAAGCTTTATTAGAGTATTCAGTTAATAACTACATGTTCTCTAGAGAAAATTTAGGGCCAGCCAAATAGCTCAGCAGATTAAAGCACCTGCAAGCAGGTGCAGGGACCAGGGGTTTGATCCCAGGGCCTGCCATGCCAACCCTGCCCCTGGGGCACACTGAGACAGCAATTGAGACTGGGTGTGGTGGCACATGCCTGTAATCCCAGCTCCTGGGAGGCTGGAAACAGGTGGATCACTACAAGTCTGATCTAGTATTGAGACCCTGAACACCCTGTAGACCCTTCCCTAAAATACAAACAAAAAAATAATAATAAAATAAACAAAACAAATAAAGAAAATTTATGTGCATGTATCTTGGTGTAGAGGTTCCTAATTTTGCACGTAAGGACAATTTTATGGTAAAATGTATCAGTACACGAAGACTGGTTTGGGTGTAGCGGTGGCTACCTGAACAAGCAATGGATTATGTATTTGTGCACTTTCCAAATTCTTTGGTAGAAGCCTTAAAACCTTGAGCTCTCATGAAATGCCATTTGATGATAGGAATTTTGGGAGGTATTTAGTCACGAGGAAGTCATGTGTGTAGGGAACTTCACGATGAGATTACTGACCTTATACAAAGAGAAAGACTGACGAGAGCTTTTATCCGTTTTTCACTCCAAGGAACATTATATCAGGACACAACCCCAAAGAGAAGTCTCACCAGAATGCGACCACGCTGTTTCATGAATTTAGGCTTCCTCATCTTGCAAACTGAGAAATGCCTGTTGA
>NW_004524719.1:4835614-4851301 GCF_000260255.1 Octodon degus | reverse complement strand
CTCTCCCTCTTCCTCTCCCTCTCCCTTCCACCTTATTGCCCCTCCCTCCTCTATTTCCCTCATTGTGTGTATACAATCCTCGAGGTTTTCTGCCTCTGATTAGCTTATGCTTTGAAAATTTTGTTCCTTTATTTCCTAGTGTGAAACTTTACTTTCAAATGTGAGGCCTTTAGGCAATAGTTAGGTCATGAGATTTCTTCCACATAAACACGGTTGTTCATCTTGTAAAAGGTCTAAAGAAACTGATGGGCACCTTCTGACCTAGTAGGACACAAAAAAGGGTCTTGTGTGAAGAGTGGGCCCTTGGCTATGGTGCTGAATTTCCCAGTTTTCAGAAGTATGGAAATAAATTTCTGGTGTTTATAAATTACTTACTCTAAGGAATGTTCTGATTATACCATGAACTGAGTGAAATACCCAACTTGAGGCAGTCTGAACTTCTCACTCAGATGTTTACGGTTAGGGGACACAATTATTGCATGAATAAAGCCAAGGCACAAATCAATACTTATCAGTCAGTCAATCTAATTTATGTTTTATACTTGTAGTCACCAGAAAAACTCAGGAGCCATTTATTCATTGTTTGTTTGTTTGTTTATTTATTTATGTTGGAATTTCTGTCTTTTCACTTTTTCGAGGAAGTTCAATGTTGCCCATCTGTAAAAAATGGATCCTCCATCTAATCTACACTGAGACGTGATAGTTCCTGTAGCTACAGGGGAAATCCCTCAGAATAATATGGCTTTGATTTCTAACTGTGCATAAATACGAAGTACACTTAGCCGGTGGAATAATGAGGTTGCTGATTCTCTTGAAAGAAGTCATGCACTTGGCATCTGTATTGTGTGACAACAAATAGTGTTCCATAAAGCACCCTCATAGTTTGGATCTACTATAAGACTCAGCACACTGGACGTTTAAGTGCAAAGTGAATCAGGCCTAATGCAAAAGCCCTGTGAGTTATCTGTTTTTATTGCTGATACAGATAAAGTGCTTACTGTGAAGTAGAATCTTACTTTTTGAAACTTTGGTCTTAAGGATGAAGTGTGTGTAGCTGGAGTTCTCATAGGGTAGGATGCTGTAATGGTTGCTCCTGCATGTCAACTTGAGAAGTTTTAAAAGTGTAACTAAGTGATTCAGCAGGGGGCCGAAGTCCTCACTTTGTAAACATCCTCATTCTGTAGAGAGGAGGGGATGGAGATGTTGTGAGTGCTACTCCCGCCTGGGCTTGGTGGAGGGAGGGGGTATTATGGTTTGTGTGTAGTTGTCCCCCCCAAAGGCTCACAGCAGTCAGCAGGTGTGGGGTTGCTCTGGGAGTGTGTGATTGATTACTGTGGGTGTGGATGCTGCCCCCGCCCTGGGGCAGGTAATTTGCATTACAATGTAAGGTGGGAAGAGAACCTAGCTGGTTAAGGTGCTGCTGCCCCTCCCTTGCGCTCTTGCTCTTTGCCGCCACCATGAAAGGTTGCCCTCTGCCCTGTGCCACTCTGCCTTGGAGCCCGCTGAGTTTGGACTGAAACCTCCAATGACTGTGAGCTAAATAAATCTTTCCTGCCTTCATTTTTGGTGTCGGTATTTGCCCCACCAGTGAAAGAACAGTAGCTAAGACAGGAGGTACATAGCCTGCTTTCAGTATAAGGGAGGGGAAAAGACTCACTTCCACTCAAATTTGTTCTTGCTGCTTTTGCTGTCCTTTGTCTCCTTGAAGCAGCATTCCTGCCTTGGAGCCAGCTGAGTATAGTCTGAAACCTCCACAAACTGCGAACTCCGTAAAACTTTCCTCATTTGATTTTCAGTGTCAGATAATTTTTCTCAGCAAAGAGAGAAAAGTAACCAGACAGATACTCTTCGTTCTGCAGCATACTCTGAGAGAGAAGGCCGAGGGAGAAGGGGCTCAGGAGAGCCGGGAAGCAAGGGCTGCCCAGCTCACAGTCAATCAACACGTCCTTCTCGTAGGAAGGGATTTAGCATTATGTTCTCTAAAGAAAAGTCACAATGTGCATCAACCTTAAAGACAGGGTACTTAAGGTTGCAATCATTTCCTGAGAATTGCAAATATTATTTATATCAATAAATATTCTGCTGTGATTTGTTTCACTAGTACTGATTAGAAATTATTACTTTATTTGATATTATAAAAATTACATAAGTTACAGCGATAACAGGAAAATCTTCATCGTGTTGATAAGTGATCTATTTTTATGTGTAAGTATTGAGGGTATAATTACTAATTAAATGGAGTAAGTTAATTCATGAAAATAGCATTATATCTAGAAATATATTGCAGTTTTGATATTTTATGTCTTCATACTGCTTTATCTGTTCTTTAATGAATACGAAGGTTTTGTTTTAATAATAAAATAATAGCATTTAAAATTCAGAACATCTAAAACATGTGCTCACATGTTCAGGGCCAGGGGCACAGCTCAGTGGTCTAAGTATCGGTCTGGCAAGTGCAAGGACTTGGGTTCGGTCTCTGGTACCACATGCAGGCTTTGCTTATTAACATTAATCTGTAACATTTCTCTCGTAGATGTGTTCTGGTAGAAAAAACGATGTGAGAAGGCTAAAGTGAGCTCCTATGCGCATGCGAAACTGCTTTCTGAAGGCACCATTGATAAGTGCGCTTCTATAGTTTTGGAAGATCTTCTGAATTTAGGCAAATTTATTTCCAGTTAAAGTAAGGAAAATACTGCCAGATTTAGTACTTGAGGTAGAATCAATTTCACAAAAGTGTATTAATGTAAAATCTTCCTTTGCGTTGCACTTGCATATGGTTTTCCTGTTCACAATGAAGGAACGAAGTTTCAAAGCTCCTATGAAACAAGGGAACCATAGTACAGAGAGTGGATTAACCCAGGATTGGCTTTCTAAGACCGCAGACCAACAAGAAAAGAATTAAGTGAAAATAACTTATATTCATTAAGTATTCCAGAAAGAATTTATATCTTGCCAAAAGATGGCTTTTTACTTAAAGTTACGGGAGGTAACTGGGATTAATGTAATTCTATCTATTTGAAGAAAGAATCAATTTTGTTTTAATGCAAACTCTATGAAATGTCCTAAAAAAGTAATTGTGTTATAAAATTAAAATATGTGTTGCATGGCATGTTCTCTCAGCACACCTGCAATCCTAGGCAGACTGAAGCACCGCGAGGGGAGCTGCTGGTACTGGTTTTTGGTACAATCTGACATGTCCTGACTGGGAACGTCAAGGTCCAGGGCCAGAGAAATAAAGATTAAGGGAAGAACTAGGACGTATGAAGGCGTTTCAGACAGTGCTCAGCAACGGCAGTGGGTAGAACACGTGATGCAAGGTTTGGAACATTTGAATACTGCAAAACCTAATATCACCTTTGTTTACAACTTTAAGAAAGAAGTATCAAAATTCTGATTTAACTTGATTGTAAAAGAATATAGTAGCATTCCAAATCTTCACCAATTTAAACTAGACATACATGCAGTCATTTCCAATCTAATGTGCCTGCTTTGTAACACATAATTAATGATGCTTATGACCTATATTGTCTAAAGATAATTTTTATTATGTGATTGGTTATGATAATCAGAAAACTATCAGTTTTACTCTAACTGTATGCTAATATCTGCAGTTTGAGGTACTCCATGGAAGACTGCAATGTGCAAAACAAAAACACAGCTGAAGGTCTCTCATCTTGTTCTTCTAAATGGATGCTGTTTCTAATGTCTTCAATCAATTATTATTATACTTCATTTATTTATTTAGGTGGTATCAGGGACTGAACTTGAAAATTAAATGATAAATAAATAAAAATAACAAAAATGTCAACAGGAATAAAATGGACAGGATCCTTTGTTTGGAGAGGAATCATGGACCTAGACATCTTCACTTATAAAAATGCTATCGTGGCGGTCTCAGGGTAGAAACATAAGGAGCCTTCTGGTAAGGGGCAAGAAAGTAGCAAACGTGAACTCTACCAACAATATGCTGTGCTTTGTCCAAAGACATGCCAATTCATATTCAGATAAAAAGTAGGTGGGGAGCTGGGACGATAGCTTGGCAGCATAAGCACCTGCCTGGCAAGCAAAGGTCCCGTGTTCGATGCCAGCACCAGAATGTCTATAATCCCAGTGCTGGGGAACACGAGACAGTAGGATCACTATGTGGGTGCAAACTGTGTTGTGAGACCCCGTATCAAACAAACAAACCAGAGAAACAAAAATAGATGGAGAAAGTAGGGATGCTGTGTAACAAAGATAGTTCATATTACTGACAATACACCCTTACATTACTTCTTTGACTGCAGTAGCCCCTGTGCCCAGGCTTTCTTCCATTGGTGTTGTCATCTCACTTTTAGTCATTTAAACAGAATGATAAGAAAACTACTTCTAAGTTCGGGCTTCAGAAATATCCTAATATTTCATTGGTTCTCAATGGTACACTAGTTGGCAATAGCCCAACTTTTTTTATTATTCTAATAGGGAAGAAAGTACTTGCATGGAATGTTTACAAGGAAGTTACTAAACACTGCACAATGGGCAATAAAGTCTCACACAAAAAAGAATAATCTAGCAAAGAGCCAGCAGTTCTGAGGTTAAAAATCCTTGATCTGTTCTAGTTTTCTTTCCTACCTATGTGATATTTGGAATAAAGTAGTTCTAGGGCTTTGCTGTATATTATAGTGAATAATGTACTTTACACTTATACAGTTTAACAGGGTACAACTTATCCCAAGTGTCCCTACTCCACACATTCACACACACAAGCAGAAACACCAGTGATCTTTTGAGCAGGATGTATTGTTTATTAATCTGAGTAGTATTTCTTTTTTTAAGGGATTTTTTTTGTTTTTCGGTATTTTTGTGGGGGGCAGGGTCTACAGGGTATTCAGGGTCTCACTATGTAGATTGGACTCACAGTGATTCTCCTGTTTACAGCCTCCCAAGTGCTGGGATTACAGGTGTGTAACACCAAGCCCAGTCTCAATCGCCGTCTCAGTGTGTCTTGGGGGCGGGGCTGGCATGGCATGCTGGGGATCGAACCCTGGGCAGTGTGGGCTGAGCTATTAGGCCAGTCACCCCCCTTTTTTTCTGAATAGTATTTCTCACACATATTAATGAACAAATAAATGAAAAGGTATATAATACATTAAATATACATTTATTTGTAAGTGGATTCTACACCATACAGATGTAACAACATAGAAATCTGTAAATAAAAAGTAAATTTTTATTGTTTTCATTATGTATGTAATATTAAAATACTGGTCCTAACTTAAAGTTAAATAGATATATTTATTAATATGTACACAAATACTGTAAGTACTTCTTCTAGTGGAAAGTGACCAAGGGAAGAATTAAAAGAAACTAAAACTACAAAACACAAAATGAAAATTGTATTGTATTTGTAGGATTGGTCATTTTCACTTAAATGATTTTTAGACTTTTTAATGAGAGTAGGAAGAAATAAATACTACATTACCAAAAATTTTGCTAATTGAAAAGTCAATAATTCTTTTTAAGGGTATATTAGAACTTTTAAAATTATGTAATCATCTTGGATTTCATATCTAGGAAACTCTCACTGCTTGAATTTAGTGATACTTATCACAGGGAAATCTGGTAAAAAAGCACATTTTCCTAATACTTTAGGAATATTACAATTTTTGGAAATGTTATGATTTACTAATCCCTTAGAGTATATATTAATGTAGTTATCAATCCTCTATCATTAAATTTCATTGTCAGGCCAGCAAGATAGCTCAATGGAATAAGCACCTGCTTAGGCAAGTGCAGGGACCTGGATTTGATCCAGGTACTACGTGCCATCCCCGACCCACCCTCCAGGCCTGCTGAGCTGGCCCCTGAGTCTGGGTGTGGTGGCACACGCCTGTAATCCCAGTGCTGGTGAGGCTGAAAACAAGGGGATCACTAGGAGTCAAAGCAATGTAGTGAGTCTCTGTACCAAATATATAAATAAAATAAATCTTACTAGCATTTTAAAATGATATTTCACATTATATGGAGATGTGTGGGGTAAAATGTCATTCAAACTAGAAATTCAAAAAACTGCTGTAGAACTGTTCCTTTGGGACCACTCACCAGTGCTCCAAAATTTTCACTTTGAAAATTTTTCTGGGTTATTTAACTGTGGCTTCACTCCTGACACATCCATTATTATGGCTGAGGTTTATATACAAGAAATGACAGCAAGAGAAAGAAAGAAAGAGAAAGAGAGAAAGAGAAAGAGAGAAAGAGAAAGAGAAAAAGAGAAAGAGAAAAAGAGAAAGAGAAAGAGAAAGAGAAAGAAAGAGAAAGAGAAAGAGAAAGAGAAAGAGAAAGAGAAAGAGGGAAGGAAGGAGGGAGGGAGGGAGAGGAGGGAGGGAGGAAGGAAAGAAAGAAAGAAAAAGAAAGAAAGAAAGAAAGAAAGAAAGAAAGAAAGAAAGAAAGAAAGACAGACAGACAGACAGACTTGGTTTAATTAATATCAAATATCAACTTACAAAAGAAACTGGGGCTAACATCACCAAATCAATAATCTATAATGTATGGTCTCCTACGCTGTATAATTTTGACATGTTGCTTCTCCATAATATCATTATTATAAGCTTCCCTGTCCACAAAATGAGACTCAGATCGGGGCTGTTCAAATGACAACACATTTTACTTACAAAAGACTAGATATTGATGTGTACTATGACCTCAGGCTGACACTGGGCTGCACACGGAGAGAGGGGAGATCACTGGGCATTGATGTGTTCCAGTTCACGGTTGTTTCCACAGTATCAGCGCTTCATTGTCATCAACCTGCATGTGATTCGAGGTTGCACAAAAGGAGAAAAGTTCATGCAGATCGGGATTGTCAGTTCTGAGACGTTTTCAGGGAACAATCCCAGTGATGCTTGCTTACATCTTTGGTCAGACCTGATTCAGTAGATCACTTTCAGTTGCACGAAGTATGAGGTGTTGGAAATACTTTGTGGTATGTACTGCTAACCCTCATCTGCCTTCATAAGCCGAAAGGGAGATTATACATCAGAAGGGAAGTTGGCTCTGTGTACTACAAATATAATGCTTTTCTTTTCCCTGCTAATTGTGTCCCTGTCAAGCTGTACACATAGTTTCTCTTATTTTTAATTTGATAATTTATTTAACCATTTAAAACTTGACTTGATAGGGGCTGGGGAGATGGCGCAGTAGAATAAGTGCTTCCCTGGCAAGCGCAAGGGCCTGAGTTCAATCCCCGGTTCCACCAAAAAATAAAAAAATAAAAATAAATAAATAAATAAATAAACATAAAAAAATAAAAATAAAAAATAAAACTTGACTTGAACTGGAAAGCCAGCATATTTTTGTTGGTCTAGCAATAGTTTGTGGTTTGCAACTTAATCGTACAAGGTAATAAATTAAATGTATTTCAACTAATCTTCCAATCTATTTAAGGGGAAACTATATTAGTATTCTGTATTGGAAAACTGGCTGTTGATGAAAAATGGCTAAAGGGAAATGTAATGTTATTTTCATCAGTCAGAGAAAAGAGCAAGTTTTAGAATAATACATTAGAAGACCTACACTAGTAATAAATTCTCATGCTTCAAGTGAATGCTTGTAGGATTGTAAAATATAAAGGCACTCAAAATTTGAGTACAAAGTTAGACTATGAGAAAAGGAGACAGAGAGACAGACAGAAGTAATAAGATGGAGAAGAGGCAGAGACAGTAGAGTTAGAGCAGAAATGGCAGAGAGATGGAAAAAAATTGACAGAGGCATTCAAATGGAGACAAGACAGCAGATTAAGAGAAGGATTATTCAGTAGTGACTTTTAAAGCACATAATTATATAAGTAAAGTTAGGAAGATCAAGTACAAACACTTCCTTTCCTATAATAAAATAGTATACTTTAAAGATAAAGTAAATGAGGAAGATTAAGTAGTGCAATTTAAATAGGTAATAAAAAGGAAATTGTTTTTTATTAAAAAAACTTTATTATAGTATTTTCATGTTAGCCAAATCATTATCTGTTATATAAAATCATAGATGATTTGAAGAATTGTCATTATTTCTCAATATTATCTAATTATTCTTTTTCTGTTTTTATAATGCGTAGTATAAATTGAACACATTGGTGTTAAGTGCATTTTTTCCCAATTTCTTGCCACAACCTAAAGGTATACTTAAACTGGAAAAGAAACAAAACAAAGAACTGAGTTACTCTCAGGAATTATTGTCGATATGTAAATCAGACATGGAGTATGTTTAGTCTTACAACATTCTCAAGTCTTCAAAGAAAATAAGTGAACAGGCTTTTTAAAATTTCATGACACTCCTAATAATTAAGTTGGAGAATAAAAAAAATTAGTTCGTCCTTGATACACGGGCATCCCACTTGGCTAAGATAGTGACTCATCCCAACTTCCCAAGTAGGTAGACTGCTACTCTGAGTGGAGTGACATGAATCACAATAGATAAGTGTGGACACAAGCCCAAGCTTCAGAAGGCTCAGCAGGAGCCATGCCCCACCAGGGTGACAGAACAGCACTGGCAAGGGACTTTTCAGAGTGATGCTAAAAGTATTATTACCAAAAGGCGCTGCAAACAAACCTGTAACCTAAAGTCATAGATTTTACATAGAATGCATTCTACATTTCTTCACTGAGAGGCTCAATGCTCTCTTTCACATGCATAAAAAGGGCAAAATGCAGAAATAGGTAAAAAGGAAAATTAGGAATGGTAACTTATTCCTGTATCACAAAAGTCTGTGTTAATATAAAATTCATAAGCTAAGTTTCCAATGGCTCGTTGTTCATTCTGAATAGAAGGACTGAGGTGTGTGTGTATCTTACGCAGAGGACAGGCATGGACTTTGAATGGCCACTGCATGGAGCACAGAGTTGGCTGAAGTACGGAGTGAAACAGGAAGGTAGCAGAGATTGTAGTTAAAAACAATATACAAAGTTTCATATATCATGTGAAGTACTTTTTCATGTCTGTTTAAAAGTTGGAGGAAGCCGCTGTTTCTTTGTTTCATAAGCCATTTATGTCTTCTGCACCCACATATATAGCTAAAATAGACCTATTAGTTACTTGACATTGAAGGGTTTACAAAGAAACACAGAGAAAATTTTGTTGTCACAATTTCATTGTCATAATCCTTATTCTTGATGAGTGAGCCAACATATAGAAGGTAAAATTCTGTCAGTAAGTAAACAGGTAAAAGACTTGCAATAGCATAGATTATAAATGATCATTTTAAGCTAAAGGCAAGAGTGTTAGCCCCACGTGGTGGCACATGCCTGTAATCGCAGCCCTTGGGAGGCTGAGGCAGGAGGATCATTGCAAGTTTGAAGCCAGCCTGCACTACAAAGTGATCTCAAGGCCAGCCTGTACTGCATGGTGAGGCCCTGTCTCAAAAATTAAAACAAAAAAAAAAAAAATTAAAAAGTAGTAAAGTTGTCTAGAAAACTCATAGTGTTATAGAGAACATAGGTTTGTCAGACCAGGGGATAGATTATGCATGATTGCCCGTTGTGAAGGTGGTATTTCAAATTATTCTCTACTAGGTTCTGCACAATTGCACTGTTATTGTTTCTATTTCTTTAAGAACGAAGAGGAAAGTAGTAGCACATTTGGCGGATTGAGTACCTGGCGAGCTCTCCAGATTATGGCCTCCAGGTACCTCAGGGTGTGTACGATGGGGGCGCGTGTGGGAGTCAGAAGACATCTGGCTGCAGGTGTTACATGGAAGACAAACAGAAGGATGAGAACTAATGCATGAGGGGAGAGAAGGAGCTTGGAGGGTCAGCTGTGGGAAGCCGCCTCACCATTACATAACTGAAGAAGGAGCGAAGGCCCAGAGTAAGCATTCTAAGAAACAGATGGAAAAAACAGAAGAACTGGAGAAAGGGAATTATGTTTTTGCAAAAAGAAGAAAAGATTCAGATGAGACACACCTCCTGAAAGGATAGAGGAACAGATAAAGTAAAAAAGACACGGTTCCAAAATTTAGAAATATGAGCTATGGTCGCCCGGGGCGTGCACGTCATTGTACTGTAGGGGGCGTGAGTCCAGTGACAGCACCATGTGGCACAGGCGACGACTAAAGGGGGCTTCTTCTTACAGAGGTGAGAGGAGAACCTGAAAAGAGGGTATAGGAGG
This sequence comes from Octodon degus, assembly GCF_000260255.1. NCBI lineage: Eukaryota > Metazoa > Chordata > Mammalia > Rodentia > Octodontidae > Octodon > Octodon degus. The sequence continues at coordinate 4,841,167 of NW_004524719.1, read as the reverse complement.
ATATGCTAAGGGACATTTTCTCGGGATGGTGGAGATTGAAGCCCTAGAAATGCTGACAAGAAGTGATCCTAAAACACGAACAACTGAAAGACAAGTGAGAAGAAGCTGCTTGTCTGTGTAATGATGCTAAAAGCCTAGCTTGCAGCGGTCCCCTAAGCAACTGAGGAAAGGGAAGCCTGTCCCTTCATACGCCCGCCCCGTGGGGGGGGGGGGGGACGGAACATGCCAAATGAAACAGGAGACAGAAGAAAAATGCTACAGTGTTTTGTTTATATTGTATTAGGAGCACTATGAGAATGCCTCAGGATGTTATGGGTCACTCTCGATAGGAACCAGATCAGCCAGGTTGGAATTTGGAAAGCCCTTTATTACTGAGCTCAGGGCCCCCCAGTCTGCTCTCACGCAGGAGAGGACCGAAAGGCGGCAGCCCAGGGAGCAGGAAGGGGTTTTAAACCCTGGAACCATATTGAGTTTGATAAGCAAATTTATTGAATGACCACATTCAGTTTGGTAAACAAATTCATTGTCCGACACAGAATAATGCTTCCAGAGTGATTGGGACCAGGCTTCAACTTCCTTTCTGGGGCTTTTGTTTCAGTTTCTGGTTCATTTGCACCTGAGTACCTGCTGGCAGCCTGGCATAGCCCGAGGTTACAGGAAGTTAAAGCCCATTTAGTTTCCTTTAAGTCATCTCTGTAAGCTAACTTTGCTGACAGGAATTGGTGAGGGTTACAGGAATTTTATCTAGCAAACAGCAAGAAACAGCCACTAGTTACTAAACAACTTAGAACAGTGGTAAGTATACATTTTTACACAACAGAAAACACAAGATTTACATTTATAATCTAAAATGTGAGTTGATCCATTACACAGGCCAGGGCCTACCACGCACCTGACATTCCCTAATGTGCTAATTTTTCTGCTGTTCTCACGATTAAATCTGTGTAAGTACAGCATACACAAATTAGTAAAATGCTATCAGCTGAAACTTCTGATGTGTTATACTACTCTGTTTATATTAAATTTGAAAACTTTTATTTATAAAAATTAGTGGAGGGCCGGGGAGACGGCTCAGTAGGATAAGCGCTTGACTGGCAAATGCAAGGATCTGAGTTCAATCCCAGCTTCTGAAAAATAAAAAATTAGTGGAATATTAATGCTACCTGTAAATACATTGATCTCCATAGCTTTAAAAAATAGTATTTTTATCTACACTTCTCAGAGCCCTTGCCTTGACTTTAGATGTTATGGTTTATATTGAGCATTTAGGTAATATAAAATAAGTATTTAATAACATTCCTCCTTATTCTTTCATTCAAAATTTCATAATATCACACACTGAGTTTCTCTGCTTTCAAAGTAAGACTGGGATCCCTTCATTGTTCTATGTTTCCTTGATTTCTATCTGCATTAAAAAATATGAATCCCACATACATCATTGGATAGAAACCCAAGCATATCAAAGATGATCCAGCCCTTGTTGATTCTTCTTTATTTGACAGTTTATGAATTAAAATACAAAACTATGTATACAACCCAAACCGCCAGCCATGGGCTTTAGCTAATTCTTTCTTTGCATTATTTCTTCGATTGCTTTGTCTGTGTGTTCTCTCCTTATGCTCCTGACTTGGCTAATTGCTTCGCTTCCAACAGTGTCTCTTAATTTCCTCTACATACTATAGAATCTTCACCCAACATGTTGTTATCCCTATGACAATGGCGCCAACACATACAATCAATATATGTCATTGAGAAGACACACAAGTGCCCTTTTTAAAGATCCAGAGCTCTGGGGGTTGGGTAGTGCAGTGGGAAACACACATTGGTCTTCTTTTTTAAAAGGAATTTAATATTATAGTACATAGCTTCATTGCAAGATTTTACGTTCTAAAGTACAGCTCTTTTGAATTATATTTCCAGGTCATATAAATATTTAGCTACACTGAAATCAAATCCTCTTTAATATATTCTAATATGTTCTGACTAAAGTCTTAGCATTGAATGTTATTTAAATTGCCTGAAGTCTAACCTACATATATAGCCTTGGAAAAAGTAGTTATCCTGCAACTATTCTCAGACTTAGATTGAGGTTAATGTCCTTGCTCAGGTGTTATGCTGGTTAAAGAGAATTCCTGTGAAGAATAGAGTCAACAATAAAAGGAATAACAGGAGTTATTACAATCATGAAATATTTTTCGATAAAAGCTATCCTGAGTAACAAAGAATAGTGATTATGAGAAACTGCAATTACTCTGCTTATTAAAATAAATTAAAACTCATCATTTACTAAAGTTCAATAATCCAATAAATATTTAAAGTCTAATAACTTTTGCATTATTTTAATATATATTGATGAATCAATTGAAAATGGATTTATGTGCTATAATTTTTCCTCTTTATTTCAAAAAGTAAAGACATCTAAGACCAGCTATTTCTTGTGACTCAAAAAACACAGATATAAAAGTGATTATGAAAGATACCAAGACATAGTAAAAGAGATCGATATTTTATCAAAATTTCTCAATAGTTTATAATTCTATTGAATTGTTATTTGCAAAATATTGTATAGCCATAAGTGTTAATGTGGTAAAATTTAGTTTTAGTGTGGCTTCAACTTAGGTGCTTAGATTGCCAGATATATGTATGCAAAATTGAAAATGAAAAAATATTATAAGAAATGAAGAAGAATAAAAGGCAATTCAATGAGAAAATAAGCATTAACTGCTCCTTTCCATAGGCAACACAACAAGTAGTGTCAAATTCATATTATTTTGTTTAGTGAAATTCTATAACATTTATAATTTTTTTATTTTTATTACTTTGTACTTTCTTTGAGAATATTTTTAATTTTGAAAATTGGCTATATTGTGAATTATTTTGCTGAATTCACACACCTATGATATTTAAGTGGCAAGGGAATACCCAATCTCTGACAAAAACTAAAGAAAAAAGGGGAATATAAATGAAGGACCACTTTGTATCTGTATCTATAAAACAGTTAGAATAGATATACAGCTCCTTTCTCTTAACTCAATGAGAAGAAAGATTTGTACTAACAGTGTTCAGACAGGATATCATGTCTGCATCTTACACTATGAATAACCACTATAAAGACAACAATATGTAATGTATTAATTATTGTAACTGTCGTACTAATTGTTTTTCCCCCATAATTTTATTGAGAAACAAATAGCAATGAGATAGTTTCAAATCAAATTGGTAGGACAGTTTCAATAATTAATACATTGCATACTCTTTTCCTCGTGGTTATTTGCTGTACAAGATGCAGACATGATATCCTATTTACAAACACTATTAGAATAAATCCCTCTATTCATTAAGAGAATGTAACTATGTATCTATCCTAACCATTTTGAATACACAGATACAAAATAGACATTCATCTGTATCCTCTTTTTTACTTCCATTATTTGAACATTATAGGTGTGTTAACTCAGCAAAATATTCTAAAAGAGTCCAGTAGTCCATAATAGTATTGGGTCTTCCGCTTCACTGGCAATGTCAGAAATTGTTGACCTGAGTCCCCTACAGCTCAACATAACACTGACAAAGGATCTACAATCTGAGGTGCAGGATCTCAGGATAAATCCTGAGGGGATTTTACTGACCTTACCAGATCCAAAAGCTACAACTTTTGTTGCATAGGTCTGGCTTTATCTTGGTCTTAATCAACCAGCAGAAAAGTATAAAAATGAAGTACTAATTGGTTTTGAAACTGCCTTATTGCTGTTTGTTGCTCAATAAAATTAATTTTAAAAAAGCAAAAAAAATAATGCAAAAAAGTGCAAAGTTTTGAATGTATATCATTTGTCTTTTAATAACATTTTACATAACTAAAACAATGTAGTATGTACGCTTTAAATGTATTTTAATTCTCTGTTTAGTCCCTCTGTCTCTGTCTCTCTGTCTCTCTGTATTTCTCTCTCTCTCTTTCTCTCTCTCTGTGTTTTCTCTTCCCAAATTTAATTGGATTATAAGAAATTCTACAAATTATCTTTGGCACATTTTTTAATTTGCTTACTTTTATATATATTTTTTTACTTTTTAAAAACTGCAATATATCTTATAACACAGCATAGCTTATTATGCACGAATCAAAACTGAATGAATGAAATGAGGACCTTCACAGAACTATACACTAAAGTTCAAAGAAGGCATTAGAGTTGTTATTATGTTAAAAATAAGTAATAGAACGTCATTTTCTGAAAATTTAAAGCACTAATGGTTATGAAAATGAAATGAAGCATTATTAGAATGTCTATTCTATGAAACACTGAACTCATTTTAAAGATAAGTAGTTTTATTTATGAAGATAATTTGTTTTCAATAATATGGATTGTTTCCCAATTCCTGCTACTAGCCTGTGGCGACATTCAGAATTAGCTAACAGCGAACTACAAAAAGTAATGATATGTGAGTTTTTAGATGCAAGCAGTTCCTTATCACCACTAGCTGAAAGCCCTGATCTTCAATAACTATAAAAACTAATTGCCTCAGTTGTAAAAATGAAAAATAAAAAACTTGTCCTCCAGTAAGTTTTAGGAGAATTAGTTGAGAATTTGCTTCTTCCAATGCAATGATTAAATGAAACCCGTCCATGGTGGGGCTCAGCCTCTGGGAAATAGCTGATGCTTCTCTTGCTGTTTTTGTGTCTTTTAACTGACCCTCAGAATTTTAACTTGCTATTACTTTTTATGTAGGGGACCTCCCATTCATCGTTAATTTTAAGTATAAGTAAAGCAAGACTTGCATAGAACATTTATTCTGTATTTACAATTTCTCTGTCTGTAGCCACAAAATGAAAAGATGGATCTTGAGTGGAAGTAACTTAGTGATGTTAATAAAAATCACAGGTCATTTACTCATGAAAGATGAGACTGCAACAGGTAAAATTCAGAGGAAAACCAAATTTTTACAGTTGTTGTGGTTGTTTTCCCTGACCCTGAGAGAGTTTTGGAATATGTGTGTTCTCACCCTTGGAGAAAAGTGGCTATGTAGTTATAATTGTATAAATATTTGGCAGCAATTGGAGTTGTTTTGCCTCCTCTGCCCAGCAAGACACTTGCAATGTATTAGCAAACACTTTTCAGCGAAAAAACTACGGAAGCTCGTGCCAGAATGACACCTTTAGGGAACAGAACAGCTGACAACAACTTTCATCAAAACTTCTGTAAGGCTGACTGCTCGTTGGCAGCATTCCGGCAGCCTATTTTTATCCTCACTGTATACCATTGCTGCGCAAATGGAACGTTAGTGTAGATCAAAGACTTTAATTTATTTTTCCTTTTAAGGCTATATGTTGTTAAAGAGAGCTCGTCATAACAGTTTTTTGTTTCTTTGGACAAGACAATACAAAGGAGGGAGTGTCTGCGCTCCGTTTGTTTCTTACATCTTCTCCTGTCTTCCGTCTCCCATTACTACTGCCAGAACTCCATTTGACATTTAGCTTCTACATATTTCCTATCACGTGATGTTTTCAAGGGAGTTTTACTCCACTTTGTTACTGTGGACCTCGCCTAAACTTTGATACTT
>NW_004524719.1:4819966-4835459 GCF_000260255.1 Octodon degus | reverse complement strand
ATTTATTTGCTACAGAGTCTTGCTATACAATTCAGACTTGTAAAGATCCTCCTGTCTCAGCCTTTCCAGCGCTGGGATTATAGGCATCTGCCACCATGACCAGGGATCAAACCTGGGTCCATGCACTTGCCAGACAGGCACCCAGACCATCAAGCCATCTCCCAACCCCCATGACTTCTTTTTAGATAAAGAAGATAAGATATGGCTTAATGTCTGTCTTATTTTATTAAAAAGTTTTATTGACACATGGTACTTTTATAACATTATGGGGCACATCTTGGGGACTTGGTATGTGTCTGCAATACGGAATAATCAAATCAGCTAGCATGCATGTCCATCTCCTCACACATGAATCAGTTTTGTGGGTTGGATCCTTTGTGCTGTTCTTTTGCAGCCATTGTGCAACACGCCATAGGTTATTTTGACTCGGTCGTTAACCTACTGTACTATAGAAAAGAGAACTAAATTCCTTCTTCCTAGTTGTGCTGTAGTGTCCCTTATTTAGTTTCTGTTCATCATGGCTTTCTTGCAGTCTCTAGTGGACACGATTCTATTTCATTCTTCCATGCCATCAGCTTTAGCAGCTCTCAAACATAAGTTCCAATATTTGAAAAGTGGTGTCTCATTTTTCAAAGCGGAAGAAGGAGCGATATGGAACGTCCCAGTGTTCCCTGGTGGGACTCCGCCCTGTCCCGTCTCGTGTGCCCCTGCGATCCCCACGCTTGAGAACCCCTGTGTCTGCTGTGCTCGTCAGCTTCCCGTCCCCCTCGTGACTCAACTATAGAGAACGTTCCTGAAGGAAAGAAATGTATAGGGTGCATTCATTTTCTATGAATTAACAGTTCTTATTAAATATCTACTTTTAACATTCATGTTTTGCTTTTATAAATGGAAGTGAGTTACTAACAACTGCAACGAAGTTTAGGGACAGATGGCGTGGTGGCATGGAGCTGCAGGAATGAGGCATTTCTAGCTAGTTTCCTTCCATGAATGACAGCACGGACTAATAATATATTTTGATTTCTCAATCTCTAAAGAAAAGCATTACATGAATTCTAAGAATTATTTAAATATCTTAAATCTATATCCAGGGCATATTTGAGAACAAAATACTTCTTTTTTTTTTTTTAATGTGTTAGGTACAGCGTCTCGTGCAGCTCAGACTCATAGTGGTCCCCTATTTCCGCTTCCCCAGCACTGGGGGTGCAGGGGTGTGCCACCCTGCCTAGTTTCTGTGGTAACTTAGGGTGCCCAGGGCAGGGCCACCACAGCATGCTGTACCTGGGGCCAAACATGGGTTCTTGTGCTTGCCTAGGCAGGTGCTTAGACAGCTGAGCTATCTCCATGACCCCCAAATATTTCTTAAATATTTCAAATTTAAAAAATACTATAGAATAGTTGGCAGTCGATTTTCTAAAATTTCCTGTCTGCTTGAAGAAACAATATGTTGATTTGGGAGTTTTGTAAAACATGTGCATAGGACTGGTGCTAAATGGACTAACACCTGATGAAAAAAAATTAAAGAAAATAAGGTGGATGATTTTTTAAAGAGATAGACACTGATAATGAGGCGCTTGCATTCAAGCCAGATCATAAAAAGACAAACAAGAGAGAAGCTAATTTCTTTCAGGATATTCACTTGGCTGAAGCTAATTCTTTGCTAGGAATTAGATTAAGTGGTAAAGGGCTCAATGGTAGCCCTGAAATGATCACGTATCCTCATCGATTGCACCATCTCATTAGCTTTCTATTTGTACAAACAAGGTTTCTTTGGTTCCTCTAATTGCACATTAGAAGTATCAGGCTCTGCTGGGAGGCAGAAATCCAAATTCTAATAGAAGGTGTACAGAGATGTAATTGCAAAGACTTTAGAATATTGCACAGATCAGACTTTTTAACTCCTTAATGTAATGAAGCTCCTAATTGGTTGTTTTTATCTGTTTGCATTTTGCTGAGGGAAAAGCAAAGTGTATATAATCGATGAACTTTAAGGGGCTTATTACTACATCAATATCAATTCTAATTTTTTGAGATAAGTACAAATTATTGATGCTAAGTAAAACCCATATTTACTTACAATATATAACTTAAGACTTTGTATTTAAGTAAAATAAAGTGTTAAAAATGTTTCAAAATCCAGACAATTAATAAAATAAGCACACAGAAAGCAATCTTGGAAGCTAAAGCAGAAAAATTCTCTCCCGTTGCGCTTTTACGTAGAACACTATGGCTATGATACTGTTTTACTATTTTTCTTCTATTTAACCTCATTTCTGCAGTGCAAACACAGTGTTATCTTAGGACTGCTGCTATCTTAACCACTGGTGCTATCACAAAACTTGTCAATATCTACTAGAGTGTATAATCACTAACATATTTTGATGAGAGAAAATTATAAGTAACAATGACTGCCAATCAAGTATCAATCTCCAAATTTAAAAAACAGGTGGAAGTTTTAATGTAGTGAAGAGTGTGAAGTCTTGTCTTAGTGTACATCCTGCTCTATAGTTTAACTGCCAATGTATTAAAATAAGTGCTTGGTTCTAATCCAAGTTTTGCAGCTAACATGAGTTGAATTATAGCAATTTTGCACAATACATTTTGAGCATGTTTTTGGTTTAGAATTGGTGTGAGTTTGTACATAAATATGTGTTTGCCTTGTTTATTCAGTTTTAGTTTCAGTGGCTCTGTAAAATGAGATTTAGAGATCTGTATACTTTTCAGTGTTTTTGAAAACACTAAAAATTCTGTTTAATATTTACTTATAGTTGACCTTCCTTGTCCATTTTATTATTTTTTTCTATTCATAATTTAACTTTTAAGAAAATACTTTCAATGGACCGTTTAAAACACATATTCATTTTGTTTTCTGTATTTTAGGGAAGGGTCTACAGGGTGTTTAGGATCTCAGTACTAGATTGAACTCCTAGTGATCCGCCTGTTTACAGCCTCCCAAGAGCTGTCCATTTTAATTTCTGAAGTGTAGTTACCTGAATCCAACTAAGATTCAAAAATATTAAAGGGAATTTTATGAAAAATAATTAACTCACAAATAAAAATAACTTTTCTTAGAGCATATTCTTTTTTTTTTTTGGAACCAGGGATTGAACTCAGGCCTTTGCACTTGCCAAGAAAGCACTTATTCCACTGAGCCATCTCCCCGGCCCCTCTTAGAGCATATTCTTAAAATTATTTTATTTTATTATTATAATTAATTTAATATTATGCATAGTGTATCCATTATTACACCATAAGTATGTACGAAAAAAAGAAAGTATAGATAGGGTTTAGGATGATCTGCAGTTTTGGACATCTATTGAAAAACTTGGAATGTAAAACCTACAAGCAAATTATGTGCACTGAGCCTTTTCCTTTAAAGAATGAAAGAGAAGGGCTGGCCAGATAGCTTAGCAGATTAAAGCACCTGCTTAGGCAGATGGAGTTCAAGACCCAGAGGCCTTGCTGGTCCCACCCCCGGGGAGTGCTGAGATGGTGACTGAGACTGGGCCTGGTGGTATGCACCTGTAGTCCCAGCACTTGGGAGGCTGAAAACAGGCAATCACTCAGAGTCTGATCTGTGTAGTGAGACCCTGTAGACCCTGTACTAAGTACATTAAAAAATTGAAAGGAAATAAAATGTAAATTCCTTTAAAAAACATTTATTTTTGGAACTTGGGAGATAGCTCTGCAGTCTAAGTGCCTTCCTGGCTAGTTCAAGGACCCAGGTTTCATTCCTGGTACAACATGGGGTGCCGGCCCAGCGCTGTGTACAGAAATGCTGTACCAAATAAAAAATAAATAAATAAATAAATAGTCAAATAAAAGGTTTTTAAAAATTAAAGCACTTTTTTCTTTGCATTTACATTGAATTAAGTCATTTCCAGATGAAGACAGTTATGAATAATATTATTGAACCAAATGATAAAACTTCAAAATTGATTATTTTTTTTCTTCTTTTTTTTTGGCAGAACTAGGGATTGGTTATGTTAAATAATAAGTCATATATATTTTTTCATATTAATAAAACATAAATTTATAAATTACATAAAATAATTATTGTATACTTAAACAATTGGCTGAAGTATTTCAGACTAGAAGTGATGTCGGCAATTTAAATTTCAGTGCTTCTAATTGATTGTGTCCATTTGATTCACATCTTTGTGTGTGCTTGTGTGTGTGTGGCATGCCAAAGTGTGAACATATATTTGTCTGTCTTTGTAGATAGCCACATGAGACAGTGGAAGAATATAGTAAAGTGTGCTGCACAAAGTTGTAGCATTTCATAAAAATCCACAAATTATTGGACTGCATAGAGGTATTTTGTGTTTCATTCAAGCAATGATTTGTTTAGCTTTGAAATTATGAAAAAGTAAATACGCTTATGTATAGTATGTACTTCTGTCTGGGATGAGGTGTTCAGACAAAGAGCTTCCAGACCCGTATAGATCTTTTCTCCTACTATAAAAATTCATTTTATTGACACTAGGTAAATTCCGTGCTGTCACAGTATTATCTGTGGTTTGTATAAAACACTGTGAGTCACAAATACTTTCACATACTCTAACCAGGTTTGAGGTATAAATGAATTTCCCTAAGGCAATAAAGAGCATGAATATATTTGAAAAAAAAAAGCCATAGGTTCAAATATCTCTTCTTCATGTATTTTTATGTTAGAAACCTACCACACTTCCTCAGTCAGTACGATTAAAAGGTAATCGAGTTTTGTCCCACTCAGTATATAGAGAAAAATATGTTTCTTAATAGACACAGAAAATTAAACAGATTTAGTTCTTTGATTAAATCTGTCATGCCATTTTTATTCGTTGATGTTTTAATTGCAAGTCATAACCTGAGAATTGTCCCACTGGATACTGAAGCAGTTAGATAAATTCACTTGTTAGCTCAATTGATGATTTTACTAATAGAGATAAATTTGAACTGTTGAACTCTAAATGAACAATGTGGAATATATCATCCGTACAAGCCTTTACTTTAGAGAAAATAATGGTGTGACAGAAGACAATTTCCTCCGGTGAAATGCTCCTAATTTATGGAGAAGAGTAGCTCGTACTTTTGCTACCTTGCAAGACTTTTTTAGTTTATTTCTGACTCTGACTCATTCAGCAGATCTTGACAGAGCAAGGAAGTAGTTTTATTAAGGGGCTGAGCCATAAAGATTCAATAGAACTCCTGAGACATGATAATTTTCTTCTTATATGGGAGGATGTCTTCCTTCTCAGAGATTGTGACCAGCTGGGATTGGCCTGCTTGCTGCCTTTGCATTACTTCTAGGACAAGCGTAAACTACAGTGAAAGATTGGTGGCAAGTGCTTTATTTCTTTCCAAATAAAAAGATTTGTTTTTACTGTGGTGGACTTCTGATCATGCTCTCTTTTAGTGAGTCTTATAAATTCAGTTGGTTTTAACCAGACGTCTATAATATATCAACACTCCACATTGTCCATAGGACAGAAAAGAATATCCACTCTTCCATTAAAATTTTGCATGAAAAGCAGATACACACAAGTAGATAGATTATTGCCTTTGTTTCTTATCGGTGGCACAAAGCAAAGAGCAATAGAAAGGAACCCAAATAGTTAGCAGTGTCTTTCTCGCTTTTATTAATGGACAGATAAGCAGGGAGCCTGGCTTCCAGCAGCTGGTGGAAGGGTTGCCTACCTGAGGGAGATTGGACGCGTCTTTTGCAGTGCGTCATTTCTGTATCTGCGTGCAAACTCTAAAAGCACCTTTTCTTTTAAATTTTACTCCCTAATAAAAAGAAGCACAAGGAAAAATAACTTGTGCAACTAGTCCTCTAAATTCAGCATTGAAAGCATAATTGAAGCTCACTAATCTCATACAGTGATTCAGGATTTTTTCCTTTATTCATTTACTTGAAAATATAGCACACAGGACCAGGGCGATAGCTCAGTAGAATAAGCACCTGCCTGGCAAGTGCAGGGTCCTGAGTTCAATCCTCAGTACAGAGAGAGAGAGAGAGAGAGAGAGAGAGAGAGAGAGAGAGAGAGAAAGAAAATACATCACACAAACTACTGGAGACAGATAACGTAGGTAATTAGAGACCTCACCTCCGCCCAGAGCAAGGCTAGAGCTAAGTGGACCTTTCCTAATCCATTATTTTTTCTTTCAGAGTCAAAGTCTCCTGTTTTGAGTGGAAGCCTTCATTGAGCTGGAAGCACAGCCTTTCAATTCAAATTCTACGGAATTCTTCTGAATCAAATTTTAGCTTAATATAAAAATGGGAAGACCTAATCTATTATTTCTTTTTGCATACTGAGAGTTCAACCCAGAACCTTTACAGTGAGCTACATCTCCCAGCTCATTTTTATTTTGTATTTTGAGACAGAATATTGCTAAGTTCCTAAATTGCATAGAGTGTGTGCAAACTCCCCACCTTCCTGCCCCAGCCATGTCCAGCTCATTTTACTACTTCTGAAATTAAAAGATTTTCTATAACTACCGTACATACCCTACCTAGTCTTCTGTTAACCCAGGTGTGTGTTCCTGCTCCCCTTTAAGCTGTCATTTCGAATATGGTAGTAAACAGAATAAGTTATGTTGGCACTCCTGTTCATGATAAGTGTAATCCTAGTCATGGTTTTAAGACAAACTTAAATCTTTGAGAAGGCATTTTAAATTCCAAGCATAAATCTAATTTATTATGGACTTAAATATCTGCATAAGTGAGATCCTCAAGTACAAATAAGACCTGCATCTCCATACGACTTTTGTCGTTTGCTGACTTTCAGGTGAGTGCAAAGGCTGTCAAGAAATTAACAGTTCTATGAAGTTCCCTGCTCCTGGCGATTTCTTCACAGCATTCCATTCTTTCCAACTCTTCTTATTCTGCAGTGTCACACTCACAGGGTTCCTTTGCTGACTTCTTTCTTGTCATTGACCCAGTAGAACTGGAAGACAAGTCTACTCCCTTTCAGCATCTGCAGCCACTGTTTGCTCTCTTATCAACAGAGGTGAATTTGCTCACCTTCCATCTCTGTGTGACCCTCTTACCTGTCTTCATTACCAACACCCTTGAGGAGACATCAACATCCTTCCAAAGACTCACTTCCTAAATTGTGTCTTCCCTGTGTGCATAAGTACATTGCAGGCATCTTATACTATTTACAACGTGCCAAACAGTACAGTAAGATAAAATAAGTCATTTTCTCTATCACGCAACTCTTTCACATTTAGCGGGGAATAAAACTCCTAAAAATAGTTGTTCATATTGATTAATTTAATTTCTCTCAGTTTTTATAGCCAAGTTCATTAAGTTTTGTCCTCTCAACTCTAGAGTAACTACTCCTCTCAGGCTGCTGTGGTCACTCACTCTGCAGGAGCGCACTTGGGAAGCCCTTGACCACCTAGGTTGCGCTCATTTTGCCCTTCCCTTCGGCCATCACAGCTCCGAGATTTTGCTTCCACGTATGTTCTGAGCCCTCTGGGCTCTGTTGGCTCAACTCCCGGCCCCTTCTCTCCCCGCCCCTGGTCCCTGGCCTTGTTCTACTTCTGCCACCAGTACTTTCTTCACAGGCGATACGATTAAGGCTTAAGATGTTAAATGTCATCTTGCCTGGGTATTTCTTACTTTACGTTTTCAGCCAAAAGGTTGATGCTCCAACATCAGCCTTGTGTGTGCCTGACCATGTCCCTTATCGTTAGGTGACAGACGCTTCAATTTGGTAGGTGTTGTGAGCAGAACAGTGATATTTTCATGTCTTAGTCTTTAGAACCTGGGAGTTTTTTTATATTACTGGGGAGTAAGATTTTTTATGGCGTGTTTAAATTAAAGACCTTTATGTGGCCCTCATTCTGGATTATTTAATTAGGTCCTATATATTCATGTCATTCCTTAAAAGAAGTAACTATTTCCCATCCTCGTGGAAATGTGACTACAAAAGCACATTTGGAGAGCAACGTGCTGGATTTGGGGAGGGAAAAAGGGGCCACAAGCCAAGAATGAAGGTGACCTCTAAAAGCAAGAGATGAGAAAAATAACTCTCCCTTGAACACTGCAGAAAGCAATGGTCTGTTAATATCTTGACTTTAGCCACAGCTGATCTATGTGGGTCTTCTCCCCCATCTAAGAGCTGCAAGGTAATAAGATTGCAGGATTAAAGTAACCATGTTTGTGTTAATTTGTAATGTGTTGTGACAGTGGTAATAAACAAAACTACTATGATAGCTAAAATACTCTGCTCACAAATTTCTCCATCATTCACTTATAAGTTAAATGATCAAATTTGAGTTTAGGTGAAGAAGTTGGATATGCTGTCATATGCTTAGGCAAGAGGCTAAATGTAATGAAACATGAGGGTTTTTTGTTGTTGTCTAATTTAGTTTTTTTTTTCCCTAAATTATAAGAAAGGTAATCTCTTTTGGTTTAAATTAATCAGTGTTCTTTCTTTCCTTTTAATCCTAAAGTCATTGTAAATGCCAGAGATATTAGAAGAAAAATTGAACATATTTTCTCTCATTTACTCCAATTATCATTACTTTCTGTGAATAAATTTCTATTTTCTTTCTTCCACTATTTTAAACTATATTTTGAATGGATTAGAGTCTATACTTCAAAAATTCTCTTAAAAAGCATTAAGAATACATTTTAAACTTTAATTCATTTGTTGGTGATAAACGTCACCATAGAAATATTTCCAATCAAATTAGTTTGAAAATGTGGACTAGCTAAATCCTAACACTGTGCATAATCGAGTAATAAAAATTCATGTACCTATAGTAATTAGTTAAAGCCATGGAGGACTCCAGGAGTGATGTCAAATCGTGTCTTATAAGAACAGTCAGTGATTTCTGTAGCTCAAAAGAGGTTCTTCTTTTTTGGCATAGAATAATTTTGAGGTTTTATTTTAATACAATAAAGCGGATGAATTCTAAGTGAATCCTTATTGTTAGAAGAACAGATGCTCAGGTAATCAGCCTGTGTTTATGATGTGAGCTGAGCCATCCCTGAAGTCACCCTCAGGCTGTAGCCCCCCACACTCTTATCTCTGCCATCCTCCGCGTCCAATTGGTCTTCTGATTTTGTTCACTGTTCTATTTGCAGTTCCTTGTAAATTATAAGTATATTTACATTTTTATGTCACTTTTGGATAAATAGTACCAGCTCTCCTGTCTAGTAATCATTTTATTTTTGTCCCTGTGTAATAACCTATTCTATAAAAATAAAAATATATTTATATTTCAACTTTCCATGAACAGATTGTTTCCCATTATGTCAGTTGTAAATATGACCTCTGTAGATATCTTAATATACATATATTTGACAAATATGCCCCAATTCTCTTGGGTTTGAGTGAATTCCTGACTTATGACTTAAATGTATGGTTTGTTATATGCCACCAAACACATGGGTTAATGCTGGTTCTAGCAAATGATGGCAGGGGATTTTTGGCAAGCTAAAGAGAGGTGAAAAAGACTGAGATGAATTATTAAAGTCTTCGAGAACAGCTGTCTATCAATAACTGAATATTTTGGCCTGAAATTTGGAAGGTATTGGAGGAAAATAAAATTTAGTAACAACATATCAATCATTTCAAACCAAGAAAATGGGTGGTAGTGTCCAGGAGGTATGCTACGGACGTATGACTGCATGTATGTGTGCGTGTGTGTTTGGAACATAATAAATTAATTTGGAAACCGTCACAGCATGTGGAGCAAAAAGCAGAGGTGGAACAAAATGTCCTACCTAAAGTGAGTCACCTGGAGTAGGATAGAAGTGTTGCACTTTATCCACAGGGTATTCCAGTACGCTACACAAGGATTTAAAGCAGACTTCTGACAAGATCTAATTTACATTTTGAAACAGTTATCCCATCTCCAGCTGCTTTGTGGAGCAAGTTACAGTAGTGGGCTGCATGACAAGTGGGTCGTGCTACCAGGGGAGCCTTGCTGTATCTTAGTCCAGGGACGACAGTAGGTGTAACTGGGGTTAATGTGCGCATGGTGAGATTCTGGATATGTTAATAAAAAATGGAACTGAGAGGGCTTGCAGAGATAACTGTTTTGACATTTGGAAGAAAAAATATAAAACCAGCTGACATGTCATGGGATGGTTGCACCGTGAGTCCTCAGGAGAACAAAGTTGTTTAAACAGAATATAATCAAGAATTTGAGAAATTTTTATTTTCCACCTGAGTGAGGTCTTAGAAAGATAGATAACTATATAAATCTGTGACGTAATGAAGGACTGAAGGCTGAAAATATTAATTAGGACTGCACTGAGGATTTATTTGAAGTTGTGGACTATGACAAGGTGACCTAGATGATAAGTGTGTACGGACTTGAGGACTGGCATGTGCAGGAGAGAATGATGACAGTGACAGTGCTACTTATATGCAGGACCCTGGAAATGGGCCACCACTCTGATTGTGTCAATTTGTAATGTGTTGTGATAGTGGTAATAAACAAAACTACTATGATATTTGGTATCATTTCTAATATCTTTTGTGAAAGCTTCTTTGCTGAAGGTTTTGGGGTTTGTAGAAAATGACTACATTGTAATATACTGCGTGCTTGCCCCTAAAATCTCAAGGAAGTCTTTTTTGTTGTTGTTTCTTTTTTAAATGATCCTATCTCCACTGACCTTCTCCTCATTGCCTCTTCTACCTTAGCATAAGCAGTCCCAGTCCTGTTACCTACCAAGCTTCACAGCTACTTCTCGAGGAGATTCAGATTTTTTGCTAGGTATTTTACCATCTGAGCTCCTTAGAGTCATGTTTCCTTCCTTCCTTCCTTCCTTCCTTCCTTCCTTCCTTCCTTCCTTCCTTCCTTCCTTTCTTTCTTTCTTTCTTTCTTTCTTTCTTTCTTTCTTTTTTCTTTCTTTCTTTTTTCTTTCTTCCTTTGGCGGATCTGGAGATTGAACTCAGGCCCTTGTGTTTGCCAGGGAAGCGCTTATTCTGCTGAGCCATCTCCCCAGCCCCCATTTTCTTATTATTTAAATAATAAAGAATTATTTAATTCTCTCTTGCAGGCATGTCTTAGAAAGTTTGCCCATTTCTCATACATATTTTGACGAAGTAAACAATAAAATCATGAGTTGTTCTTCTAACTTGTGTTTGTGAAATCCTATATTCAATATCATCTATGTAAGTGACATAAATGATACAAAATTAAATGTAAAGGAATATAATTTTCACAACATTTTACTGTATTTAGTGGATAAGGGCAGTATGAATCAAGAAAATAAAAATGTAGGCCAAAATTAAGAGGGAAGAGATGGCTTAGAGAATCAGTGATTCAAAAAGAGGCTGATCCGACACAAAATTACTACAGCTACTATCCTATTATTCAAATCATGGTTTTAGAGTATAAAATCCAGTTTGGCTGATGCTTCTTGCAATGCTTCATTTACTCTTTGATAATTCTAGGGTAAAGCATGGCTAGGTCGTGGCTGCCTTGTAAATGTATCACGCAGAGTTTTAACTCTGAAGAGCGCCGGGGTTGATCACCACTGTGCCTTGTAGCTGTACGTTGCTGTCACCATCTCATGACTGCAGTGCAGGAGATCATTGCCGTAATGAATCCATTGATCAGCTCACTGTAGGTCCTTCCAGAATTCTTACCTTGTTCCCTTCTTGACTGAGAACGCCTGCTGCCCCGTCTTCATGACCCTCGCCGTATTTTACACTTTAATTCTTCTCCATTTCAGGCTCACTGTGTGCATAAATTATATTCCAGAGTTATTCAATCGTCATTCAGAGGCTATGTTTTTCACTCCGTCATCTGTAGACTGTATCTGCTCTCAGCTTGTTGTTCTATGTGGCTTTTGGCTGAGAATTCCTGTGCCTTGGCGCTGAAATTGGAGAGCGCCTTTACGATACTTAAACCTTGAAATTGTACACTGAAAATATTTTCTCCTTTATTACCATTTTTAACAGCTTATTGAAACATAATTCACCCAGTTCAATAGCTCTTCATATAGAATTATGCATCTTTTGCCCATTCAACTTTAGAATGTCTTCATGAGCCCCCCAAGAATCCTAGTAACTACACAGCTATGTGATGTTATAAGTGGAAGAACAGCAGAAAAGCAGGAGTTACAAAATAGATTTTGTAAGAGAGGACACAGCTAGTAATTATGGATAATGTAGTTCTGGAAGGCTAAGAAGATAACTTTTAATTTTAGATTTTAGAGAAGTGGCTTAATCATCAATTTTTAAACAGTGAGATTAATGTTTCAAAGATTTCCTTTAATATATTTAAAAACTTTTGTCCAGTGCATATCTCAGTTCCTCCTGTTCCCCATTCTCATCCCCTCCTTTCAAAGTCCTTTCCCCTCCCATTCATGGAGCTCTGTTTTCATTTTATCCTTCTTTTCTATTTTTTTATTTTCTTTCCTTCCTCTCAGACATAATTTTCTTATAATAAATGTGATCATTGTTTATCCCTAAATTGTACCTACAAACTTGAATTAATTTAAAAACATATTATCAGTTTGGAGAGTGCATCTTGTTTGTCTGCCAAATTGGTGGGCTTGACAGATTAGTAAAGCATACTTTTGCCTGTGTCTGAGTGGGTCACATGGCCATGATGGGTGGCTGTATCTGGTCCCCGTTCCGTTATTCTCTGAACTCTTGGGCTTTGCCGGTGCTGGGCTTCCTGGACAATGAGGAGAGTACATTTGCTGCATCCCACCCACCCCGAGAGTCAGCCAGGCGTGGGCTGAAGCTCTGTAGTGATGAACCAGTACAGTCTTTCTTTCTTCACCTTGTGTGTCAGGTATTTTCTCCCATTATTGGGCAAGCTGCTTATAGAGGGGCCCTTGATGCTAGAAATTCCCATAACTCCACTTTGAGCAAGACGCCTTGTAATTTTCTGCTGCAGAGAGATTTTTCTTGCATAAATGTGAACATTTGCTGCTATTAACAATACTACTCACGACTGTAAGAATAAAATCATAAATCATGGGTATTATATAACAAGCATGCCTTCCTTTGTTTATAAGGAAATGTTTCCCTCTCACTGTAAAGATTCCCACTCAAATTGGATGATGTGACTGCGCTCTTCCTGCTTGTAAACCCCCTTGAGGTGACGGATAGGACCCTGCCATCTCCCTGCTCAGTAGCTTCTGATATTGATGCCCTACAAGTGTCGCCGTGATGGGCAGCATGCAGAGAGCGACGCATCATTACCCCAGATCATCTCGCACTTCCCTCTCTCTGCTGGCTGGAATGCGTGAGATGAGCGTGGTTACGGGATCAGACAGCCTCAGCAGATGCAGAGCGGTGCACAATGAGCAGCGCACTCTTTTCCTAATTTCTAACCCCCTGCAGCACTTACACTCTTTCTAGTTATTTCCTTGCAAACGTTTTACACTTGGTTTTGTGTACCGAGAACATTTTTAAATGAATAGGAAATTGATGAGCACTTGTCCCTATAAAGTAACGTGTAACTGTGGTTAGTCCAAGTACGTAATTTAGCTGTGTCTAACATCTCCAAACATTAATTTATGGTTTATTCATACAGTACTTGGATGCAGTCTGCATTAGAATACTAGGTATAATCTTTGCAGATGAAAATTTAAGAATGATAGTCTAACCAAGATTAGAAAATGAAAACTAACATATTATCTATTTATTTATTCTTTTTTACTTTATTTTATTTTTTATTTTTACAGAGAAATTTAGAAATCAAACCATATACAGCATTGTAGCAGGACAGTCCTGTGACTTTTTTTTCCTTGTGTCTTTTTTTTTCTGTAATCTTATTGATAAACAAATAGCGACGAGGAGACAGTTTCAAACCAAATTGGTAGGACAGTTTCAATAACTAACACACTGCATATATTCTTCCTAGTGGTTAATTGCTGTACAAGATGTGGACATGATATCCCATTTACAAACATCATTAGAACAAATCCCTCTATTCATTAAGAAAATGTAACTATATAGTGTGTGTGTGTGTGTGTGTGTGTGTGTGTGTGAGTGTGTTTAGTACAGGATCTACAGGGTGCACGGGGTCTCACTACATAGATTGGACTTATAGTGATTCTCTCTTTTCAACCTCCCAGGTGCTGGGATTTCAGACACGCGCCACCACCCCCAGTCTCAGTGGCAGGCTCAGCACACCTTTGCGGGTGGGGCTGGCACTGCATGCTGGGGATCGAACTCTGGCGACTGCACTCTGCCGAAGCAGGCTCTTTAGTCTGTTGAGCTATCTGGCTGGCCCTGAAAACTAATTTAAAATAAACCCTTTTTTTAGATGCTTCCACTGAATCTTTTCATAGAATTTGCAATCCCGATCCATTTCTTGATTACCATTAATCATAAGTATGCGTTAATCATTTAATTTTGTGTTTGTAATTTTATCATATAGGTGTATAACAAAGTATAACATGTTTTCTAATTTTAAAAGTTATGCAATTAGACCTATATAATCAATGTATATCTTATGATTTAACATTATACCTATCTAGTTTTGATACTTACGTTACATAAATACCTGCAAATATTTACCGACACATACGTGTTTATATCTGCAACAAATTAAACTAAATAATATAAGCAGCATTTTATATTTCTATAAATATGTATCATTATATACTATAATAATGTTTTTATAAAGAATCCTTTGCATCTTCCTTATGTAGAGTCGTAATTCTCTAAGAATGGATGTTTGATTTTTGTATGACTCCTGTTCAATTTTAATAGCTCATGCCAAAAAAATATTTTTTAAACCTCTTGTAGCCAATGTACCATCAGCATCGCATGAGATATATGTCTCTTACGGGCTGGGCAGATAGCACAGTGGTCTAAGGGTCTGTCTGCCAAATGCAAGGACCAGGTTCGATCCCTAGTATTGCATGCTGTGTGGGCCCTGGAATGCTGGGGGAAACATGGCAGCCCTGAAACCAGGCATGGTGGCGCACATCTTTAATCCCAGCATTGGAGAGGCTGAGATAAGACTATCCCTACAAGTCCAAGCAGCGTAGCAAGACTCTGCATCAAATAAATAAATAAATAAATAAAATCACTATGTTATGGCAATTTTTTTATTTGAGAAGGCATGTGGTACATCGTGCAGTGAAATGTGAAATAATCCTAATGTGCCATGATATTTCTTCTTTGTAGGTTTTTACAATGGTACATGGACATGTGCAAAAAATAAGATACCATCTAAATCTATTCTTCCTGCCAGTTATGTTTTTGCTTTCCTTTGTTTCACTTAATATTTGAAACAGAAATATGAGCCTTTTTGCTGTCCCACTTTTGCTTGCATGGTAGCACAGTGCTTAGAAAGAAAGTCTGCTCTGGAAACAGAAAACCTCCATCTGAATCAGAGCTGCTAGCTAGCCTTGGGCCAGCTCCCCGAGCCCTCATCAATTCAGCCTGCTTAGGAAAGAGAGAGTAACAAAGCCTGACAATGTTAATGCACACCATGGCTGCTACACACACCACGTTCTGCAGTCCATCGAAGTGCTTGGCACATCAGGCAGATAATTAAAGAATATGACCAT
>NW_004524719.1:4802849-4819866 GCF_000260255.1 Octodon degus | reverse complement strand
GCCATGTCTTTCTTTACTGACTGATTTTACTTAATCCCTTTATGAATTATGTAAAGTTTCCAATTTGAAGACTTAAAAAATATCAAATTTTCATAACTGGCATGTCTTTGAATTAAATTTTACAAACTAAATCTCAATATTTACACTTATTCCTGACTCACAGAAGGTATTTTGTTAAGAGTAATGTAATTTGCATGAAAACAAAATACTTACCTTTAAATGAGAAAAATATAGATATGTATGTCATATTTGGAAGATGAAAGAAAATTGTTATAGCTCAGTATTTATTCTTGAATAAACTACATTCTATTAAAATTAGTGGGCAATAGTGTTTTAAGAAGCTGTCCCATGTGAACATGTACTCTTTTGTACAAGTTTTAGGTGTCTGCTTATATCTACCTGGAACACAAATCTCACTGCTAAACCAGTAAAACATGATCATGTCTGAAACGGACCCAGAACTCCTACCAAATGTCACAACTACAGTTTCCTAAACTCAACAGAGCTCAAGGGATTATCAAACCACAGTCACTAACATAGAGCAAATGTCTGTCTGTGTCCAGAGCCCTCCAGTGCATGTTTAGGTCACAGTTAAACAGCTGATAAGAAACGTATAGAAACATCCAGAAAGCCTGGACATCACGGTCTTGGACACTGTCTATAGTCTCAGCAGTGTTAAGGCTTGAGTCTGTAAGTAGGAGCAACTGTGCTAGTACCAAATAGCTGGGCTCACTGGATGAAGAGCTGCAGGAAGGCTGTTCAAATTAGACATGTCTGACTTACATGTCTACAGGGAGACTGAGGAAGTCCACTGTTGGGTGAAAAACCCAAACAAACTTCTATTGGCATTTGCCAAAACTTCTACCTGTTTCTCCATTAGAGTAGCATCTAAATTAAGCTTGTTAAATTGTACCTCAAATCATAATAAATTGAATTAAGGGGGATACACACATATTTAGTCAAAATTAAGTTAGAAACAGGTTTTAAAAATGTTAAACAGGTAATGTGATCTACTTAAACCAAAATATGTTTAAATGTATCTTATGCATTTTATGGCTATATGCATACCTTAATATACGGGTTTCTTTTCAACTCAGAAGAAGACTATTTAGAACAATAGAAGAGAACCTATAGATGTAATACTGAGGTTTATTGTAGCAATAAACCTGCGGTGTATTTTGACCACATATTAACCTAGACATAATTATAAATAAATATTGTGATTATAATAAAAATAACATGCATAATAAAAATAACAGTAGGAATTTGTATGGACTGCTTTGTATCTGTCAAATTTCCATTTTTGAAGCCCTAAAGCCATGGTGATTAATATTTGGAGATAGATGATTTGTGAGGTTTAAGGACAAGTATTCCTTTGTTTCATAAAAGGAGAATGAGAGGACTGAGCAACAGAGCTCTTTCTATATACCTCCCTCGCCCTCGCCCCCCATATACACAGATATAACAAGAAAAAAATCATTTGCAAGCTAAAAATAAAGAAATGAGTAGAAACAGACATTTTAGGCAATGTGATCTAGACTTCTTATCTTCAAAATTTATGAGAGATAAACTATTTTATCTAAGTCACTAAAGTCTGCGTCTTTTGTGCTATACCTCAGAGTTTAATACAGAACTTAATTGGAGTATATGAATCACAAAATGAAAACATATCCGTACTAGAAAATCTAATTGGCTTTAAATATTAACAACATAACCATTATTATTTTCCCCATATATGCTCATCCCTACCTACATGAAGTAGCATCATTATTGTATTCTTTTTATTACTGAGGACTCTGACACACAGAAAAGATGAATGTCACATCCACAGTTGGTTGTACATGCTGGCATGGGAGAAAGCCAGAGTTATAAAGTGGGTAATTGTCCTCACAGATCTGTATCCTCAGTTACCTTTTCGTGCTCACAAGTGGACGAGGATCTTTGCATTGTTCGTGTTGTGAAGCTATCCCTGGTAATGTTTTGCTTACTTGAAGTACATTTTTTGTTATAATCCCTCGAGTTAATTAAAAAGACAAAATTTTCAGAGTAGTTTATGGTCAGTAACTTCCAACACTTCTCTTAGAAGATAAACAATTTATAATACTAAATAAAATATATAGATGGCTTTTAACATTTATATGTTTATTAAGCACATAAACTAAGCTAGGTTACAAGTGCTATGGCAGTTTCATAAGCAATAGTCACTAAGAGCAATTGGCAGCACAATTCTATTTCTTAAATTTTATTGTGGCATAGAGCTATCCAATTTTATTGTGGAATAGAGCTATCCAATGAGAAGTTAGGAAACATGTCCTCCCTTATTGCTACTAGTGGACTTTGTATCGGAATTCCACGGGTGCAAGTGTTTCAGCGGCTTCTCTCTGTTGCTTTGTTTCTTATTGTATCTGTGATGTTGAGCTAATATTTAATTTAATTATTTTCAGCCTATTGTGCATTGATGAAGAGAAGCAATTATCGCACGAGATTTATCATTCTATGGTTGAAAGGTAATTTTAAATTAAGTAGTTCATTCCTTCTATCCGGATGGAGAAAAGTGATGCTTTGATCTCTGCTTAGCTACATTGCTAGCCCTTTCCTAAGCATGGAAATAACTCGCAACTTTTTTAACGTTCATGTAGTTCTTTGAAAATTAAAAATATACCCAATTAATGTCAGTCTAGATGCTCACCTATTATTTTTTTATAATTAATTCTTAACGCATTTATAAAAAGCAATGACACGATTTCCAGTTGTTGTATTTTCACATGTATTATCTGAATAAATAATGCTTCCATAGTGGAAGGTTTGTAGTTATCAGTAGAAGTCGAAATATATATGGAAGATATTTCTTTAATTTTTTTTTAAGTGATGTGACTCTTCTGGTGTGGAAGCTTATTAGTTGCTTTAATCCATAGTCTTTGTCTTTGGTGTATTTCATTATCTGATGTATCTCCTTTATACTTGCAGAAGATGCTTTGACAGTTAGAATGCTCAATGTGCTCAAGCTTACTTTCTTTTGACAGGAGCCTAGTTTACATCATCATCAAGAATGTGCTGAGGGGGCTGGGGAGATAGCTTAGTAGAATAAGTGCTTCCCTGGCAAGCACAAGGGCCAGAGTTCAATCCCCGGTTGCATCACAGAAAAAAATAAAATAAAAAAATAAAAAAGAATGTCCTGAAGAAGTTACAAATATAATCTGGCCCCAATCCCTGACAAATGCAGCAGCTCACACTGAGTATTCACATACTGGTACCCATGGGCTGTATTTATGGAAAAGGCCTTGATGGATTTAAAACAATTTTGTATTTTCTTTGTATGAATTACTTTACTGGTTCATTGCAGTACAATGCAAGTAACAAAAGGAAACTTGCTTTTGAATCAGTGATATACAGGTCCCACACATTCGAGGAGCTTCATTTAAACTTAAAAAATAAATCATGATAGTAAGTAGACATTAAAGTGAAATCAGCTGACTTCCCAGAGTGGAAAATCAATGTCATTACCATACAGACTGCTGGTCCTGGAAAGTGATTGGGAGTCGCCACGAAGCACTAGATCTATTTCATGAAGTCTTAACAATATTAAATATTTGCAGTCTTTTTCAATATACCTTTCACTTTTCTTTTAATGCGAGGAGAGTCAGGTATCTCTGTGACCTAACTTTCATTTGATTTAAGCATCAGTATGAAAGCTTCATAGTCACATTGTGAAATAAAGTGATTTATTTTTTCATTATTACTCCTGGGAATTATGGGGCATCATGGACATAAATTTCAAGGAGAGAAGCCATTGCTGTGGACAGCAACAAAAAGAAAAGTCAATTTGAGGGACATAAACTGAAAAAGTAAAGATGAAATTGGATTGCACATAATCATTAACATATCCCTTTATTTTTATTTGTGCATATTTTTATATTGTTTCACTTTAATTTTGGAAAGTTTAGTAAATATATGGTTTGTAGTGAATTTTGAAAAGGTGTCATTTTGATGATATTTATCTTACCAAACTAGGGACTGGGAAGATAGCTTAGCGGCACAAGCCCTGCCAAGCAAACTCAGGGTCCCGAGTTCTGTCCCCACTACAATCATCATCATCGTTGTCATCATCATCATCATCTTAGCAAACTACAATCATTTCAAAATTTATTTTTAGTAAGAGTCAAATTTTTGGCAAAACAGTTGGCTAACTTCCTTGCTTTCACAACTTGCAATTCTTGTACTATTTTCTTAATAACTACTATCAGGCCCAAACACCTAAGATGAACCTGACACCAAAAATAGTATAAGCTTTCTTCTTTCATAGACCAGCTACCGTTTTTTTTTTCACACCGTAGTCATTCATAGTTGCCACATCTGGCTCAGCTCTTGAAACTCCGGAGGGAGAAGAGTGAAGGGCGAAGAACAAGAGAGGAGATGCAGAGAGCTGAGTTCAGGTGGAGCCTCCTTTCCTGCTGGAAGAGGAAGAACCACCCGGGACTGCACCGCGTTGGTGTGCACACTGGGGAGGGTGAGTTGATTCCAACCCGTTTGCCTGCCAGCCTGCTGCCTGGCCCGCCCTGGGCACATCTGGAACGTCTTGCTCACGTGACGCCGCCAGCACTAGGCGCTCTCGGGACGGCCTTCTGCGAGCCCCGCACGTGCGGGGGATCCTCAGCTTCAGCTAGTCCACATGCACAGTCTTCAGTATGTCTGCATTTTGTAAAATTGAATGACGGCGCAAAGTGAGAGGAAAGAAGAAATTTAGGAGTCACAGGAAATCAGACGAGAAGGGGAAGAGATATTGATTCAGGCTCCAAAACAAGCTGTGCATTTGTGTCAATGAAATCAATTGTCTTGAGCATAATTCAGCTCAAGAGTAAGCCAAAATATTGAATTATATTCCTAAATGGGGAAAGAGTTAACTAAAATTTTTTAAAGATTAGAAATGATAGGCATTATTGTTGTAATGTGATATTTGTTGGCAACTACTATGTTTTCCTCCTGTGTTCAGTGAAGTGGATATTTATCTGCAAAACATTTGATATTGTGTAATGTTCAGGTCACTGTGCACGGAGCTGGGCCGGCTAAGGTGGTGGTCGGCTTTGTCTCAGGTGTTGCAGGAGAGATTTCTATACAAATAGTAAACATCTGCTTACCAAAACTCTACCCACTAAATAGTCAACTTTATTCCCATTCAACTATTATTCAAACTATTATGCTTTTGAATAATAAAATATGAGAGAGGTTTCTTTCTCTAGGGTTTGTATTATGTTGTGAGGAAAGAGATGTGCAAGAGTAATTGTTTTAATGTTCCTAAGTGCACACCGTACTTTAACCTGGAGAAGGAGCCGACCAGGCTGCTCGTGGAAAGATTCCTCCCCGCAGCGGGCGTGCAAAGGGCCTAAGACGAGATGGATCGCAGCATACTTTGGGGAGAGGGGCTGCTATAGTTCAGATACAGCGAGTCAAGGTAGAATGAACTAGAAGGTCGACAATGCACACATAAAATAGACTGAAAGATTTCAGTCCAGCTGAAATTTGGGTTAGAAAATAATTTTAGAACAGAAAGTAAGATCATTGGTCAGTATTTCACAAGGATGGCTCTAGTGCGGCTAGAAAACGTGGGAATGGCAGGGAGCGACACGAAGAGCTCAGCTTTCTATGTAACACATAACAACGTTGGGATCATAAAGTGTAGTTTTCTCAATGAAAATATGTAGTTACAGAAATTCAAAGAAAAGTCTAAAAAGAATGTGGTTTACAATATTAGAGGGAGAGTAAGGAATAATTCGTGAATGTCATAGAAGAAAAGTGAAAATGCATATATATAGAGAGAAAAGAACTATAGGACTAGAAATTCAATAGCAGCAAACAAATGGGCTATTAAAGTATTGGTCCAGGAATAACACAAAGGTGGGGATACCAGGCTGACATAATTCTAGATATGCCAAGAATGTGATTAGAATAAAAAAAAGAGAAGAAAATAGGATACAAGGATAATCAGAATCAGGTTATTACCATACTAAGAAGTTTGAATATATTCTCCAGGAACTGAAAATAGAGAGGAAGTGTGTTTTAAGACTCTTACAATAATACATGACAAAATAATAATAGATATTCTATACTGATTCGTAATTTTTGAAGACGGTTCATGCATACTTTCATGTATCGTGCAGTACAGCAGAAGAGAAAAAGCAACGGCATGCTGTCAGGGCAGCTAAGGTGAAAGAAACTGTCATGACAGTTGCCAAAAATATAATGAATTGCATTTAAAGAGTACACGGAGAAGATCTTTACTGGGGGATCAAAAAGGGAGAAGTTTCCTTTGTGTGAAACCTGCAAACCAGCACAGTTAGGGGCAGTCTGTTACTAACTCTTGTGTCGCTCAGTTTTTCTCTGCTTTCTTTCTCCTTCCACAAAAAGTATGAGTTAAATGGTGGCAGGCTTTTGTGTGCTTTTTTTTTTTTTTTTTTTTTTTTCTAGAAATCGAACTCGGGACTTTGCACTTGCCAGCAAGTGTTTATGCCACTGAGATATCTCCTCAGGCCACGGTGGGAGAGTTTGTCTAATTTTTTTCAGAAATATATCCAAAACACCAAAAATTCTGCCTTCTGTATAGCTAGCACTCAGTATCCTTACATTTTTCTGAAAAGTTTGAAGACAGAGCAATAAAAACTTACTTTATACAGAAATTAAATGGAAGTTATTCCTTTGAGATATATATATTTTTGGAGTGCCCTCACATTTCTGTGAGAGCCACTGAGGTAGACCGGATTTTAAAAGTTTGTGTGTTCTGCTACTGAGGCATAGAGGGCATGTGGGGTGCCAGAGACCTATAGAGAATGACATTAATTAGTAAGGATAGCATCAGAAAACTGATGAAATAAAAAATAATTAAGACATTTCATGTACATGAACTACCTACCCAGGAGGAAAGCAATCATTATGTGATGCAAACATGAACCAATTAAAAAATACAAAAAGAATCAGAATCCTGAGGCTTTCAAGTAGGAATAAAATAGCTTAGTTAAAAGACTTTAGTCCTTGGAAATGTGAAGGTAAAATGTTGTTGGTAAATCTCATAAATGAGCATAGATAGAACTCTTGATGGCCTGTAGGAGTGTGGGTACCTGTTGGTTATAATTCAGCTCAGAACTGTCTGCAGGTTGGCTCAGGATGGCTGTGGACAGATGGGTACTTTGAAGCATCAGATGGTGACTTGTGGTTTAATGACAATTTGAAAGAAAGCTTAGACCTTATCCCAGAAAGCACTACAGACATGCTTAGGCAATCAGTCTTCACTGGAAATGCTGGGGCCAGCACTCAGGTTGTGTAACTCTATGTAGTTCTTTGAGTATGAATTAGCACAATGAGTGATGACTTCGCTGTTGTTGCTCCATGCCTTGACTATGGATGGTTTGTCTATAGGCATCATGAGATTCACGTTCTTTTACTGTAGGTCATACTGCCTTCACTTCCCAAAATGCTCTCCACACTGATCTTCAGAGCTAACTACAACTCAGATCTGGGCAGTTTAGCCAAAACTTCTCAGGTATGCTCAACAACAGCCATGGCCCCTAGCAATGGACCTTCTCAGACTCTTCTTTTGTAACTCCCCAGGCATAACTGTGGCAGGAAGGCCACTTAGGCAGTAAACACTCTCACTAGGCTTTCCGTTTCTAAATGCTTGTTGCACCAGAATTCTCAAACCAGAAGTTGTTTTAGCTCTTCACATATGAAGGGCTCCATCACCACCACCATTATTATCATTTTCATCATAGTGTGTGAATCGATCTGCCCCTCAACCCTGTTCTTGCTTACTTGCGAATTGTAAAATAACCAGCCAGTACCATTTTCATGAAAAATAACAATCTGGCAATCATAGCAATGAATTCTAAGTGAAAGTTGAAGTAATAGTAAGAGAATCTCCCCTTGGCGTATAAATTGGATACTGCGAACTCCACTTTTTTTTTTCTTTTTCCATATCATGGTAACTAATTGGAGGTGAATACATTTTCATTAATATCCCTAATGTGCTCTGATGACCAAAAGGAAAGAACATACAGCAAGCCGTTTGCTGATTTGCTGCAAAAGGCTTGAATGAGACTGTGCTTTTAATCAACTGTGTGTTACAAGACAAGAAGTGCAATCTGCACCATTTTCATGCTCTGACCGGGCAATTTACTGTATTTTGTCTCCTGCTTGTGAAACCGCATGCTTTTGCCCTGTGCTTATGCAGCACTTTGCAGCATCTGGTGCTTGTCATGGTGAGTATTTCCGATTCTGTTCATCGCTTTCCTTTCCGCACAGTGACTCATCACCAGCCAAGGAAGGACTTTTCAGGGTTACAGAGTATCTGTGTAAAGGAAGGTCAGTGGGTAGAATTGCCAGGATATGAAAGTGGCAGAGATGCATGTACCGCGGAGGGTAGGATGTCCTGCAGTCTGCCATCAGTGAGTTAGGGAACCCATGAAAGCATTTCTAAAGTCAGAGTGCTTCAGCCCTGGTGGTGCAGATGGCCCTGTTTGGCTCAGGAATGCCACAGACAGCAGAGGACTTCCATCCCAGCTCAGGACATGAAAGCGACTATATCTTTTTCTTGCTTTTAAACCTTAGGGGACTAGATGATACCTGTGCACATTGGGAAGAAACCTTTGCTTTACCAATTTCATAAATTTTAATTCTAGTCTCATCTAGAAATGTCCTCATAGATGTAGCCCCAAATCATGCTTAACTACCTGTCTGAGAATCCAACACCCAGTCAAATTGACACATAAAATTTACCATCACTGTCTTCAAGGATGTATATCCACAGTGCTTTTAGAAATAATCTGACAGGCTGGTCAAATAGCTCACAGATTAAAGCGCCTACAAGCAGATGCAGGAGCCAGGGATTCAATCCCCACAGCTGCCATCCTGGCCGTGCCCCTGGGGCACGATGAGACAGTAATTGAGACTGGGGGTGGTGGCGCGCACCTGTAATCCCAGCTCTGGGGAGGCTGTAAACAGGAGAATCACTATGAGTCTGATCTAGTAGTGAGACTCTGAACACCCTGTAGACCCTCACAGGAAAAGATAAGAAAATTGGTCTGAAAGCAGGTGAAGGAAATGGGAAGTTAAAGTAGCAAAATGCACCACACACAAATTCTCCATGATGAGTGTGATTACTGTATATAAGTGAAATGCACTAATAAAACAAAAATAGAAAAAAGAAAATTGTCTAAGTCTTATTTAGTAAAACTTACAAAAATTGCTGAATCAGAAATTTGTGTCCAGAATTCAGGGATAATACCAGCAATCTTCAGTTGTAAGCCAAACAGCCATGTACTGAGAAGTCCAGTCAGTGCTTTCCATAACGTGAGCAGAAGTTAGCAATATTTGGGTCAAAATAACAGAACTTGCTGTGCGTCTTGTCAGTTTGCTGGGACAGATTTTTCACAGATTTTTGTGCCTCTTAGTGGAAAACCTTGGCTGAATTTTGTTATTAAACATGTGAAATATGAGGGTTTCCTTCATCTAAAAAACAATAATCCTCCTCAGTGACTCAAAGATGCTAGCAAACAATAGCCTCCCTCACGTAAGTGGGTAAGTCTCAGAACTCACATAGATCTGTTCTGAGTCTTCGTGGAGAAATCTGACCCATGTGAATAATACAAAGTAACAAAGACAATAAGTGCTATAACCTTCAGTGCCTTCAATATTTTTAAAACATGGCTTTTGGTACTCGGTAAAGACAAGCAATTCTCTTCACTTACTGACCTCTGACTTAAGTATGCAGAAATGTGAGATTTTTTTCCAATACTTGTGGTGATGTTTGTGGAGTAACAAGCTTATTGCTGACTCCCATTACCTATTAGGGTCAGCACATAAGTCAGAGTTCAAGCACAGTGCCAACCGAGCTTTCTGAAAAATGCCCTTGGTAGTGACAGAAACTTCACAGAGCTCCCAAGTGTAAATCGGGGAGTCCATCTCAAGGGCTACTGCAGTGTCTAATAATGACCCTGTTAGATCCCTGGTCTGGGTTGCCAGGCCTCAGTAAACAAGCTGAGAGATGTCCACAATAGCCTGAAGACGTAACTCTTCTCGGCTTGAGCTGTAGCAGAATAAAGACTAAATGTTATAACTAATGATGATTTAATGTGTCCTGGAAATTCTATTTTAATTATTATTCTGCAGTGCACTTTGTAATTTTGCATTTGCAAGGTAATTATTGTCTTAATTTGAAATAGAATTTTTTATTAATTTGGAGGCAGAGAAAACTGAAATAAAAGCCATTTTGTACAGTGGCAAAATAAACATTTGTATTCTAGAGAAATTATAGGTATTTGCAGGAAGTTTGTGAATTGATATCTATACTCTATTTTAAGAACACTGTCAGAAAACTTTTATCCTTCTAATAACTGAAGATCAAAAGAGATGGCCACTAAATGAACAAAAAGAAGCCAAACACTGGAGCATGGTGAAATAATGAAAGAGAAAAAAGTGTCGAAATAAGATTTAATTATTTTGCTCACTTCTTATTCAAAATTTGATTTTTATTTTATTTATGTATTTTTTGTGGCCAGCTCAGCCTGCCCTGGGGGCGTGTCTGACGTGGCATGTGGCGCCAGGGATCGAATCGTGGTCCCTGAGATTGCTTAAGCTTGCCTAAGCAAGTGCTTTCGAACACTAAGCTATTTTGCAAAATTTGAAAGTGATAATTAACATACTATGTAACCTCTTTTCTCCGTAAGGGCTTTTTCAGTTTATCAGAGTTTGATTCCCCTTCTCTTTCTCCTCCTTTCCTGCTGTCTCATTCCTTCTACCCCTTTGCTTCTAATTGAAAGCTACCAGATAGTGAATGATAGGGTTCCAAATCGATTTTCATGTTCTCATGTCCTGTCTCAACAAAGTGTATAGAAATCTTTGAAATATTAAAGGAAATGAACTATCCAGATGCTATCTATTATATTTTTGAGAGGGAAGGATTTCAAAATGTATCTGCTTTTTAATACTTCAAAAATAAGAAGGCTTGACAACATAAGGCATATAATTTCTTCAGGTGGAGATGCATTGTGATTTGAAATAATATTCAGTATATTGAGCATATTCAATACTTAACCAGAGATTAAATTTGTTCAAAGTAATTTGATTGTATTCACTCAAATATTTCCATGTCAGCTGAACTGCTTTCTTCAACAATTCAATGCTATAGGAATGCAAAGGGAAAGAATATTATGGGATAATTATTAAAAAATAGAATTCTTGTTTATGGCTTGGTGGAACATTTATTTTAGTTTAGCTTAGTGTTTTAGAGTAAGAACAAAAGCAAAAACAAATAGAAGCAAAGACAAACCATGATAACATACAACAATAGATACGTTATAGATTTTCAAACAAGAATAGCAAATTGACAAATTAAATGGGTTATATTACCTATTTTTATCATCAAATCTGTTGCTAAGATTAACAGATATAGCTACGCATCAGTTTTTTGAAAAAAGCAGTTAATGTGTGGAATTGTTACTTTGGCTCACTCTGTATCCTCTCTGCGATCTAAGCAGCCACACCGAGGACAGCAATGTGTAGCACAACAACCATGGCTGAACACCTGTCATCTCGGTCTTCTGAATGTGAACAAATTTTGTATAAAAGATACGTTAGGGAAAACAATGAACGTGTGACTAAAGAGTAGGAATTATTTGGTGATAGAGAACTTATATGAATTAAGTAGTAAAATATAATTGTGAGATGTAAAAAACCATCTTTAAAATTTGAATGTACCTCTGAGTATTTAGTAGGTGAAACCTAAAGGTGTTTGTCATTGCACTGGAAACTTTTACAAAATGTATAAAATTATTTATAAAATTTTATTTAAAAATTTATGTTGCTTATCTAGTAAACACTTGACAATAGAGTGCTAAACATATATATATATATATATATATGCTCTTCATATTTTGCTCTATATTATCAAATATTAGAGAGTTTAAATAATAATTTAAAAATATTATATTACATATATATGCTGAAAATAATATCAACTATAAAGCTACCTGTTCTTCATGTTATGAAAAGCAAAGCAGGAAATGAAGGAGAAAGAAGGGAAGGTGATGTTCAATAGTCTGGATATCTGTGTTCTTCCAAAATTGGAGTGGGACTTTGGGTGGGTAATTAGTTCAGAGGGACACCATCTTTATGAGCAGCATTAGTACCCATCCTGAAGCAGCCCCAGAGAGCCATTCTGCCCCTTTCACCACTTAAAATCCCAGCAAGCATGTGTCCTCTCTGACCTAGAAAGCAGGCCCTAACTGGACTATGTGGAATTACCTAGGTCACAGCAATAGCAAACTTTTTGAGACTAAGTGCCCAAACCACAACCCCAAACCCACTTGTTTATCACAAAGTGCAAATGCTACAGGAAACGCTATATGCTTGGTGGCTAGGGGGTCTTGGCTTGAGTGCCAACAGAGAGGCCTCTGGGGACCTGCTGTGGGTGGCGTGCCATAGTTTTTCCATCATTGGTAGGACTTTGATTTTGAACTTCCCAGCCACTTGTGTGGTAAGAAATAAATTTCTGATGTTTGTTAACAAACTAGATTTTGTTTGCATTGTGCTAGAGTAGTCTCAAATATCTAAGACTGGCATTGAATGGGAGATGGTGATAGCCTATGAATGGGCAGAAAGAGGAAAGTAGAGCCAGGGAGATAATTCAGTGAAATAAATGCTTGCCAGGCAAGCACAAGGTCCGGAGTTCAATCCCTGGTACCACGAAAGAGAGAAAGAAGAAAGAAGAAAGAAGGAAAGAAGGAAAGAAGGAAGGAAGGAAGGAAGGAAGGAAGGAAGGAAGGAAGGAAGGAAGGAAGGAAAGAAAGAAAGAAAGAAAGAAAGAAAGAAGAAAGAAAGAAAGAGAGAAGATCACACAAGTGCAGAAAACTCTGCATTGCTTCCATACTGTCTAGCCTTATTCAAAAGATGTCCGTCCACAGTTAAGTATTTCTGCATGAGAAGCATGCCAATTACTACATTTGAGCTGCATGACTATGGTTTGACTCATTAGTTGATGGTTACATATATTTTCTCAGCACTAGAACTGCTCATTTCCACTTCATTACCTGGCATCAACCAACCCCCAGGTTCTGCAAGTTCCCTGCCACCTTCGCTCTGCTCTTTTTTTCTGACATGAAGCATGCTAACATAAAAGTAATATTCACTAATAAAAATGTCTTTAAAATGCTGGCGTGGTCTCAGTTAGGTTGCCAGTTTGCTTCCCCACACTAGCCTATCTCTTTGCAGCCTCGGTGCCTTTCCAGCTCCACCATTTCCCCTTTCATGGAGGAAGTAGTTGTCCTTCTCTCTGCCTGTTTTACCGAGTGAGACTGCTTCCCCTCTAGGGCAGGCAGCTCTTGGGGCGTCTCCACGCCAGGAGCGCTTCCCTGCTTGCGCTCCTGGTCAGCGTCTGCAGCTTTACCAATAGCCTGCAATTCTCCTGCATGGCGTTCACCTGGAATAAGGGTTACACAGGCGTTCACATTTCAGTAACATCCTCCTGACGCTCCCCTCAGCTGTCGCTGCTCAGACAGCAGCAAGTCAGTCTCTCCCCGTCATGGCTTTCTGTGACATGAAGAAGAAATCCTGGGGCAGCACTTCAGGTAGGGAGGCTGCGTCCCCTGCGTCAGTGACACCTGCGCTTCCGGCTAACTTTACATTTTCTAGAATGAGTACATGTGCTTTATGAGTAATTTTATACTTTAAAATAATGAGACATCTGTAGCCAGAAAAATACGTGCAAAACAAACCGGGAGAGAAATTAGATTTGTACTCTCCCCGTTTCTGCTTTAATTTGCTTTTTATTTTTACATCAGAAAATGTAATTTCATTTTGAAATTAAAAATGTAGAATAAATCTGATACAAGAGTTGAGCTGAAGTTTCTGAGCTCTTCTCTGGCATCCTGGCAAGCTATTTCTGTACATGCCTGACTCCCAGTGAATTAAAATAAGATACTTAGCCAAACACTTCTACCTTAATAAAAAGTCTCTCTGTATCACTCAGCATTGCATTCACACTCATCTTTGCCAAGTTGTATTTTATTTTGTAGTGTATGCATTTCTGACACACTTAAACCTTTCTGGAAGAAGTTAAGACATGCATAAATGCATACATAAACTTTGAAAGTGGCACGTAAAGATGTTTTGGAAACTGCAAATCTATATGGAGTATTTTCAAATATACAGTTTAAAGCACTGCTTTGTTTACTATGTACTGAAATATAGCCTTGTCTCATAAATCTTCGCAGCTTTGTCAGGACAGTTGAGCAGTCTGACTTTCAATCCTGCTCTGAAAGGCTGTACTGGATGCACGCTGTGTAGTTGCATAGAGATAAAATGATGTAAAACTAATACTTAGATACACCCCTGATCAGAGTCACTAAGAGTATGTTAAATTTAATATTCATATTTGCATTTGGTAGATTTAAAATGCCCTTATCATTCCTTTTTCTTATTATTCATTTTGGAACTTAACCAAAACTTATTTTTGTCTGAGAGTGTCACATTTCAGGCTGCCAGGGTCAAGAATGATAAACGTTCCAGGCTTTCAGTTACTGTCTTCTATTCACAGAGGTTCTGATTCAGATAGAACATCAGCTCCCGGATCTAGTGTGACACGTGGATTTCATGGTTGTTATCACATTAGGATAATCATGAGTTGCTTACCTTCCTTTACCTCTAACCTGAACAAATATTAATAGAGAAAAGGCTGCTGATAAAAAAGTGCCCTATTATAGTAAATCTTTATTATCTGTACATGTTTCTAATGTCAATTTTTCAAGCTATTTCTCTTCCCTAAACTAACCAACATATTAATAATGCAATACTTTTAGTAAAATCTTCAAAGAATATATCAGGTGGGAGGAGTTTATTTTATTCCACCTCCGAGTACAGAAAAATCAGGAAAATTTTACACCTATACTGGAAAAGGGGCCAAAAGGGGGGAGGTCTCCTAAGGCAGTGGTGAGCATGGAAGAATGTATCACCTCGTCAGATGCACTCTGGGTACCGCACCGAATGCAGCGTCACACTGCAGCATGACCTGCGGGCTCCAACACGCCTTCATGGCACAAAGCATGAGGATTGTCTCCATCAGACAATGTTTAAGTCCCAATTCTCCTTTAAAATTACATGAACTCATTATAAAAGGCAAGTAATAAAGGTGGAAAGACAGAAAATACTTATAAGTGACAATGAGTGTATTTAGAAATACGGGGCATCATGAACAATCGCCACGGTCTTTCTTTTCTGAGGCACAACCCACTGTCATTTTTTTGAACTCTCGTGTACTCTGTATCTAATTCGCGACTCCTGCACCGATATAAAATGTGCTTCCAAATCCAAGGAAACTAAGGTATAGGTTTGTGGAATATTTATACATTTATTCACAGTATTAAAAGACAAGTGTTAACCTGTATAAAGATTTACCAAAATGCAAATGATGAGCATAATTTGAACTAAAAATAGTAAAATTTCTTGCAGGGGAATGAATGTTAAGCATGACATTGGAGAAAAAAAGAGAAGACATCAAAGGGTGGTGAATCAGGGTTTCAAAAAGTGCATGAGTTTACACTGAACTACCAAATTAGGGTCTAGAGTGGAAGGCAGGGAGAGAGCCCATGAGGCTCCTCCGCCAGCGGCCACTCTGGATTCTCTCCTGACCTCTCCGTGCTCTGACGCAGCGCCCTCTGCTGTGCTCCGATTTCCAGTTCAATTCTGGCTGGGCTGGAGCTAGCTAGTGGCATGGGACTGGATGGTACGCGCGGCATCAGCTGGTGCGCCTGCTTTCCCTGACTTTGTTCTCCTGTCTCATTCTCTTTCCAAAGTCTCCACTGCATGTCCAGTAGCGCTCTCCTTACAAATTATCTCGCCACTTTTTTTATTATTATTATTATTACTTTCTGCTTTCAGGCAAACACTGTGAAGGCCACTTCATTTCTACCCTTCCAAAGAAAAGCACTGTCCTTACGGGGTACCATATACCCTGCTTTTCACCAATCTTCCAAGCTTAGAAATTGCATGAAGCATGATTTTCTTCCTGTCACTCTCATGCACGGCAAAGACCAGAACAGAGAGTGACACCAAGAATAAAAATAAATAAATAAATAAATAAAATAAAAAATTGGCAAAACATGCTTATTGCTGCCTGTGAGCTGCAAAATATATTTATAAGTTCATGGTGATCGTGTCTGTTACCTAAAGGACAAAATGAATAGATTTGCTATTACATGAAAGTCAGGTATGGAAAGAGTAGGAAGTTTGCATGTGTAAATGAGCTCAGCTCAGGAATAAGTCCATGGTACCATATTGGCCCCTATATACCAATGTCTAGGAGAAAATAGAGGGCTCGGATGTACACGAAATATCCGGGGTGAATCAAGGTTTCCACATCATTAGAATATAACATGGAACTTAGTGAAGAGACATTTTTCTCAGGGACTATATATATAACACAGTATTTAAAGATATTAAACCCACTGAGTGCAAGGCGTACCCTGAGTGCAAGGCCAACGGGCTCAGTGTGAGGTTTTGTCAGGTAAAGAACATGTCATCAGTAGTTCCTAGATACTCGCATAGCTCAGACTGGAATCAATGGAGGTTATTAACCTGCGTTTAAGTGGAGTCACATTCCACAGTTGCTGACCACAGGGAAATTAGTCAAAGGATTTGTTTTTCTTCTCTTCGTATTGAAAGAATATTGTGTGTGATGCTTAACAATGTGCAATAAGACCAGGCTGAGTATACCAGCACAGTAAAATATATGTGAAAACAACCAAGAAAGCTAAAATGAGCGAATACATTTCAAAATTAAGAATCTGTAGTTAGAGACCCAGTCCTAGCCCAGGTCCGGTGAGTGTGTGGAGAGCTTCCTGCTACCCTGCACCGGCGGGCCCAGTCCCCTCCCGCTAAGTAGGAATTTCTGCTGAGTTCCGGGAACCCCCAGACCCAATCCTAGCCCAGGTCCGCAGGGGGAAGGAGCTGAGCACAGTAGCCAGACCTAAGCCAGACG
>NW_004524719.1:4791052-4792860 GCF_000260255.1 Octodon degus | reverse complement strand
TAAGAAGAATATATGCAGTGTATTATTTGTTGAAACTGTACTTCTGATTTGATTTGAAACTGTCTCATTGCTGTTTATTAATAAAACTTTGGGAAAAAAAAAAGAATCTGTAGTTAGAAGGGTGAAAGAGACTTTAATTCTAAAGTAACAGGAAGTAGGAAGCTTTTCCCTCTTAGATAAATGTGTCAGAAATCAAATGAGCCTAGAACCAGCCAAATAGCTCAGTGGGTTAAAGGACCTGCCAACAGGCGCAGGGGCTGCGGGTTCAACCCCCAGGCCTGGAACACATTGAGATGGCAATTGAGACTGGGAGTGGTGGTGCACGCCTGTAATCCCAGCTCTGGGGAGGCTGTAAACAGGCGGATCACTATGAGTCCGATCTAGTAGTGAGACCCTGAACACCCTGTAGACCCTTCCCTAAAACTTCAAAAGAAAAAAAAGAAATCAATAGAGTCTAAAAATATATGGAACACTTGAGTATCATTGACATAACTAAATGTTAGAGTGCTGTACAAAAGCTTCATTTATATATTTAGATTTGATACATTTTTACTAAAGCCATTTTAGTTTTCCTCATTGACTGTTTTTGCTGACATCTAACAGATCTGCCACACTTCTAAAATATTATAAATGTGTGATGACTCAGGTGGAAAAATAAATTTATTTCTTCCTAATACAAAGTGTAAAATGGGTGTGCAGTAGATCCGAGCCTATTTTCTGCACTGTAAGCTTCCTGTCATCTTCAAGCTCTATAGTAGCTTCACATAGTTTTCATAACTCTCTTGGATTGCCTACATCTTGGCATAGGAAATTTGTGGAACCAATAGGGCCATAGGAAAGAGTTTACATTTATTGAAACATTCTTGTAAATATTATTGCTTTATAAATAGAGCTTAGCACTGTGAGGGACTAGGTGTTTTGGTAGATTAGCAGCTGGCCCAGTCAGAAGAGGAATAAAATTAATAGACAATTAGTGTAATGTAATTATGTGTGATTACATGTACATGTAAAACACACTCAGGATTAAGGAAGTTCACATGTTGTCTTATTCATCTTAGAAACATGGCTTTTGCACCTTTTCTAGTATCTTTCACTGATCTGTGAGCTCAATCTAAACGTCATTTTATGCTCTGGTATATGCCCTGCCTATTTTGACTGCATGCGCAGATTGGCTACCTTGACTTCCACTGAATCACTTTACGGTGAAGAGCGATCAAACCAAAACACAACCACACAGTTTTTAGTAGGTGGCAAACTTCAGTGTGGAATTTGGCAGTTTTCCTACGCATAACAAAAGTAGATCTGTCTATTTATATATTTTCTATTTCCTTTTCCTACTATACTTTATATCACTTCTTGCATTTATTTATTTATTTGTTTGTTTAATGTATTAGTACAGGGTCTGTGGGGCCTACAGGCTCTCACTACACAGGTCAGACTCATAGTGATCCTCCTGCTTTCAGCCTCCCAAGCACTGGGAATACTGTCACATGCCACCACGCCCAGTCTCAGAGCGCCCTGTGGGTGGGACTGGCACTATATACTGGGGACTGAACCCCAGTTCCTGCTTCATTCTGAGCAGGCACTTTAATCTGCTGAGCTACCTGGATGACCCTACACTCCTTGCATTAAAAAGAGCTCATCAGGCACCTGAGAGATAGCTTCTGGACTAAGTGACTGCCTGGCAAGCGCAAGGACCTGGGTTCAGTCTCTGGCACCACATGCTGTGCTAGTTCCATGCTGTGCTGACCACCGAAACCTGGGGCATGGTGTCTCATGCCAGTAATCCCAGTGCTGGGGAGGCTGAG
>NW_004524719.1:4781714-4790747 GCF_000260255.1 Octodon degus | reverse complement strand
ATATACACAGACACTTTGAACATTTATGTTCTAAGCACTGAGTTATGATTGAAGATACCAAGTGCCATGATATCTAGGGCCCATTCTTAGACTTAAACAGCAAAAGCAAACTCTTTGGCCAGTCTTGATTATGGTTTCTACGAAAGAAGTATATTACAAGTACCCTAAGAATCCAAAGAGTGATTTCATACATTGAAGAGTAGTCTCAGGTTACCAAAGGGGAATCAGCACCTCCCTGACTGCTTAAGGGGTGACCTGAGTGAAGACGTGTCATGCATTATGTGCAGAAGCATGGATGAGTGGTCAGAAGGCCTGGAGCACTACGTAGCATAGCTTGATAGGGTTGACATTTTAAAGCCCATAATGAAGAAAGAAAATAGCTGAGAAAGTAAAAGCAGGAAGAATGTATCACACTCAGTACCTTCTCTTCCTCCTTCCACCTGTACTACAGCACTCACATATACACACATAGATGTGTAGACACACACACACACACACACACACACACACACACACACACAGAGACACACCACCTTGGTTACTCCAGAATTCTAAAAGCATTAGATTTGCACCAGTGGAGTGAAAGGACTGATATGTGATCGTGGAACCCAGAGCCACTTGCAGAATTTCGTAGCTCATGCCTTCCTCGATTCTGTAGATGAAAGACGAAGATGGTCAGGTCCTATTCCTCAACTTCTGGGGATTGGCTTTCCCATATAGCTGGTGCTGTCAGACTGTGTAAATGTTCATACAGCACTCTGCTCACCTGCTCACATCTCACTAGGACTCAGGATCTTTCGTGTGCGTTAGCACCATGACCACGCCCTTCCTTGAAGCTCTGTGCAATCTCTACTGACCCAGCAGCACCTGTGCCCAGCTTCCCCTTTGGAGCCCTGGCTCTTGATGGCCATGTTGATCACTGAGGGCATGATGGTTATGAAGACAGTGACCATCCATAGTAGATGTCACAGCCTTATCATGATGAAGGATAAAGGACACACTGAGATTCCTCTGGGGTTGCACTGTGAGGAGAGCAAGTGAAATCAGTCATTGAGCAGCAAGCTTGCCCTCCTGATATCCATGCCAGTTCATCTTAGAAGAGGGAAGTAATCTTAGCATCCTAACTGGACCCATGGCCTGCCTGGGAGCGGGATGTGGAGGGAGACAGAACCTATGCTAGGCTCTCAGGTTGGTCCACACAGACTCCCACATGGAGGTTTGGATTGACTGCTGCCTTGGAATTGGAGGTTGGAGGAGGCAGACAGAGTCCCTGGGGTGCTCACTTAGATTTGTATTTGGTGGATGCAGATCCAGGGGTTCACTGTGCTGCCCTCTGGGAATGTTGCAGCAGATCTAGGCTTAATTTTCTTTGCCACCCCAGAGGAGCCGGTGCACCAGAGCCCCAGCTGTTATGGGGAGGTCCACACACAGCCTGCATCCATGTCTCTTCAGAGAAACAAACTCAATAGGGCATAGATTTTTAAAACACATATTTAGTATACAGCTCCTGGAATTATGAACCTGACAAGTCCAAATCGGCACTGTTGGTGTCAGGCTCGAGTCCCAGGACAGCCTGCAGTACAGGAAAGTTACGAAGGCAGCCTGAAGCATGACTGTTTTGTGCTTAGGAAAGTTGGGTGTTTTCTTCCATTTTTGCTTACAACTAATTGATAGAGGCCCAGACATTGCTTTAATGTTATCCTCTAAAAATACTCTTCAACCTGAGAGATAACATTAAGCCATAAGTGACCAAGAAGTTGGATGAGAAAGGAACGTTCTCACTGCCATTGACTGCCTGAAATGTTTTTGGGCAGTGCAGATAGTAGATCAGAGCAGACTGGGTAGTGGTCATGTTACATAAAATGGTGAATGTGAGGGAAGTGGGAACCAAAAGTCTAGAGCCCTAACTGGGTCTTCTGCTGCACCCATACCTGTGGTGTAAGTTGGATGCACAACAGTGTCCTACCCCCAAGCCCCTCCCGTGACTTTGTGCCCCAAATGGCAGAATCGTCAGCTCCCAGTGTAGCAGATCCTGGATGGTTACATCATTTTAAAAATGCTTTTAAAGAGTAAAATTTTTATTTAACATTTTATTTTAAGATTGTTGGATAACATTTATTTTAGTGTTGTTGATTTTTCTCTGAAGCTATTTTTGTAGTGTGTTTTCCTTTAAAAGTGTGCTGATGGACGAATATGCTATTGTAACACGATAACAGTTCATACAAACCCCCCATTACTTCCAAAGTATTGAGATATGTTCTGTGATAGGCAGTGTTTTGATTTCAGAATCAAATTTTGTGAGGGTGGTCAGAGCCCTGAAAATTCTGGTCTTCATAGCCACAGGTGCTGGCCATAGAAGAATACAGCAAATAAAATGTGCACCAGAAACAGCCCCCCACAAAAAATGCTGATACCTCTCACCTGTAAAACTTCCTATCAGTACCTTTATAACCATCACCTGCCATTCTTACAGTAACATAGGTGTGCGTGACCACTTTTCTAATCTGTAGCTTCTGTATTTCCTGCAATCCTGGACAGGGGTAGCGGATGTGGATTAGTCCTTCCATACCTCTGCTGTGAGTGACTCTGTGCCTAAGGAAGGGCAGATCTAGACTTCCTTGTCCCTTACCCACTCACACATCCCACTTGTGCATCTTTCCTCTCTGGCCTGCCTCACGAATATATTCTCTCAGCTGATGGTACAGGGATCATTACCAGCAGCAGAGAATCCCACGAGCGAAGCCATTTTTATTTTTGTTCAACCAAATCATGTCTTGGTCTGTTCCATCTGAAAACAACTCAAAAGGGTGTGTGTTTCTAAAATCTCTAAGTATTCATCTTCTACAATTCTTTTCAACATCAGAAAATCACACCTTCAGGCCCATGACAGCACCAAGCCTGTTGTTACTAAATCTACACTGTGAAACCACCAGGGCAGTTCTGAGTTGGCCCTGTTACACTCCCAGCAGCGTGTGCAACAGTGGTCTCACGCCTCTGTCACTGAATAGTTCCCCTGTCTTCTGGACGTCAGCACTTCCCATTTCTCTGTATTCTCATTGATCACATGTTAGACTTCCCTGGTACTCGCCGTCCCTGGTGTTGCATCTTTGGGCACGTTTTCTCTTTAGCTACATGTGTGTACATGCAAGTCTGCACCCATGTGTGTGTATATAGTGTCACGCTCCATCTTCTTCAGTAACATAAGCTTTTACTTACCTTCCTTGTGACATTTTGCCTTGGATGTTCTTTCCATTATCATTCCATCCTTAGCATTTGGAGGACTAAGCATCTTATTTTTGCCAACACTCTAAAGGTGATTAGTGTGTGTGTGTGTGTGTGTGTCTGTCTCTTTTTTAACTTTTTATTAATTTTAATGAGATAGAAATAGCAATGGGACAGTTTCAAAACAGGTTAGTAGGACAGTTACAATTACTAATGTATTGCATATTATGGTTTTTGTAGTAGTTATTCACAGTACATGATACAGACATGATATTTTATCTAAATAATATTAGTACAGATCTTTCTTCTCATTGAACTAAGAGAAAGTAGCTGTATATCAATCCTAGCTATTTTGCATATCCATATATATCCACATATGTATATATATTCACTACAAAATGGTCTTTCATTTATACCCTTTTTTGCTTTGTTTTGTCAAAGATGGGTATTCCATTGAACTTAGAGAAGCTGTATTTGGAGAGGTCTTTAAAGGACCTTGTCATACTTGACACCAGTTCAAGGACTTCTGTCTCTTTTTGAAATGATTACATTTTCCTTAACCACCCAACTCCATAACCATCTTTATCTGCATGAGATTCCTGGCTTTCTGTGTACAATGTGCCCTAATTCTGTGTAAGCTTATTTAAAGCACTTTTTCAACTTCTTAAATGGCCTAATGATCTATACTCCTTTGATTCCTAGGAAGAAAGACTTTTCACCAAAGTCAATAGGATCTGTGCTTGAGTAAGAGAAAGTGATCAGCCTCTTACATCTGACCTTTGTTTTCGGAGATGAGCGTATGTTTCTCACAGAGGTGGTATTATGTCA
Source organism: Octodon degus (assembly GCF_000260255.1). Taxonomy (NCBI): domain Eukaryota; kingdom Metazoa; phylum Chordata; class Mammalia; order Rodentia; family Octodontidae; genus Octodon; species Octodon degus. The sequence continues at coordinate 4,786,697 of NW_004524719.1, read as the reverse complement.
ATGAAAGACTCCAAGTCAATTATCTTCAAACAAAATCTTTTCTCCAATCAATAAAGAGCATTTTCCTTTGCAACTGATAGATGTGAGGTAAATGTTGGCATAGCTCTCCAGCAGTCATCACTCTGTTAATGAGGATATTATTTTCTTTGTAACCCCAGAGGAGCTGGCATCATGAAATGCCAGACATAGTGTGATGTGCCGTGAGCGACAGGTGCTTTCAGGGAGCAGTAATTGCAGTGTGTAGCTGCTGATAGGAGTCTGCAATACCAGTCATCTCATGGGGAACAATATACAAGAAATATTTTAGAAGAATAGTAGCACTTATTACAGTATTTTGGTCTTCTCTTAATCTTCCGTGCTTTCACGCTTGGTTTTCATCTCAGGAAAACTTGGGTTACTGCATTAAGAATACAGTGAATAGCTGACAGATTGAACCTAAGTGCAGAGCAAGTGATGAAACAAGAAAAATAAAATTCTGCTGTACTCTCCACTTTCATTTTGCACATTGCTGGCTTTAGCTACATAAGCCAGTGAGAGTTTCCCTTCATTGTTGGTTTATTCTGGCATTGCTAGCTTATTATATGACTGAATGCACTTAATCTCAATAGAATATCAATATTTAGTTGGCCATAAAGTCTGTCATTCGTAGGAATAAAAGCTATGAATTCTCGGTTGAATGGAATTATATGTCTGGCATTTATTTAATCAACATAAAGCAAGTCATAGGTGAAATCTTGACCTTTCACAGAATCATACAAGCTCGTTTCCTTTCTGACAGCTAATTATTTTGAAATACACCAGTATATTATGAATTCTTTAATAATTGGAAATAGTTAGGAGCTGTTTTCAATGTCCGTCTTATTTGAATATTAATATGCAGAAAGAAAATAAGTACTTTGATTCTTTAATTAATTATTCATTTGCATATCTCAATTTATATGTATCATCTTAGATATTTTATATAATGATTTCCAATTTTCACATAAAAATAGATTTTGGTGATATAATTTACAAAATGAAATGAACCAATTGTATAAAAATATATACAGCTTCAGAAATCTCTTCATTCCTTTTCACTAGATTGAATTACTTCAGCAAACACTTTTTATTTCTCCTTTTTAGAAAATATTTTTATTTTGTTACTTTCTGTTGTGAAAAGTTAAATAACTCTCCCCCATATGTAAGAGGAAATGTTTGATCTATCTATCTATCTATCTATCTATCTATCTATCTATCTATCTGTCTGTCTGTCTGTCTGTCTGTCTGTCTATCTACCTATCTATCTAATTATTTATTTATATTTTAGTACAGGGTCTACAGGGATATAGGTTTTCACTATGAAGATCAGACTCATAGTGATCCTCCTATGTTCAGCTTCCCAAGTGCTCTGATTACAGGAAGACACCACCACACCCAGTCCCAATCTCTGTCTCAGCCAGCTCTGGGGCTGGGCAGGCACTGCACACCGGGGCTCAAACCCCAGCCACTGCCCTCTGCCTAAGCATGTGCTTTAATCCGCTGAACTATTTGGATGACCCAGATATGTTCAATTCAATTGATAAACTACACATGAAAATATTTTAGCAACTCAGTTATCTGGCAAGGTTTATGCATGTGAAACAGAAATAAGTGATTCTTCAAACAGCTAGGATAGGAAGTAGCATAAGTTACTTATAACTAGGTTAGGACTTAGTGTTCTGTAGAGTAGAATAAATGTTTTGTTATGAAAGATAGAGTTTAGGATCTAAATCTACCATGGTTCCAATCTACTGTTACCTGACAGCTGTATTTTCTTGGGAAAAAAATTTAAACCTTTTACCTATAAAGAATATGATAGGACTGCGAAGACAGCTTGGTGTTGTAAGTGCCTGCCTGGCAAGCGCCAGGACCTGGCTTTGATCCCTGGTACTGCATGCCCTGTAGGCCCTCGAACCCCAGGCACGCCAAGCCAGCCCCCAAACCAGACATGGTGGTACAGGCCTGTAACCCCAGTGCTGGGGAGGCTGAAACAGGAGGATCACTATAAATCTGAGCTGTGCAGCAAGATCCTGTACCAAATGCATAAGTTAAAAAGAATAGGATAATGAGACCTCACAATCTTTTCACAATACATAGGTGAGGTGAAGCAAAGCACTCCTGGGAATGCTAACTGTGTTATCATGCCCTTGTCCCAAACTCAAATAAAGTATGCATTTTCTAGTTTCTGTCACTGCAAACCTTTCTTTCACTTTCTGTTTATCTCTTGGGAGTCTTGAGGTCAGCATCTCTAGACCTCTTCCTCTTTCTATCCCAAGATGTTTCAGGGATACTCAGGAATTATAGTGATTGAGTGTTGTTTGTTTTTAATCATTCTTGATAGCCATTTAGTGTTTTACTTATTGGAAAGAATGACATTTCAGTCTTGAGCCAAAAATTATGCTTATGAATGTTTTGTTGAATATATAATTTTGAGACCAGTGACATTAACCATCAGCACATCTAGCAATGAGACCATTGCATATTTTTATAGGATCATTCTATTCTTATTTTCCTTATTTAGAACAAATAATCCTATACTTCAATTCCTTGCTGAAGTACTTTCAGTGGCAATAAACTGCACATGCTTTCATAGCATATGAGTGAAACAAAAAAAGAAAATACTCGAGCAGTCAGGCATGGGGGTGCATGCTTGTAATCTCAGCACTCAGCAGGCTGAGTCAAGAATATTGCTGCAGGTTTGAGGCCAGCCTGGGCTACAAAGTGAAATCGAGTCACAAAAAGACAAGACAGAAAGAACAACATTATCGACATCTGCATTAATTATGAAAATGATTTCTAATATACAAAATATTCATTATTTATTCACAAAGCCTTGCATTTCCTCACTTATTCTCAAAGGGAAAAACTGTAAAAGAGAAATTGCTCTTGTTAAAGCTTTGTTCTTTTCAAAGTTCTGTCCCTGCTTACTCTCTTTCTTGACCCCTGTGACCATGAGAACTTAACCAACATGCAAGATGTCTGATTATAACACTGTACCAAGCTTCATAAACTGATGGTCGTGGATCTACCCTTCGACACGACTCACCCTGCTGGCTAACCAGAAGACCTGCCACGCTGTTCTGTCTCTCCTGCATACTTCCTTGTACCTCTGGCTTCCGCATCATATAAAAGCCTTAGACCACCAGAGATCAGGGCTGATATTCTGAGAATGACCCCGATTAATGCTTGTTGACCTAAAGTAAATCTTCCTCCAACTTCTTGGCATCATAGTGCTGTTTCTGATCGCTGTTGCATCTGGAGCATTAGTCAGGATGACTGACTCTTCTGACCTCTTCAGTCACCAGTCTCTTCCGCTCAGATGGAGCAAGGGCTTCTGCAGGTGCAGACAGGAAGGCCTGCCCTCTAGATTTCCTGAGCTCCCTTGGAGGAGTGGAGGATACACAGGAAAATGACACCTGCATTAGCCTGACATAGATAACCACTGGCCTAAAGTTCTGAAAACTCTCCTCCCAGAGATATAGACTGAAGACTCCCCTGTGGGGCTGGACATCACCCACGCCACCCACCTCATTGCTGTCAGATGTGTCAGAAGGCACAAACAGGCATCCAGACACACACCAGCCTGAGAGAGTGTTAATCACCTTGGACAAGATCTCTGGGCTGACAACAGTGCAAGAAAGATGTCTTCCTCCTCCTGCAAGTTGCTCCCACGAGCCCCTTCAGCTGGGAAAATCCTGAGATAAAAGAGCTGTTCACGTGGACTCAATTGCCTTAAGGGGATAAAAGAATCTTTTCCCTTAGCTGTGCACCTGTGTTGTCAAACAAACCCACAAGGCCAGCTGACAGGCTCAGATTCAGCTCAAGCCAGAAAAGATTTCTCCTGTTCTGCCCAAGCGCCTCTTCCTTATGTTCGCGAACCCCAAGCTGCTCGGCCAGCTGTGAAGTCACCACTGCCTGTTCTGTCTCCTGCACCACAGCCTCCTGCTCTACTGTCAGCAACTCCTTCTGACTCTGATTAATACTCAAGAACACCGCCTTATCTACCTGGGTGGCCAAGCCTGGTTGAAGTTGAAAGTCCCTGCCACTGTGGTTTATCCTGATGTTTGGGTAAACACAGTCCTCCCCCCTCCCCTGCATGCATCCAGCTGAGATTATAATGTGACTGAAGGCTGTGAAACTTTAATTCAGTACCACACTGCTTTCCTAGCCTGCCTCAGAAAGGGAGAGAGTAAGCCAATAAACAAATCTAAAGATACTGAAGTTACCCACTAAAGTCCCCAGTGGAAAGGAATTCTTCCCAAGCAGACGCCATGAGACAGAGTGATACTTTATCCAACAGGAATTCTCGTACATGCTTTAGTGCTCCATCCATCTCCTGGGATGTGACAAGCCTCCTTCTGATTGTACCTTTGGAGGGAGAACACCACCTACATCTGTTAGAAATGCCTGATAATCATGACCCTGAAATTTTCAGAGACTCATTTCTAGAAGTATGGACAAAAGCCTCATCCCTGGGGCTTGCTATCCATTATGCCACTTTGGTGGTCAAGCTCTGTCCCTTGGCAACCCCCACCTGCATCAATCAGCACACCTCTCCTGCCTGTAAAGCCAGTTCAAGGTCTCCAAGTTACCAATGCTGCTACGATCGTCCTCCGTATTCCTTGCCTCAGTCTCTGCCACCCACAGGCTGCTGGTGTGCCTCCCAGGCCCGAGGATGTGCTCTTCCGCCCTCGGCGGGCTCCTCTCAGCCAGCCCCTCCCTGCAATTGACTTGTATTCAACCTCTTAGAATTTCAAAAACACTTGCTTAAGTCTTTTGGAGAAGCCTTAACAACTGACCTCGCTAATTTCTCTAAATGATACCCAACCTGCCTGCTGGAAAGACGACAATGTTCTGCTACAATATCTGGGAGAAACTGGTTACAAAAATACAGTCCCTCACTTATTGTGGAGCTTACATTCTAGACAACTCCGCAATAAGTGAAAAACAGCGAAGTAGTGACAT
>NW_004524719.1:4769649-4780916 GCF_000260255.1 Octodon degus | reverse complement strand
TAAACCTACATAATTTTTAACAACATATGTATATTGTATGGTACAGTATGTATTCATCCACTAAAGAAATATACTCCAAAAAGTGTATATTTTATTTCCATTTAATAGTATTTTAATGTTAGAATTGACATCTTTATGTCAATTCTTTATGTTTATTGACATCTTTATATATAAAATATATAATCTTTAACAGGGCTGGCGAGATATCTCAGCAGACTAAGCACCCGCTTAGGCAAGTGCAGGGGCTGAGGTTCAATCCCTGGCACCATACACCGCACCATCCCTGCCCAGCTCACTTCAGGGCATGACCTGAAAGGCGCCCCATGCTATGCTGAATCTCACCCAGTTCAGCAGATAAACCCCCTGCCAGATGCTGAGGACACCCCTGTTTATGAATGGAAGTAGCCCTGTCAGGAATGGAGCCTGACAGGCTAGAAAAGCTGTGGTCACTGTGGACAGGGCTATTTTGGCCAAAACTCTCGTATTATTGCTTCATACTGCTGTTTGAAAATCTGCCACCAATACAAAATAATTGAAACCTCAGCCCCCTCTGAGAATCTGATTGACTGAAACATCAACCTCAGCCAGAAAACCTTCACACAGCAATCCCAGAAGATCTGAGCCAGGCCTGCCACCCCCACTAGTTCGGCAAGCTCAATGTACTGCAATCGCACCTACATCCCTGCAGCCAGCTGGGCTTCAGTGTCCATGTCACCAGCCCTGAACTCTTGTATTATAATGGATTCTGACCATTTAAAGACATATAGATAGATTGCACAGAAATAAAACATAAAATTGCCTACAGCTTGTAGCCAGCAAAAAGACCACCTATATGTGTAGACATTTCTGTACACACAGAAATCCAGCCTTTGATCCACTGAAAACTCTACCCAGGCTGCTCCTCCAGGGCTCACGCTAAAGGGACAATGGCCTCAGAGCCTTCACTCTAGATGCTGGCAGCTGAAGCTTGAGGACGGTGTTCATGAAATTTCAGGCACAGATGCTCACCCAAGCTCTCCCCATATGTACCTGGTGCTGTGTTGTCTGGCTTTGTTCTTGCTCTTGTTCTCTCACTAACTGTGACCTTTGCCTTGACCTAGTGGATGGTTGTCCCAGAGGGACAAAACACAACCTGTAAGGCTCTCTTCTTTATTATTATTATTATCATCATTATTATTATTACTATTATTATTTATTTTTTAAAAGGGCCTACAGGGTGTTGAGGGTCTCACTTCTAGATCTTACTTGTAGTGATCTACCTGTTTACAGCCTCTCAAGAGCTGGGATTACAGGCACATGCCACCATGTCCAGTCTCAATTGCCATCTTAGTGTGCCCCAGGGGTGGAGCCGGCAAGAAGGCTCTTTTCTTTACTCTTTCTATAGTTATGTTGTTTGGACTTGTTATTTTATTTATTTATTAACATATTTGGTTGTTACAGGGTCTCACTACGCAGCTCAGACTTGTGGTGATCCTCCTGTTTTCATCCTCCTCATTGCTGAGATTACAGGAAGGCACCACTATGCCCAGCCTCCAGTGAGCTCAGCCAGCCCTGGGAGTGAGGCTGATGCAGCATGTAGTGCTGGGGATCTAACTGTGGTCTCTGCACTGGCCTAAATTTGCCTAAGCAGGTGCTTTAGTCTGCTGAACTATCTCACTGGCTCCCACGGATTTGTTATTTTAAACTGTCTACCTCATCTAAAAACCCCAAGGGTATCAGTAATAATTCAAAAGATGTTTTTTTGTTAATAATGTACTGATAGTTTGTGTTGGGGCCTAGATTCTGTAGTACTCTAACTTATAGAAGTTAAGAGCATTCCCTTCTTATGCAGTTTTCAATAAAAAGAACAGCCCCAGCATTAAAAAATATTTTTCTAAGTGATGACAAGAAGAAAAAATGAAAGGGAAAAATGGTACCAGAAAAATTGTTCTTTTTAAAACTTTGTTCTTTTGAAACTGCTTAACTCTCTAACTTCTTTGTGGTTTTATAATTATTTTCTTGATCCCTGTAACCACAAGAGCACATCTGAATGTACAGGATGCCTGACTGTAAACTGTACTATGCTTCACAAACTGATGATTATTCAGCTACCCTTGCAACCATGACCTCACCCTGCTGGCTGAGAGCAAGAACTGTCAGGCTGTGCTGTGTTGCCCTTTTACCTCCAGCTTTGCATTCCGTGAAAGCCCTCAATCACCAGAGATCAGGGCCTGATATCTTGGGAATGATCCCCACCAGCACCCCTCAATGTAGAATAAGGCTGCTTCCTCCTCTTGGTTGTTGTTCAGGTGTTTCTGTCTGACATTGCAATTCCACAAGTATTTATGAAATGCCTCTGCAAGGCAGTAGTTGGAGTGATGGGGAATGAATTATCTGGGCTTAAATGATTGAGAAAACAAGGAAAAAAAGAAGAAGCTTCAGATAGTGATCAAAGCTCAAGAGATAACTTGTTGAGAAGAGACAAGAATGATGAGAAGAACAGCTGTGGAGTGATGTGGGGAGGGAGGAGACATGTGAGTGTAGACAGAGGAGGAGGAGGCACGAGCTGGAGGTGCGGTTGCAGGGAAGGGTAGAAGTACAATTTTGTTGGGCAACAAAGTCAGAGATACTCATGTATAGGTCTCTCATTGCCACACAAAATCACCAGAGCTTAGTTACAGTTTGAAGGGACAGACTGGATGTTTTATGAAGGTTAAGTTTCATCATAACTTACTGGATTTTCGTAAAATACTTTTTCATTCACAATTTATACCATGGTATTTGCACCAAGAAAATATATAAACACATGGAAGGAATGGCTAAAGTTAGAGACTACAATTGATTCATGTAAATGTAAGTTTTTAGGACAAAATGGTTTGGGAAAATGACTGAAAGAATTACTTAATGTCTGGGAAATTTATTCTGTTCTGAGTAACTGAAGGCTGTCCCAATACACTGCATGGAGAAGTAAGTCCATGGTAGCCAGGGATCATTAATGGATTGAAATCTGATGGAAATGTACATTTTTGCACAACATTCTGGAACCATTTGGAGAGCAGAGAATAGCCTTTTTCTCTCAGCACTGTGTCTTGAAATTAACTTCAAACATCAAAATACAAAAAACAAATCATTTTTTGTTCTTACATACTTTAAGTAAATAAGAATACATGCTTCCCCCTCTTCTCCTATTTGGCATCAGTAATTTATCTCATTTCAGCTACTTTCTACTGAGGCTCACATACTTCTAGACACTTGGATTAGTAAGTCCTTATGAGCTCATCTTCTGTATGTCAGGAATTTTCTCCAAGAGCATGCTTGTCAGCGTTCTGCCTACTGCTGTAGAGTCCAAGGCAATTAACAAATGGTCCCCATTTCAAGACAATAATGGAAGGATTTGGTGATGAATTGTAGGGAGTTTGCTATGGAGTTCACTATAGCAACTCATCTTTATTTGAAGATAAATAAATGCCTTTAGGGGAAGTTAGAAAAATGGTAAGTGAGTTCTTCTTTTAAGACAAAGAAAGCACTGCCCTTTAATAGCACTCAAGGTTTTCAAGAGGATTTGTGAGCCACACCTGGCCATCATGATGACTTGGAAAACTCAGGATCCCAGCAAAGATAGGATACAGAGGTTGAAAATTTGGAAGGTGGGCATTATGGGAGCAGCCTGGAATGCCATTTCCAGTATTTGGCCTGAATTCTCAGCAATTAAATTCATGGTCTAGAAAAGTATAACAAGTATCTATTATTGACTTGTCAACCAGTTTCCTTTTTGGGTACCACTCCTATTCTGTCTTTTAGAATTGAATAGACTTGAACACACCATATTGTTGCATGTACATATGTCTCAGATCTGGATAATTCATGCACTGTCTTCCTCTGGTCTCTCTGTAGGGCAGATAAAAGTATTTATAGATAACCAATTGCTTGGTAATATGAGTAATAAGTACTTTATATTACTGTTATTACTAAATTGACAGAATAAAGCTTGGAGCATGGTTGATAGTATGAAATGCTATCATACTTGATAATAGGACTTGATACAACTTGATAATATGTATAATTCTGTAACTCATGAGAAACATAACTCTATAACTCGTGAGAAAGATTAGATCAAAATAGCAGTTGTATCAATAGTAAGAAACTTGATTATAAGAATCCAATACCTGGGCAGAAGAAACAGGGAGATCCACCAGATCCACTCAGGCCAAACCTGAAGACTCCCAAGCTTTCAGTTCCCCGGTCTAATACGTTCTTTTAAATATTCATGTAGACTTAGTCTTTTGCCATTGCTAAACAAGTAAGTTTTAAGTTACTTTGAACTTACATAAATATATAAGTGAAATGAAGTTTTTTTATTCATATGACAAGATGGGATAATCTAAACTAGGTAGAAAGGTAAAAACAATGATAAGCAATATAAAATTAGAATAACAGTTAAATTTCAAAGGTTAAAAAAAGGAAAATAAGAACAGAAGTTTTCTGAGTAGCTAATGGGCATAATTTTAATTTGGGAACTTAGAAATTTTGGTATCTGTTTGGAATTAATGTGTATTTCAGCAACAATTAGAAATATAATTCTGTAACTCATGAGAAAGATTAGATCAAAATAGCAGTGTTGGGGCTGGAGAGATGGCTCAGTGGTCTAAAGCACCTACTTGGAACAAGCTTGGCAAAGCACAGGGACCACGGTTCAATCCTCCAGCACCACATGCCAGCCAGCCGCGCCCCCTGGTGGGCTGAGCTGGCCACACACACACACACACACACACACACACACACTCACACAACACACACACACACATACAATAATAAATGTTAAAATAAAAAAAATAGCAGTGTTAAAATTTACTAAGATGGTTCAAAAGACACATTGTGACAATTCTAAGTTGCTCATGAGTCAGAAATAAAGGGTTAAAAATGTTCCTCAAGAAGGGAAGAGGCACCTTGGACACAAGTGGAGTCAGGAGAAGGTTCATAGCCTCTGGCATTCTTAGCGTCGTCGTCAACATTATTTTGAAGAAAGTTTAAGTGCAGTCATTAATTTAGTGGGTTTCAGAGAGAACTGCAATTTAAAACTTTTAAAAGGTAAGCTTTTTCCATAAACTTGGTAGTGGAAGGAGGCCAAGAACTAAGCTGATAAGAAAATAAAAAGCATGAAAGCAAACAGCTTAAGAAGGATTTTGTTGTTGTTTTGTTTTTGTATGGTTGAAATTTTATTTTTTGTTTCTATGATTTATTAACCGTTCTCCTAGGGGAAGTCAATGAAATTACCCTCAACTTTTTAGGTCATGTACTTATATTTTATATAAGTTTGTTGGTATACTTTAGGCAAACTTAATGACCATACTGTAGAGTGTTGACAGCCGTACATGACATGCCTTGATTCCTCTTATATTTCCATTTCTGTTCCCTTCATCTGGGTACCTTCCTAGAAGAATTAAAAGCATCACACTACAGCAATGTATTGCACCCAGGCTTATTGCAACACAGTTTGTAATAGCTAAATATTGTAAGTTACTAAATGACATGCCCAACAACTGATGAAGAGAGTGGATAGAGAGATGGCTCAGAGGACTAAGCGCTTTCCTGGCAAGTGCAAGGGTCTGAGTTCAATCCCTGGTTCTGGAAAAAAAAAAAAAAAGGAACTGGTGAAGAGATTAAAAAGATGTGGGATTTTTATACAAAGATAAATTTGAGACATTTATAGATTAATAATTGGACACAGAGGCCATAATCATAAGTGAAATAATTCATGCACATGTATAACTATCACATTATCTCTGTGGCTTAGAAACTGAAAATGTAAATAAAAGTAAACCTATACAATAAATATTGTGAAGTAGAAAGAAACTGTCCAAAAGGGAAATGGAACTAGGCAGGGACAGGGGGAAAGATGAATGGGAAATAAGTGAGAAACTAAGGAAAAGTGAAGAGCTGTGTGAGTGGTGAAGGGTTAAGTCTTTTTAAAGTTCAAATTTGTTTTGAATTTCTGGAAGGAAGAGACATCTTAGGTTAAAGGCAGAGGACAGAAGTAAAACAACTTCGACAGGCTCTGAATAAGGAGGGCTGCAACTTCAGGAGTATGAAGGAGGGAGCTTCGTATTGGCCTGGAGGACAGGCAAAGAGAAGCTGGAAGGTAGTTTTCTGGAAGAACAGAGACAAGAAGAAAGCATTCCTGTAGGGGGAGAGCTGATGTGCGATGAACAGAGCAGGTGGGAATGAAAGCTTTGGAGGTGAGGTGCAAAACAGCGATTACTGAAGACTTAAAAAGGGATGGGGTGAGTGAGTAAAGTGCACATTTGTGAGAAATCTGCAAGTTTCTTGAGGTTTGCAGAGAAAGCTGCAACTGCATGGGATAAAGTCCCGCAAGTGCCTGGTACAGATCCTGAGAAGCGAAGGTGACTCGCAGTACCCTACACTTCAGTGGCTGCAGGATGGTGGTAAAACATGAAGGCAGCATACAAAACAAGGCAGACAGTAAAAGGAGGTTCCCCATCAGCGAAATGGTCAGCCCCATGTTCAAGCTGAATGCCCAGCACAAGAACCCCTCCAGGAGGCAGGAACTGGAAGAGCAGTGGACAGGTGTTCCAGAAGGTCAAGGAGACGTGAAGCCTGGACTGCCACTGCTCAGGTTTTTATGTCATTTGTCCCACACAATCAGAAGGCCTAGGGTATATTGTTAGATGTGCAATGTTACAAAATACATAGTGAATCATATTCCATAGAAAATTCAACTGGAGTGGAGAGGACATTGTTTACTGGGACAGAGCAACAAAAGGCTGGTAGTAGGACAGTATTTTGGAACACAGTGTATTGAATTACTCAATAATTTAGGTATGATGGGGCATTTTAGAGGTTGGAAAAAAAAGTTGAAAAAATGAGATGAAATAAAATAAATGTTTCAAGCCTGTTACACTCACAACATTTCTTTAAAAATATTTTTCCTGAATACATACAGAAATAAATTACAGTCTAGGAATATATTCTGTAAAATTAGGAGTGTTTCACTTTTTAATACTGTCTAGCCTATAATTTTATTTTTTAATTCTAATTTCTACTAGATCGGACTTGTAGTGATCCGCTTGTTTACAGCCTTCCAAGAGCTGGGATTACAGGTGCACAGCACCACACCCAGTCTTAGCCTATAACTTTGATTTTATTAATTCCCAAAAGTCACTGTTTCGCTGATCACTCTGAGCATGTCATTTGGAACACCAGGCTGATTTCAGTACAGTGTGACTCTTCGTCAGTGGATCATGCTCAAATATTGTATTCTATATGGTGGCACCACGGCTTCTGAACAAGAATAGTGTCACACCTTTCAAAAAAGTAGTTGGTCTCCTATTGCTTTAGTTTACAATTTTGTAAATGACCTGCATACAAAGCTTTTGTGAGAGACTGCAGGTAGCAGGGGGCAGGGCTGGGAATTATAAACAAAGCTGCACCGAGGCGAGACTGGAGTTACTTAGGGAAGGAAAGCAATAGATCAAGTTTAAATGGATGACATTAATGGGAGTTATGAGCACACATCTCAAAATGAATATACCCCAAAGAATTTATAGAACACCACTCATAATTGGAAAAAGACAGATTTTACAATTATCCTCAGGACAAGCCGCCAATAGAATAAAATGCATAGCTTTAGTGTCAAGAGAAATGTATGAGACCAAAAGGAGAGTCGGTTGCAATGGGAAAGTGAGAAAGGAAAGCCCCACGGGCCGTGTAACCAAAGAAACGTTGACTGAAGTAGAGCACACTGAAAGCATGTTGAAGCCAAACTGAACTGAAAATGATTTTGATTGCAATGAAAAATCTGGAAGCATTATATCTAGAATAAGATTGTAGCAAGTTAAGAAGGACTGTCACATAACTACGACAATTTTTTGAATATTCACTTTCTGAAATAAATTTTAGAGCAATGTTGGGGGGGAAAAAAGCAATGGTGTGTTATGTTTTTTCTTTTAAGATAAAAATGTCAAATTGGAATTGCTTTTTCTAAACTAAAACCTCAATGTTCTGGTTTATTTATTTATTTATTTATTACGCAGAACATTTTATTGACTCTCAGTCAGCTGGGAGTAATCATCTGTATTTATACTTTTAAGCTTGATTCACCTAACGAGAAAGAGAAACATTATCATAGAGGCTTCTGAACGTTGCGCTCGCTTCGGGTTTAACTGCAGTGTTGGCACTTAGCAATTCGTAAGTGGATTTCAGCTTGCAACTTGGCACTTGGTCTCTTAAAGATTTCCCATCACTGTTTTACCAAGCATGCTTCACATTTTTATGTTATTTGTTAGATATTACTTACATAGATAATATTTACACTTAGTAAGAGAAAAGATCTATAAAATAGTGTATTAGAACCTATTTTTAGGTCAGGAGCAGAATGCATTTATTGGGGAAAGAAAACCTCTTTCCTAGAAAGAGACAGAAGCAGACCTGAGTGGGTTGCCAAGGAACCTGACATTTGTAGGGATTTTGGTAGAATACAGCCATGAGATGAGATGGGTGTAAGGTGGAAAACATGGGAACCCACATGATGGGCATGAGGTGGGACAGAGCTATGGTCCTCTGCTAAGATTATAAGCACAATTATTCAGGCAAAATTGATTAAATCAAGATCAAATCGGGAAGCAGGTCACACAGCAAGTGGGCATGAATGCACAGCAGGGGCTTTCCCTGGAGGGGGATGGGTTAGTGGCTTTTCCTGGCTTTTTCAAGGTGATTGATACCTATTTAGAATATCAGTCCATGATGTCCATCCCTAGGGAGTTAGGTGGCTTCTTTTGTTCAATCTTTTCCCTTGAGATCTGGCTCCCAACAGAGGGGCCTATCTGTCCCACAGTCTCAAGGTATCTTGCCTTCCCTACTGGCTCCGTTTGAAGGCCCCGCCCTATCTGACTCCCTATGATATTTTTATCTAACTCAGCTACCTACACCAAAACCACCCTACTCACTGATTACTTCAGTTTAAGTAGTTTCATGGAAAGCTTTAGATGTAATCTAGAGCCAGAATGAGAAGTATAATGACAGCAGGGATAGAGAACAAGTTTTCCCATTTAGCTCAAGGACAAGGAACCTTAAAATCTCCATATATTGAAGCACGGAGCTTTTCTGTGCCGCCTCGTACGAAATTGGGCCATGTTGCATGACTTACAGTTTCTCTCCTGCTCTGGTGAGAATAGGCTTTCAGCTGGATCCAGTTCCATTCTCATTTCTTCATAGGAGGCTGCAGTCTACAGAACCAGAAGTGACATGCACCATTTGCTTCTTAGGCTCACTGTAAGAACTCAAGAAGCAAACAGAATGACAGAAGCACTTACCACGCCTCTGCTCCCCTCACACCCACTGATTCCACCAGCCAAAACAATCCTGAAGCCACGGTCATAGGAGCAGGGCTGGGAAATAAAAGTACTACCAAATCGAGAGGGAGGTGCTCCCAATTCATATGAAAAGTGCAATTCCATTCACTGTAGGGCCTTTCATATCAAGAGAGCTTTTTGATCTGATAGTATAATGGCAAAGTTACATGCTAATAAGACTGCTTTATGGAGAAAAGAAAGAAGTGCAAGGCAAGGGAGGGTACAGTCATTGCAGCAGCAGGAACAGAAGTAGGCAGCAAAATGATACCATGGGCAAGCTCAAGAACGCAGCGTAAGCAGCAGCAGAGGCCATTAACGGATTAAGTCTTTTACACTCAAATCTCACATACTCCTTCCTGACCATATTCTGTTCAAGTCTCACTTCTCTTTTTTCTAAACAATCCTTCTTCCCCAAGAAGGTATTCTCATGATCCTTCCAAAACCAGCATGTTTTCTTGATGTAATTTATGTCATAATATCAGACACTGACCTAAGCAAGTAAAAACCAGAAGAGCACTTCATAGTTTTATCTACCTCAGTGATGCTTAATCCTTTTTGATAGTATTGGTAAACAGTTTCAAATAATATTTTGGTGTCTCCACAAATAACAGATAAAAGTGAGTTACAAATATATTTGTTCAGCTTTTCTTTTCTTATTTATCTTAGTATTACTTTGAATCTACCAGTCTACATGGCCTGAATATCAGGTTTAGGCTATTGCCATCATTCTTTAATATATGCTGTAATTTATTTTTTATTTTTTTACTGTAGCGTGTCTCAATGTCTCAATTTTTATTGTCAAATAATGGTCAGTCTTACAATATACCGCATTTTATTTTTCAGCTCATTTGCTGATGAAAATGTGAATTTCTTCTGTTTAATTATTACAAAGCATGCTGCTGCAAATATTAGTGTACAAGTTTTTTGAGGACATAGGTTTTGACTTTTCTTGGGTATATATCTTGGAGTAGAATTACTGGGTCAAATGGTAGCTCTGTGCCCATTTAAAAAATGACCAGAAATGTTTTCTAAAATCACTGTATCGGACCAGGGAGACGGCTCAGTGAAATAAGAACTTCCTTGGCAAGTACAAGAGCCTGAGTTCAATCACTGGTTCAGAAAAAAAAAAAAAAAAGGACAGGAAGAAAGAAAGAAAGAAAGAAAGAAAGAAAGAAAGAAAGAAAGAAAGGGGATTGCTAGTAAAATCACTGTATCATTTTATATTCCCAGTGATAATGTGAGAGTTGTAATTTCTTCACATCTTCAAAAATTCTTTTTGGACTGGAGAGATAGCTAAGTAGAATAAGCACTTCCCTATCAAGTGCAAAGGCCTAAGTTCAACCCCTGGTTCCGCAAAAAAAAAAAAAAAAAAATCTTTTTGGTTATGCCATCATTACAGTAAAACACTTATTTTAAAGGGAGTCAATAAAAAATAATAGAGTTGGAAAAGGGACCTACACATTCATATATGTATATAACATGTATAATATATTATATTCATTATGTATATGTAAATATATATGTATATATTACATGTGAGTTTTTTGCTGTTTTATTTTCTTTTCTGAGTTAGCAAGTTGGTTCTAGGTCAGTTCAAAGAAATATTAAGTTCCCAAAATAGCAATTCAATAAATGTTCAAAATAAGTGTTTTTACAAAAGCATGTTTAGAAGCCTAAGAAGATATTAGGAAGCTAAGTGCTGTTTTCTGAGGCCTTCTATGGCTGAAAACCTAGAGTCCTCCTATGGGTACTTTGTACATCTCTACTCTAATCCACTGTCTATGTCTTAGCTTAACTGCTAATAATTTTAGAAGTAGGCCAGATTATATCTAACAAAGTTTACTAATTAATCAAAAGGCTGAACTAGTCATTTTATTGCTATTAATATATCTGACAAACATGAATATAAGCATTTCTGGT
>NW_004524719.1:4756488-4769488 GCF_000260255.1 Octodon degus | reverse complement strand
TAGTCTTTTAGTCATTTTGTTTGCCAACATATCAACAGGCCTAATCTATCAATTAGAATAAATTAATAAAAACTCAAAATTTAAAAAGACATATAAAGGTTATAGCAATCTAGGCCACAGTTAGATATTACAGGACATTTAATATAGCTGAAGAAATAATAAACAACCCGGATGTGTTTGTGAGGAATGCTGCATGAATATAGGGCCATGAAGGAAGTACAGGGAACTCCTATTCAGGTACTACCGGATGAGTATGATTTGGTTATGGAGATTGGCTCCTTAGGCACCCACAGCCAGAAATGAACATTCAAATTCAGAGGACTGCTTTGCTTTCTATGTTCACTAACTCTCTGTGAGATAATATAATTTCAAAGCAATGGTTTTCCCACAGAGAGAAGTAAGACATGTCTGACATGCTACCTGGTTTCCTTAAAATTTGTGTTTATTATTTTCAATTAATAAACTGGCATAAATTTTATATATCACATATTTGCCCTCTAGTACCTCTCTCCTTCACTACTTGACTGTAAGACAATAAGATTAAGTTTCTAGGCTCACAAGGCTAAAAGGCAGTTTTCAACTGGAAGCAACTTCCTAAAGACAGAGATCAGCTTCTGAGCATCCCTGAAGGCAGCTACTGTTGGCTTCCTGAGGGAGTCTTCTCTCCATGACAGGTCTCAGTATTGAAAGTGGAAGACCACTAGGTAGGTAAGGGCATAGTGGTTCTGTAGAGAACAAGGCTCTTTGGCTCTAGGAAAACATTATTCTTCATATTTTTATTGATAACTTAGAAAAAATAAAAACAAGAGAGGTGTGGTACCTACAAATCATGCTGAACAAAAGGAACAAGGCCCAGGTATAGATTTCTTAACTCTTAAAGTTGTATCAAATATTAGAATTTCTTAGCTCTTCAATTTCTACACAGTAACTTGGGACCTTAATTATATACGTATACATTTATAATCTAACAGAACTGAATAGGAGGTCTCCGATGACAAGCATATGTACATAATGATTGCATATAGAAATAAATGATTTGCTACACTTTAAAATTATATATAGGGAGGTGGGGAGATGGCTCAGTAGAATAAGCACTTCCCTGGCAGGCACAA
Organism: Octodon degus; assembly: GCF_000260255.1. Lineage (NCBI taxonomy): Eukaryota > Metazoa > Chordata > Mammalia > Rodentia > Octodontidae > Octodon > Octodon degus. Next base: position 4,768,376 of record NW_004524719.1, on the reverse strand, counting down.
GGGCCTGAGTTCAATCCCCTGTTCCACCAAAAAAAAAAAAAAAAAAAAAAAATTATATGCAGGCTGGGGATATAGCTCAGTGGTACAGTGCCTGTCTGGCAAGCATGAGGCTGTGAGTTCAATTTTCGGTATCAGAAAAAAAAATGAAATAAAATTATGTACATGTATATATGTTCGCCAACCAGTAGAAGTTCTCTGTCGAGATTTTTGAGAAGTAACTCCTGAGCATGGTTTCACAGACGGTGCTCCATAAAGGAGAAAAGCGAGGGACGTACCCGCTGCAGCCTCGTTCTCAGCTTGCCCTCTGAGTGTCCTTCAAAAGTGGACAACGACAATAAAACTCACTGAATCTAAGAGCCTATTTATAAACTCAAATGGGTTTTATAAAATTGATATCAAGGAGTATACAAGAGAAATGTAGAGAAAATGGTTATTATGTTTATTGTGTTATGTAGTTATATGGCATCACTTGATTTTGCAGAAATACTTCCATTTGCATACCTCTGGAAAAGCATCATACAAAATTATGAATAAAAATTTATTATGGTTAAGTTTAAAGATAATTTTTAAAGACAACTTTGAGAGAAAGATCTATGGAGACAAAGACAGCTATGAAGATGCAACAAAGCACATCTGAAATATAGCAATACGAAACTTTCAAATTTCTCGAGTAAAAATAACACTGAACAGGTTTAAGAACAGATTACCTTAAGTTGGAGACAGTTGGGAAGCTTGAAGATAGGTCAAAAGTTGCATCCAAGTACGGTGAGGATGAAAAAAAACATGGGATGAGCAAGAGAAATTAAGACTTTAAAATTTAACATAAATTTGAACCCTTTTTGGATGTGCTAAAAAATGAATAAAGCAATATTGACAGTATTCAAGAAGTTACTGCCAAGGATTTTCTACACACGTGTAAAGACAAATAGAAATTTGTGAAGCATACTTACTAAGGTAAAAAGCTCTGGTCCTAAGCAAGGGATAGTGAGTCTTCAGAAACAGCAGGAGGGAGAAAGTATCAGTAGTGGTGAGAAGATGGAGTAGCTTCAAGCACCTAACTAAATGACCACATAGTCAAAGGAGGGGGAAACGAAGCACCAAAGGAAGGTGTAAGTCAGGTAGGGGAATGAACAGGCAGGGCACGGAAAGAAAACTGACCTCTAAGAACTTTCCAAAATACTAAACTTGTGTTATTTTCAGGAAAAAAATATAGCAGAAGCATAGTCTACTGAAACAACTTAAGGAAAGAAGATAAGTTAGGTAAGAGAAACAAGCCAGATTCATGTTTGGAAGATGAAAAGCCTCAAATGTTTGAAGAATTTGAATTATAAATGTTAGTAATTTAACTGAGGCATGGCTTATTAACAAATTACTATTGAACAGTATGAAACACAGTTAACCCAAAATGACTACCAAACAATAAATGACTCAGAGTTTCATAGGAAGTATAATTTTCTTGGTAGGTTTTTTTTTTGAAAAAAATGTGACAATGTATGTCAAATGAGTTACATGGTGATAAACAGTTCTCTGTTACTGTGTCAAGAAGATTGAAAATAGTGTCTGTCGACTGTAAGCCGTGCTATGCTGAACATGTTTGGCTTGATTTTTAGGATATCTGTTAAGACAGACAGCATCAGAGTCAATAACTTGTAAAGAATACAAAAGATAGAATGATCAGAACTAAAAGCAGAATCAAGACAAAAAAGAAGGAAGAAATGAGCTCCCCAAACCACAGGCAGGACAGATTGCAAGTATAAAGTGAGATAACCTGACATTTGTGCTCCTAGAAGTAAACATTAAGGCCTTCTCTGTACATTGAGGAAGAGAGATAAAGACCAATCCAGGACAGCTCTGTTCAGAATAGAGAATAAACTCAGATCAGCACAAATGTCAATCCTTACTAATAAAGACAGATAAACTGTGGTTTGTTTTTCAAGTGAAAAATCATATAAGAATAAAAAAAAAAAGATTGTTGCTCAAAACAAAGTAAAATAACATTTAATATACTGATGGAATGAACAATTTGCAAAGATATGTGGTGTGTGTTCATTTATGTGAGATGAAAAAGAAAGAAAAATGAAATATTGCTTATAGATAATGTTCAAAATCAGAGGAAAAATCATAAATATGAATATGTGCTTCACTGTAGGACGAGTCAACTCTGAGAAGAAATTCATTTTTGTCTTTATGGGGAACTGATTGTATTCTATATCAGGAATAAGAACTTTGTCATCTAGGATATTTGATTTATTGTATCCATAAACTTTTGCAGAATGGCCACTATATTGGCCAATTGATTTCACTTTAAATAAAATGGTAGAAACCTTTAAAAATGCAGACTTGTACTGTTTAAATTTTCTTCTCCAGGCTAGATATCCCCAGTTTTGCGACTTGTATTCACTTTACCTCTTGCCAAATCCCTTCCCCCTCCTGATGCTCGCTTTTGTTCTGTTGTTCTACACTGCTTCTCAATCACTGTGAGCCCCAGCTGTGCATGGAGCGCCTTGAATCCCAGCTGAGAGAGATGCAGGCAGGAGGGTGCCAAGCTGGGATAATGATGAAATTCTACCTCGAAGTAAAACTTAGCAGGAAGGTGCAGATGAGCTCAGTACTACCTGAGCTCAATTCTTAGCAACACACATGTACACACACACACACACACACACACACACACCATGACACACGATGACAACAAAAAGCCATGTCTATCAAAAGAATAACGAATTTAAATTAATTTAGGCAGCTTCCTTCCACCGAAGGAGTCTTTACCAAACTCACCATCGTGCTGTCTCACACAGGTATGCTGTCAGTCACAATCCATCGATTGCTCTTTGTCAATTCTCCTTTCTGTGTGGATACAAGTGAATATTTAAACATCAATAGAACATTTTGAATTTGTTCATCCTGTTTTCTGTCAATCATGCTTCCTGAGAAAATTGCTGGAAGTCAATGTGATCAATTTGTCTTGGGTTTCTATCTCTGGTTTTCGGTTGTCTCCACCTATGTCATGGGCAGGTTCTGTGTTCGTTGCTCAAAATGTTGCTTACAAGTGGATACAGTCTATACAATTTGTTGTGGGAAAGCCTGCTCAGCTGAGTGGTGTGTTTCAAAGCTGTCTTCAGCTCACCAGTGTACCACGGTTCTGTGCAGAATGCCGGTGCTCCGTTAGGGTTTCCTGCTTTACGCTGTGCCCCCCGTACCACTGCGCTGTGGCTTCCCTTCAGTGGCTCAGTTCTGTGGAGCGGCAGACCCCAGAGCTGTAGTTTCCTTGCTTGCACAGACAGCCAGAATTCTGCAGGCCCATAACCAGGAAAAGAATTCAAGAATCTATACTCCACACGCATTTCCTCTATTCTTTATTTTTTTATGAATTTGGTACAGGGTCTCACTGTGAAGCTCAGATTCATAGTGACCCTCCTGTTTCCAGCCTCCACAGCACTGGAATTACAAGCATGCACCACCACATCTGATCTCAGTGGCTGACTCAGTGTATCCAGGGTGGGGCAGCACTGCATGTGGTGAAAGGATCAAATCCCGGTCCCTACATTTGCCTAAGCAGGTGCTTAGTCTGCTCAGCTATCTCGCAGGCTCCTTTTCTTTAGTTTAATAAGATCCAATAGCATTTTATCCATCCTACTTTTGGAAACTCAAGATAGAAATACAGTCTTTTATAACTCTGTTATATGACACATTCTATAGTATTTACATTTATAAACAATGATATTAAAATCAAATATGTACAAATGAAGATCAAGCTGTGCTTTGAAATAATATTTAAAAGTACTTTATAAAAATTTGATTATGGACCAGGGAGATGACTCACTGGCATAAGTGCCTGCCTAGCAAGTGCAAGGTCCTGAGCTTGACCCCCAGTGTGAGAAAAGAAAATGATTTTGCCAAGTATTTCTAAGGATGTGGGACAAAGGAGACTTCAAATGTTACTGTGGTGAGTTTTAGATTTTCTGGTAAAGTAGATGATCTAGACCTATAAAACTCCATAATTTAGGCAGTCCTACATTCACTAGGAAGCATGCACAAGAAACTTCACCATATTCTCATCAGTATGTGTGTGTGTGTGTGTGTGTGTGTGTGTGTTAAAATGACTCCAGAAACCCTGGTATCTATCTATCTATCTATCTATCTATCTATCTATCTATCTTTCTATAGCTATAATAGATATATGGTTTCATTAAAACAAGTTGAAAACTTTGTTTTGAGTAATAATTTAGGAAATGAAACATGTAAGATCAAAATAACAGAAAGAATCAAAGCTGACCTGACAGCAGTGGAGGTGTAGGCGTGTTTGGGACAGCAAGAGAAGAGCACCTAGGAAATGTCCAGGTCTGGGGGTGTCTTCAGTGAGCATGGTCAGTGGTGGTGAGCCTCAAAGAGCGGAGTGCCCAGACTGCAGCCCAAAGCCCACCTGCCTATCCCAAGGTGCTGACACTGCACTTGTGCCTGAACACTGAGGTTGTGGGTTAGCGAAAACAACTGGTACACTGGCATCTTTTGTGTTCAAAGAAAAACAAATGCCACCTGTTGCATAGGTCTGCTAGCACTGGTCTAAATAGGAGACAAACATACTCTTGTTTTTTTATTGTGAAACAGCATAGTTTTTGAGTTGCACACCCTACCTAAGCAAATCTAAAACTAATGAATTTTGAAAGAAAAGAAACTGTAATTATATCCATAATAGCACTATTTTATAAAGTGGTAAAAGGTTTAATTTTTTACAATGTACTGTGTAATATTGCACTTAAGAGAAATTGGACTTTATCAATATGTAAACCATGCCCTCTCCTTTCTTCTTCTTCTAGCTGTTGCTTGGTAGATCACTTCCACCATTATTTTCATAAAATTTTCTGAATTCCAATTTCCTCCAAAACTTTTTAAGGGGTAGGATAGCATGAGATGGAACTTATAGAAATTCTTGCCCCTTCTCTGTTGTGTAATGACACTGTGTTAGGGCATAGCTATTTTCATTGAGATTTAGTAAGAAAGCATAAAAATGTAACCATTCCAATATCCCGATGATATTTAGAAATTGTGGATTTTATGCATGTGTATATAACTAGAAACCAATAAAAACTATATGTATTCAACTTCAACAGAACATGTTGGTAAGGACACCACTAAGCATTAAGAGTATTATTTAATAAACTACATAAATTTTAAGGCTAACAATGAGATATGGTATTAAATTCAAATATAATGAGTCATTGACTAGAAAATAATTGTTTACTTTATAGTACCTGACATGTTTGAATACCTCTATTTTTGTATTTATTTTCCTTTTATCACAAAACTAGAGACAGTGTCACCCAGGGAAACATTTGTCACACCATAAAGAAAACCATATATCCATATTTATAAGCTTCTTGCTTTCATTACTATAAATTGTACATAGAGATTGGAACACTCTGGGATTGGGTTTTGGATTTTAGAGTTGATGTTTAATAGTAGAGTTTATAAAATTGATGTAAGTCCTAGGATTTTGTTACATCCTAATTGACCAAACTAGAGGAATAAAATGCATGCTGAGATAAATGTAATCACTCACAAAGCAGTTTCTTGGTTAAACTGTTTTATTTCAAAAGCATTCTCACGGGAAAACAGCAGTATAATTTCACTAATTGAACTCTGAACTTAATATACTACAACACAAGAGAAGGAACAATTTAAGACAGAAATGATCAAATCCGAGTAAATACCATTTTAGTTTTCCTTCTGATGAAATGTGCATTCAGGCATACACCTAATCAAAATTGTTTTAAAAAATACGGAGAGAAAAAAAAAAAACACAGAAGCCTATAATATATTCTGAACTATTTCTGAAAGCACAGGAAGAGATTCTGAATTATTTTGTTTTGTTTTGTTTAATTTTTTCTGTATTTAGGACAGGCTCTGTAGGATCTCACTACACAGATTGGACTCATAGTGATTCTCCTGTTTTCAGCCTTGCAAGGGCTGAGATTACAGGCGCTGGGAACCATGCCCAGTCTCAACCATCCTCTCAGCGTGCCTTGGGGGCAGGGCTGTCATGGCATGCTGGGGATCCAACCCTGACCACTGTGCTCTGCCTAAGCAGGAGCTTTAGTCTGCTAATCTGAAGCTATATTCTACAGAAAACTGATACTTGTTTTATAAGCACTTACACACAAATTGAATTGCTACCACAGAAAAGAATAATACATCATACTGGCCCGATTAATAAATTGTTCTAATATGTTGAGTGCATGCTACCCCATTAGTTTCATTAAAAAAGCATTAGTATTTTATACAATGTCTTTAGAGAAATGCAATACAGGCTTAGAAATTGCAATTTTTCTAATCCTCTTGAATATGAATAATTTTAAGACAAACTTGTATAGGAAATGATCTTAATGGAAAGCACTGATAATTATCACTAGGACTATGTGAACTCTGTATTTATCTTCTTTTGTTTTCTTGCATGATTATTCTGTATCTTCACCCGTTAAAGAGAAACTGATATAGTATATGTAACTACATCTAAAAGATAAATATTTGAAGAGAATGACTAATAAGAATATGGCTATCATTCTGGATTTGTCCCCTTGATTACATCAAGAAAGCCCTAAATCGTCTGTGGAGCATGCGTCTAGGTATGTCAGGGTGGATTTGTGGAGGGGTATACACTGTCCTCACCCGATGCCCCATGGTGCTCATCTCTTGCTGTTTCTGGGTAGCCTTGCATGGAGCACTGCCTTGCCTCCAAAACTTCCAGCATGCTATTTCTGGCTTTATGGAGTCAGCCATGGACAGAACCCCAAAAGACCACGAGCCAGCTGAATCCTCCCCTCCTGTCAGTGTCGGTATTGTGTGTGGTGTCCAGCAACAGAAAGCCGATTAGTGTAAAGAGTGATGAGGAGACTGGAGATCTTTCAGCTGTTCTACAGCTGTACCAGATGCATACTCTCATTCCCTGGCTGGGTGGTCATAAATGCTAATGTTGTGAAATGTGTTTGCAGTTATAGCCCTTGTGATAGTTGAGTTTAGTAAGAGGTAATTTGCGGATGCGTTAGTGAAAAGGTTCTCTGGCTGTAATTTAGATTAGTTTTTCAGTTTTGAAAAAATATTCCGTTGCTTTAGGAGTTAAGGCATTTCGTTTGTATGCCTTGTGTACAACTTTACATCTTTTCAAAATCTAATGTGTATCTAGCTATATTCTTTAATAAAGACTACACGCATGATACTGACAGAAAAAAGCTTGGAATAGTATTACTACTTATGTAGCCATAGTAGACAAGAGTCTAATTTGCTCAAGTTATTTTAGGGCATACCTTAAAGTTGAAGATGAAATTTTACTCCCATCATTCTATTACCTGCCTATAATCTTTGAGTTTGTTTACGCCTTCTCTCATTTCCTTCTGGGCTGCCTCTTCCTCTCAGCCTACACATTTAGCACCTGCCTCAGGCTTATTACCATGATGTAGGAAGTTATTAAAATATGTTAATGTACTTGACCAAGATGACTTTAAATTAAGCCTGTGTAACTTTCTGCCTTCCAGGCTGTCCACACTCTATAATACCTGGAATAAGATATTATTCTGGGAAGAAATTGTTACTTACAAAAAAAAAAGAAAAAAAATACTGTTATGGCCTCTTTCCTCATAACTGTGACCATTTTCACCATATCAGCTCTATAATTTAAGTAAAGCTGGTGAGATCAAACGTGTGCAGAATCCTGTTCTGGGTCAGAGAAGTTCCTACGCTTCACGTGTTTCATGATTATCCTCATTTTGTAGATGAGAGCTGAGTGGCTCACTAGCTTATGCAATGTCAAGAGAGCTAATCAGGGACATATCCCTGTGCCCTCCCAAGCAGGCTGGCTGCAGGTTCAGTGTTCTTAGCTATGGAAATGCATTGCCTTTTAAGTGTTATGATAAAAACAGGGACCCTGTGTCCGTGTTTTAACATTCTCTCTATCATGAGATCCTCTGCATGCTTTTTTAAGTACAAATATCATGTGATTTAGCGAAATGAAGATAAAGAATTGAATTTATTCCTTTGAAATCTGAATGAGCCGAGCAGTTGCTAAGAGCTAAGGCATGTGTGCTGAGGGTGTAGCTCAGGAGTAGGCTGCCTGCCTGCTTAGCATATTCGAGACCCTGGGCTCCAGCTTCATACCTGAGGACTGATCAGAGTTCACATTTAGAGTGGGGGAAAAAAAAGATGTGCAAGCAGGCTCTCTTTGGTACACTGGGTCTTTAAAATCACTTTGGCATTGGCCACCACCATCGTTCTTTCAATCTCAGTTCTGTACTGATTGGAGTACTCTCGGTTCCTTGTGATATCTGACCATGCACCTTGGAAATTCTTTGAAGTACAAGGGCTTCAGCGCCTACTGCCCCTTACAGTAAACTTTCTTTTTTATAATAAAATTTCACTTTTCACTTGTTTTTTGCTCACATAGAGAAATGCTATGGATTTTCTGTATATTAACTTTTCTGAGGTTTTTTTTTTTTTTTTTTTTTAATGTATTTAGTACAGAGTCTACAGGGCCTCACTACACAGCTTGGACTTGTAGTGATCCTCCTCTTTTGAGCCTCCCAAGCACTTAGATTACAGGAGCTTACCACCATGCCCAGTCTCGGTCATCATCTCAATGTGCCCAGGGGCTGGGGCCAGCACGGCACATTGGGGATTAAACCCAAATCTCTGTGCCTGCCTAAGCAGGTGCTTTAGTCTGCTGAGATATCTGGCAAGCCCTATTTGCTTTTTTATAGTTTGGATAACTTTACTGCTAATTTCTACTGGTCTACTGTAAAGAAATATTAATGTTTAATTTCTTTTTTCCTGCTTTAAATTTTTTAACCAATTTTTCATACTTACATCTAGTAATCTGAATAATTTATAGACAACAATATGCCATATAACATAGTTGAATTCATATCATATTGTTTAGTAAAATTTTGCATCATTTATAATGTTTTTTTCTTCTTATTACTATTTGTATTCTCTTTTAAAAAATAAAAAGGCACACAAACAATAAATTTTATTATACCTCCTTCAAAACTTTATTTAGAGTTTTGAAATTCTTTCAATAGTGAAGCTGAGTTAAAGGCAATTTTAAACAGCCACAGTGATTTTTAATGCCCTTATTTGTCTACAGCTCTCAGCATTGATAGATATTTCATCTTCATCCTAATCCCTATTGTGTTGTTCAACTTAGCTAAGGGTGTTACCACAGGCATTTGGGGTTCTAACTCCAGTGTGAGGATTGTTAGTTATAAACCCAGGCTATTGACCAGACCAGGCATTCTGCCATGAGTAGAAGATTTATTGGGGGCAGAAAGTAGGCTGGCTTTCTAGCTGACCAAGGCAGCAGTGAACAAGTCAAAGTACAGTGATTTTAAGGTGTTTGTGGGCTGGAACAGCTGAGGGAGAGCTAATCTTGGCAGGTGTACCTGGTCTGTGGGAGATTTTCAATGTTAGTAGAGTTTCTGTGGTTGCTTACCAGGCTCAGTCAGGTGGACTTGTTCTTGGTTTTTGAGGTTGGCTCTGCATGGGATCAAGAGGGAGAGTTTCGGGGCAGGATGCGTGGGAAACTTTCATTCCTGACCTGTCATTCCATACTGTATTTAATAGAAAAAGCACAAAGAAATCATCTGATTACTTCTGGCTGAACTGGGGCATCATGGGCCAACAGCCTGCAAAACAGGGTGAAGAGTTGTCTCCATTGAAGGGGTCTTGTTGGAGTGAGGCCTGGTAGGAGTAATCTGAGAGAAGCATTTGGTTAAAATCTTTTGTTGTGAATCTGGTGACATTATTGTGGATGAGGGAAATAAAGCAAGGGCCATCATGAACATAATGGCAAGCCTTGTGAGGAGCCCTAGAAGAGGAGTGAGCCAAGGGGTTATGGAGCTCTCTATACCAAAGTGCCGTGCAGAAACAGCTGTGTGTCCATAGTGTTTCTTATCTGGAGGTATGTTGAATGAAGTGAGTTTGGTGTAAGGAAGGCCAGTGGAATTTCCCAGGGAACGTGTGAGATTGTGGGAAAAGGGCATTGTAAAAGAGAGACACATTACTGTTTTAGGGGCTATTGGGTATTGGGGAATGCAGGGAAAGGCCATGGGATCTGTGAAGCACACCAGTGCAGGAATAACATGTATGGCATGAGTGGGACTGCAAGTGTCTCAGAGTATGTGGTCAATAAGGGGAGAGAGGGTGGGGGGATCTAGCACATGCACTGACGTTAGGATTATAGGATGAGCACCGTGGAGAGGGAGAGGTGAGAGACATGGAGTTTTTGAATGATATTTCTCCCTCTGAGAGGTATGGAGTAGACTGGGTTTATAAGGAAATTATGAATGAAGAACAGGGTCTGGACTCAGCAGGAAGTGGGCCTGTCTGAAGGCATCCTGTAGGTCAGCCATCAAAACCCACCATGGAGACTGTAGATCTAATATAGCAACTTTAGAACTCAGGAAGAACACGATATGTGATGTCTGTGCCGCCAAGAAAATAGATGGGGTTTTTTGTTGTTTGTTTGTTTGTTTGTTTGTTTGCTTTGTTTTGTTATTTTTTAACCTGAGAAGTCCGGCAAGACTTGGGACTCTGACAAAGATACCTCGAGGCATGCCATGGATCCCAACCTCTGTTGTTCCTCTTCAGCAGCAAGACCCAGCAGGTCAAGTACTGATGGATCTAGCTGTAGTGAGTTTTCCTGTGGGGGCAGGGAATTGGATGATTTACCTGGGACAGGGCAGTATCATTTCCAGTGACCCTCAAGCTTGTAGATGGAACTAGGTCCCAGTGGTGACTGCAGGTTGGGGCAGGCTCATGCTCAATGCCCTTTGACACACTTGACATTGCCTTGTTAAAGTGTTACTTTGATGGGAGTCTCAAGTGTCACAACTAAAAAGTTGACACTTGTGTATAGTTAATTTTGGTTTTTATTACTGAAGACACAGAAAGTGAGGTTAAGTAAGTTTTCACGTAGTGTGTGAGGGCCAAGATCTGTCTTTTTAGCTTGGTGTGAATGTCAGTTGCAGATACAGATATAAAACAGGAATTAATAACAATTGTTTCTTCAGGAGAACCTGGGTCTATATTAGTATTTGACTTTCAGAATTTTATCTGAGTATCAATCACCTTGGAATTTAAAGTGCGACCAAATAGAGTCCAGAACTGTTATTTTTTACCAACCATGGACATTTTAATAGTTAAATTCCCATAGAATATTAACAGATAGCAGTTAAACTTTTACAGAGAACATTTGATGTCAATAGTTACATATAGTAGTGTTACTTAACAGTCATCACAGATGATGAAATTCTCATTTTCTTTAGGCCTTTCCATGTAATGGCATAAATGTTTGTTACAAAATTATCATTTGACTGTTGACCTTATTTTAGCCTGACATGATCCTTTTATTATAAATATCTGGAGCATAAGAGCATGAATAGGCCCAGGGAGATGGCTCAGTAGAATAAGCGCTTGCCTGGTAAGCACAAGGGCCGAAGTTCAATCCCTGGTTCCGCCAAAAAAAAAAAAAAAAAAAAAGAGCATGAATAGATTTAATGTAGCAACTTTTATGAGGATACCTTATTTTAATGTTTTGAAAAAACTTTATCTTTTAACCAATGACCAAATTACTGGGGTGTCTTCTAATGTGACTGTTAGGGGTGCTTCCCTGATGAACAAAGGTTGGCCTCCCTCTATCCACCAATCAAGAGTCCCATCTGGCAATCTCTTCCCCTTTCAACAATTTTTATTTAATTATAAATTGTTTTTGTTATTATGTAGACCAGCCGGTAACTTAGGAGAAAGCATGCTTTTAAGTCTATGTTTTAAGGCTCAAATAAAAAGAGGAATAGCTATTGATGGAACAACATATAAATACATACTGGACACACATGGAACAA
>NW_004524719.1:4751958-4756388 GCF_000260255.1 Octodon degus | reverse complement strand
GAACAACATATAAATACATACTGGACACACATGGAACAACATATAAATACATACTGGACACACATGGAACAACATATAAATACATACTGGACACAATTTTTCCTTCTTTTATAAGAAAAATTAAAAAAAACAAAAACCTCTTATTTATAGTTACTAAGTTTGAGTAGGAGCAAGCAAACTGACAGAGTATGAAGATTAAACACATCACAATAGAGGAGCACTGACAACTCACAAATCCTGATCCTGCAGGCTGGCATGAAGGCTGTAAAGGGAGGGGCGGGAAGTAATGGCTCAGAGCTGTAACAGAAGACTGTCTACAGAGGTGGCTGAGGAAGTGAGGGTAAGCAGCACACTCAACTGGAAAGGGCAGGATAGGTGGGCTTTTATCCTGCCATCAGCTCAATAGCAGAGGGAAGGGTTGGGGGGGCCAAGAGAGATTAAGGTATCTCCTCAGCCTCTGAAAGTTGAGAGGTCAGAAAGTGAAGTAGCATCTGTCACAGGAGGGACTGATGCAGTGGTGCAGACAGTGGTGGCTCAAGTAGTGGCCTGCAGTGGTGGCCATGGCAGATGCAGCAGCTCCAGTGGCTGTGGCTCTTTGGGGTGGTGTGTAGGGGCAGGGAGAGCTCAGGATGATTGCAGGGAGGAAAGAAAACAAGGACAGAGGGAACCTTGGACTAATTCCCATTGCAAAGACAAAAATTATCTAAATCAATGAAGGTGTCATAATCAAGAGTTCCCTTGGGGGGAAAGGGAAGCCTCATTGTCCAATTTATATTGTGGCCAGGCTGTTTGGCAGAGAAAAACTAGGCATTTGACTTTGAGGTTGGAGAAGCCTAACCATCCTCTAAGGCCAGACTTAAGACAATCTAGGAATAGTTTTGAGAGGATAGTGAAGTATCGCCACGGTGTTAAGAAGACTGGGGGCTTATGGTGAGAGAGGAGACCAAAAGTGATGATTGTGTTGCAGGAGTCCCAGAAGGGACATGGGGCCAAAGCTCTCCAAGCAGGCATTCCCAGTCTGAGAGAAGGCTGAGTGGTGGGAAGGTGGAGCTCAGTGTGTTGACATGACTTTACCAGACCAGAGTGGGGCTGTGGGCCCAGAGGCATAGTGCCGGGTAACGAGCCATCCAAAGTGGAGATAGTCACCTTCAGGGAGAAGTCAGGATGAAATAGAAAATAAAACAGCAGAAAAGGACATTAGTGTTGGAGAAGTGTTGGAAGGAACTCTGAAAGAATTCAGAAGCTATCCAGTTCAGGTATGAGATGAAGGAATCACAGGGAAGAGGGTTGAAGGCAGAGGTGAGCACATCATCCAAGAATGAAATTTATCATCACAACACGTAGAGAGGCCGGGGAGATAGTTCAGTAGAATAAGCGCTTGCCTGGCAAGTACAAGGACCTGAGTTCAATCCCCAGTTCTGCAAAAAATAAATAAAATAAATAATAAAAACAACATGTAGAGAAGAAAAGAAAATGAAAGTATGGAAAGTGATCTCATCTGGTCAAAAGTTGGGAGGGAGCCTTGGAGACATTCGTGGCTGATAAATTGAGAGTCAACTGTAGGAGGCAAATCCCAAGGGACAAATGGTCCTCTATGTTTTCCCCCGAAATAAGTTGGACAATGGGAAAAGCTCAACAAGAGAATATTCACAGTTTTAGGTGTTATAGGTGTTTAGGTCAGCAAGGGAAGTCTGAGGCTCATGGTCTTCTCAAAAGGGCTTATGGCAGACAAGGGCAAGTCTCTGGTTAGAGGGACCCAGCAGATACCTTGGCATCTGTCCCAGGTTTAGGCACCAACTGTTTGTACTCCCTGTTAGTCACAAACCAACGCAATTGACCAGATGAGACATTCTGCGTTGAGAAGATTTTCTTGGGGCAGCAAGCAGGGTGGCTGTCTATCTGACCAAGACAGCAGTGAACAAGGCAAAGCACAGGGCTTTTAAACTGTTTTGGGGGGAAGTTTGTGGGCTGGAACAGCTGAGGGAGAGCTAATCTTGGCAGGTCTATCTGGTCTGTGGGACACTTTCGATGTTAATAAAGGAGAGTTTCTGTGTTGGCTTGTCAAGGTCAAAGTCAGGCAGACTTGTTCTGCCGCTTTGGGCGTGGCTCTGCTTGGGGCCAAGGGGGACAGAGTTTGGGGGCAGGGTGCCTGGGAAACCAAGAGGGAAAGTTTTTGGGGCAGGATGCCTGGGAAACCTTGAATCCTGACCTATCAAGGATCATGCCTACTTCTCTCTTAACCTGTCTGCATTAGCCTGTGTGGGTAGAATAAGGTTTGAAAGCACGTATGGGTTCATACTCTGCAGTCTGGAAGATAGGCCCATAAAGAAACTGGCAAGGAAAACTTCTAAAGGGTTAGTGGCCATAGATGTCATGGACCCAGAGTCTACTGATATCAAATAGTAAATTGGGAATTTGTATTTAAGTAGTTCCCATAAGTTCTGTCTGATCACTTCCTTTTGATATATCTGGTGTCTCCCAGGCAGACTAGTTCACCCTGGCTACCTTTCGTCCCCTCTCTTGGTCAAGAGAGAAAGAGGGAGGATGCTCTCATAGATCTGGGTCTAGCAAAGTGTCTCAGTTTACCAGATGTAGATCTACGAAATTTGAATTAGTCCCAACATGCCTGGATTGGGTCTGGCTGCTGTGCTGAGCTTCTTCCTGCTGTAGCCCATGGAAGTGAACCCACTGTGACCCTCTGGCAAGATGTTCTGCTCCTAGACTAACTGGGTAGTTCTGGTCCCTAGCCTCTGTGCAGGGACTTCAGCTGCAGAGTTTCATACCAAGCCTCTATGCTGGGCCTGGGCTGGGTCTGGAGGGGTCTGTTGGGCACAGCGGAGCTGAGTTTCCTGATATTAGTGCCAATGAGAGGAGTCCACAGGCTTTTGCTGTAACAGGGATTATACATGTTCCGGGGACATAGGAAATTCCAGAGCCCAGAAAGTGTGTCATGTACTTTGGGGGCTCTAGGGAGTGGCTGATGAGCAACACATACTGAGGGGTTTGAATCCATGCAAATGAGATGCACATTAGTTCTGCTCAAATGTTAGAGGGGATGAAATGAGCTCACTCAGGGTCCGCCTAAAAGATGTCAAAGAGGGAGCCGGTGAAAACATGACAGAAATCCTTTGGCTTAGATAAGCTATGAAAAATGCTGACAATGATTTTAGACATGATAATCTCTGTAGGAATAAATTACAAGTGTTTATACATTCCCCTGTGAGAGAAAATAATAAACAGATTTATATTTAGTAATGTGTTAGTGAAGCAAGTCAACTAAAATTCAGCTTAAGGGCTGGCCAAATAGCTCAGTGTGTTAAAGCACCTGCAAGCAGGCACAGGGACCGGGATTGAGTCCCAGGACCTGCTGTGCGGGCCCCGCCCTTGGGGCATGCTGAGCTGGCAATTGAGATTGGGCGTGGTAGCACTAGCTTGTAATCCCAGCTCTTGGGAGGCTGTAAACAGGTGAATCACTATGCGTCCGGTCTAGTAGGGAGACCCTGAACACCTTGTAGACCCTTCCCTAAACAAACAAACAAACAAATAAGTTTAAATAAATAAAATTCAGCATATAAAATTGCAAAAATATATAAAGAGTTATTGACTTCCCCCAAAATTCATTGAAAACTAAACACAGAGGAACTATACGTCTCTAAAAATGTTGAGAAATAACAAAATTTCTCCTCCAGACACTTCACTCGCTATGGGTTATGTGATAAGCCTTATAGTAAAAGATATTGCTCATGATAGTAACACTCCAACAATTTGTTACTATGTGAAACCAAACAAGCAGGTAGATCAGAAAGGTGGTCTCTAAATTAACTGGAAAGAGATTGAAGGCAAGTAAATGTAGGAGAGTGCACCTTGCTGATCTTAGAATAGGAATAGATAGTACAAAAGATTTGCTTTTGGGAAATACAGTCTAAAATGTCTTGATATCCTGATTCAAGAATTCTGTTGTCTGATATAGTTTTGTACCCAAGACAGCCTAATTCCTATTACTGTCTAGAAATCTGCCTACGAATTGAGCAGAAAAGATAAGCAGAGCATTTCCTGAGGCCGCTGCTCTTGACCTTGTCTTGCTCCTGTCAGGTCATCCTGCTGGATGGTGCACGCACTCTCCAATTTCTAATTCAGGGGCAAGAGGAGGGAAGGAAGAGTTGTGCTCCAGTTCATAAGGGTTTACCAGGAGGATAGGACAGTAAATAAGTCTTCTGCACCCAAAGGAATGGGAATATTGCTGAGTATCAGTGTGACCCTTTGCAGGGCGCCGGTTGTTTCTTACCAGAAACTCTATTTCCCAGCACAGGGAGGTCTTACAGGTATATAAATCTGATCCACTCCAATCCTGCACAGCTGATCCATGCTGTGGATTTGAGGGAGAGAAGGTGTCAGTCCTGGATTCCAGGGGATTATGCAGCATTGTGTTC
>NW_004524719.1:4749765-4751058 GCF_000260255.1 Octodon degus | reverse complement strand
TTTGGAGTGTATAAATGGACTGATAATAAAGAGAATTTTATAAGACTTTCAAACTTTCAAAGCTTTGGAGACAAGTCCAGGCTTTGTATGAAGGAAGAGTAAGACAGTTTTAGTGACTTCCTTGAGGCTATCTACCTGCCTGGTATCACAAATTCCAGGAGTGCTGCTGCCCGTTTTGGGAATCTCACATCCGCAGTACAGGACTTTCAGTGAGTCTTAGAGAGGGATACTTTGCATTAGCAAGATGAACATTTCAGTTTTGCTCTCTCTATTTTCATTATTCAGATTGAAAAACATACAAAGCATTTTAATCTGAAAGCTGAGTAGGTCACTGAGGGGCATGGGGTAGAGAGAGGCTTGCGGCTGAGGACCCTGAGACAGGGCTCGCTTCTTGTGCTGTGTGTGAGAAAAGATCCAGCACCTTTCCCGTCACTTTCTGGATTTGTCTAAAATCCTTTAGCAAAGCACCCAACAACTAATAGCACTATGTGCTATAACTTAAACTTTGAGAAAAGTACAATAGGACATTTTCTAAGTACCAAGTGAGAAGGAAACTCAGCCTACACATTATTCAGCTGGAAGAAATGCCTTTAGTCTCCATATTAATGCGCACATGAGTTATTGTTAACCTGAGACGACTGCAAATCCAACCTCTGCTTTTGATGCATTTTTAAATCAATTCAGAGCCATAATATGACATCCTTGTTACTACATTAAATAAAGAGGTCCCCAGAGGAAAAAGCTAAGGTCAAAACAGCACTGCCTGTAAAACCTGCACCCCAACAACTACTTTTACAAAAGAAACAAAACTATATTGTTCCTTATGTTGTGATAACTAACAAGAACAGTCTCTAATGTAATTAGTAAACCAGTACGAATTTCCCAAATCAGTTTTCAAGGAAGAAAATATATTGGTTTAGTAGTGAAAAAACACTCACTTCCCTATGTTTACCAGCAACTTGACTTTATTAATTTAATTTGACTCTCAGGAATGGTAAAATGTTATGTGGTATTTTCTCCAGGTAGTTTCTCCAATAGATAAAACATAGTTAAATTCTGAGGGATCTAAACATTTATTATTTAGTCAATTTTTTTTTAATTGGGACTCAGTGTGCTGCTACCGTTTAATCTCTCCCTTTCTTGGTGTAAAAACTATTTGCCTTAAATGCATTTTTGTAACTTTCTGTCACCTACCTCACTTAGGAAAGACTGAGTTCGAGTGCAGACACATTTACTGTTTTTCACATAAAATTAAATGGAATATGTGTGTGTGTGTGTGTGTGTGTGTGTGTG
>NW_004524719.1:4735111-4749665 GCF_000260255.1 Octodon degus | reverse complement strand
GAGAGAGAGAGAGAGAGAGAGAGAGAGAGAGAGCATCTTAATTTCTTAAAAATATTTGATAATTTGCACTTCAGAGCTAACGGCAAGACTTCATATGCAGATACAAAATCACTATCTTTCTTCCCCTGCCTACTCTCCTATTTGGGTTTGTGTATGTGGACATGGGAGAGACAGGTTGAATATCAAATATATTTAAAAGGTCACCAAAGTAAATCAGGGACAAAAGACGATGCATTTTACTTGTATTTATTTAACCTTATGTTGACACTCTGCCATCAAACTCTTACTAGTGTAGATTTTTCAGGCATTCTAGTGTCTAAAGTAATTTATGCAAGACTGAATGGGTGATTATAGTGTGGAGTGAAATCCTTTTCTTTTATTTTTTTCTCAATGTCTTAGTAATAAGTCAAAGACTATTAAATTAAACAATTTGTTTCACATTTACATGTAAAATTACATAGAAGAAGAGTTTCATTAAATGGTGTGTGTTGTAGACACGGAAATAGTGAAACTGTGATGACATGTACTGAAAACTTTCATTTATTTAGATTTACTGGGTGGACATAGTAGACTTGTGCCAGTATACGGCCAACTATGACATAAAGCCATGAATGTTAAGAAGTGTGCTGCACTGTTCACCAGCTATGTGAACCCAACTCCACCAGCCCATCTTCAAGTATATACAAAATCAATCACCAAGCACTTTCCAATAATGGACCCATTTTAACAAATGGGATATACTTGTTCGATATCTGTTAGAGTAAATGGAGTGACACTCCACATCTGTTCTTTAAAATGAAAAAGGGATAAAAATCTTTGTCAGTTTATTTTAGTGGAAAACAATCTCTCTCCAAAACACTCCATTTGGTCAAATATTTCTGGACATTGAAGAGTAAAGTATACTGTAAGAGCGCTTCTTCCTGGCCAAGCACGATGGGCACACATGAAGTCCTAGCAAGGCAGGAGTCTGAGAGGAGAGCAATGTCAACGCAGGCCACATGGGCAGTTCGATGATGAGACCGTATCTCAAAACAATAAAAACAAATTAATAAAAGGGCTAGAGATATAGCTTACCTGGGTGTACACAGTTAAAATATATAAAACCATATTGCTTCAGTGGTGGATCGAGTGCCTGAGTCTAAATCCCATCAGTGCAAAAGTAAAAGTACAGAAGTGAAAATTACCCTAAGTGGTACATGGTTCTTAAAATAGTAAGGAAATCAGAAAATTTTCAATAATGAAAGAAATGACCAGTTTCATGATATTGGGAAATATCATGAGCCCTCACTGGGGACAGAGGACCGCACCTGTCGGACTGCTGTAAACACACATCATTATATGAATCAGCTTTTGATATGACACGCTAGTTTCAGAAATTTCTACTTGCAGCTCCAGGTTGACTATGAGGCTCATTAATTAATCCCTACATAGCATCTTTTCTGGGTACCAATGAGTGAAAAGTGGAATGGCAACTCAAAACCCTGCATAATGCTGCCAGGTGAGGCACATTTATGAAGTTTTTTGATCCACGGTGCTAAAAATAATTAGCCAGAAAATAATTATTTTTTAATATTATAGGCAATATATCAAGAAGCCTTAGAAATTATACTATAAAAATAGATAGGACATAGGATTCTAGATAAAGTTTTTCTTTGGCTCCCTTCTCTGTTGGTGGCTTTGTCACTCATTTTCTGTGATTAGTTTATTTATTTATTTATTCATTCATTCATTCATTCATTCATTCATTCATTCATTCATTCATTTCTTTGCTAAAGGTTCTTACAATGTAGGGCAGGCTGGTCTTGAACTCACAGAGATTTTCCTACCTCAGCCACCCCAGGGCTGGGTGTGCAATCCCACACCCAGATGATATGGTTTACTTTTTTTGACTCAAATCAGTGGGAAGACAATGGGGTTTTATGGGAAACATTTTCAGTAGCCTATCTTAGAAAATGACCCTATCCTACTGAAACACATGCCTTACTGTTTCGCAAGTGAATGTTACTTCTCAACTTTGTGATGGACACACAAATAATTAAACTCTCTCTCTCTCTCTCTCTCTCTCTCTCTCTCTCTCTCTCTCTCTCTCTCTCTCTCTCTCTCTCTCTCTCTCTCTCTCTCTCTCTCTTTCCAATAACACAGCAGCAAATCACAGAGACCCATTGCATGCCTTTTGTTTTCCCAGCCCTGGGTCAACATAGCTGGTCCTTTAACTGACTATGTGGCACGAGACTACAACATAATGTGCTAAGCAAAGTCCAAGTTATAAAGCTAGCCTATTCATTTCTGCTTCCAAAGAAAGTAAGAATATTGGAGGAAAATAAAAATTACTCTTTGTAGTTTCAAACTACAATAATTTGCTTATGCAAATTATTACCAAGTTTATGCTACAAAAGAACTAAAAGACACATACTTCTACAAATAGACTCAAGGATTTCCTGCATTGCAAATATTCGTGGAATGTAACCCATAATCTATCCTATTGTTTTTCTCTGACATACTGAGGCAGTCATCCACTTTGTTTCTGAAGAAAAGCTGAAACATACTTCAGACACTAACCTAATACACTGCATTTTCAAATATAAAACTAGTGATCGATGACTTCTTTCAGAACAACACCACTTTAGGAATGGCTGCTCATGGCGACCCAAGTCCAGGAGCCATGATTTCCTAGAGTAACCTATTCTTCATGAGCTCCCTTCCTACTTACTGCTTCATGAATGTTCACGTTTTACATTTGCAACTCAATGAAAAATACATCACAGTTAGACTAGGTCTAAATAACACATGATATTGCCATCAGAGTGACCAAAGATGTTGAAGGAGTCCTGAGAAAACCAGGAGACTACAGAAACACAAACTCCAGGAATGTCCCCTCACCTATAACTGGGTGTATGGCATTACCCAAGTCACTGATGGGGAATCTGTTAGAGACTTAGTGCCAAATAGTACTCTAAAACACACTTATTTGTCACAAAGTGCCAGTGCTGTAATCAAGCCTGAATATTGAGTCTTAGTTTAGACAAAAACGACTGATACATAAAACCTGATGTCTTAAAAGAAACCCACAATAGCACATGTGACATCAATTCACCTGATGCCCTACGTACTATCTTTCTGAGACAATAACCCTTTGTACTTTAGTGATAGAGCATGTACAAGAGACCCCATGTGCATTTCGTATATAATGAGAAATCCTTTTGGGTTTTTTTGTTTTGTTTTGTTTTGTTTTTTGTATTTTAGGGAAGGGTCTACAGGGTGATCAGGGTTTCACTACTAGATCGGACTCACAGTGATCTGCCTGTTTATGGCCTCCCAAAACCTGGAATTACAGGTTCGTGCCACTATGCCCAGTCTAACTTGTCCTCTCAGCGTGCCACAGGGGTGGGGCTGGCACTGCAGTTCTGGGGATCCAACCCCTGGCCCCTGTGCCTGCTTGCAGGTGCTTTAATTGAAATGACAATTCTTAAAATGAGACCTGTTTCCTTTTTCTTTCTTCTTTCTTAAAACAAATAAAATTCTCATATCATTTACATTTTAGAAATCAGGAGGCTGTGGCGATGGCTCAGTAGAATAAACACTTTCTTGGCAAGAGCAAAGGCCTGAGTTCAACCCCCGGTTCTGAAAAAAAAATATATATATATAAATATAAATAAATAAATCAGTTAATTCCTGAAAATGTTTCAGTAAACTGACATAATATAAAATTCAGCACTATAGAAATTAGCTGGGGCTGGGGAGCTAGCTCAGTGGTCTAAGCACCTACCCGGCAAGGGCAGGCATCCAGATTGGATCCCCAGCACCACGTGCTGCGCTGGCCCTGCCCCAGCTGAGCCGACCAACAAGTCCCAGGCTGGTGGTACATGACTGCAGTCCTAACACTGGGGTGGCTGAAGAGAGGAGGATCACTATGAGCCTGAGCTGAGTCGTGAGACCCTGGACCCTTATGTATTTTAAAATACACAAAATTACGAAAAGAAATTAATTAATAGAACAATTATGAATACAGAAGAAAGACCACTGTCAAGCCTAAGATTTTAAAATGTTGACTAGTGTTTGTTTTCATACCTTTTGAAAATATATGTATGGCTTGGTTTCTTTATAAATGTTCAATAATTGTAAGAAAATCATTTCTTTTCTTAGAGTAAAATGTACCCAAAGATTTGTGAAGGGGAAGATGAAGAGGACTTCAAAGGAATGGATGAGAGTAAGGGTAAAAAGGGAATAGGGATATATGATACCTGAGTACAAATTTGCTATAATGCATGTGATTATTCTGTATACAAATTGTATCAGTAAACGTAAGTAAAGGTATTCATTCAAAATATGAATAATATGAAAAATGCAAGTATTCCTCTACTCAGCTCTTATTTTACTCTATACAATAGTGATACTTTTATCAGTCCTACTTTACTGCTAATTTCTGTAGCTTTAAAAATATTTATATGAACATCTTTGTTGTCACTATTTACTAAATAGGTAATGCTTATATAATTTTGTTCTAGCGCCGTAAAATAAAGTCATTAATTTCCTGAAAGCAACCCCATCTTTTTCTACTTCAAATTATTGTGAATTATACTTTCCAAATTTATTATGTAAATTGATTGAAACAAGTTCAAACACCAAACATAGCCATTACTGACTCAGTTCCACACAGTAAACAGTGAGGCATTCTTTACATTACTGTGTCGTTTAGTTATGTAGATACTTAGAATTTAGTCTCCTCATTCTAGTTGCTAAAACAGTAGATTTTAAGCTTTAAGAGGTTATTTATGAAATATCTTCTCCAGTATCACTAAACTGAATAGCTTTGAAAACAATTCCCTCCGTATTAACTCTCCTCTAGGGTCAGAATTTTTGTTTTCATGGCTCAACATTTAACTAGAGTTACTTAATTTTCCATTCTTATTAAGGAAGAGGCACTTAATAATTGGATTATCTTCCTTTGTTGAGCAAGTAGGACTGTTTTGCTCTTTAATGTGTATACTTTTTTATTTTTCCCCTCTTCCTGCTATTTTCAAAATGAAAACAAAAATCAATCTTTCCTACTTTTTAATTTTTGGAGAGTTGACAATCTCTCACTTTCTTTACTGCTGGGGCTTTTTCTTTTAGAAGCTCTATGTCTTTATCATATTGGTTAGTGGGAGAGCTAAAGACAAATGCTGTGTTTTTAGGATAGTTGAGAAGCTGAGACGGCCTGTGTTGATTTTAATTAGTTTTCCATTTGGTCACAGTCATGTGAGTAGACAGATACTGTTTTGATTCTCAGAAATTTTATTTTGCATTATAATCACTTATTGAATCTAAATTATATTTATGAAAAATCTTTCACTGTACATTGTCTCTTAAATTTCTATTTTAAAATAGTAAATTTTCTTAACTCTCCTTAGTAGCAAATATATCAATCTATTCATGATTCTATTCACTCAAAGGGCTTAGTATTGAGTAAATACTTAAAATCTAATCATTCCTGATAGCATATTCTAAAGTTAAATGAAGCATAAGACCCAGCTCTTGTGCTTAAGAGCTCACCAAAGAATTGACAGCCTGCTAACTTTAATTCTGTACTCTTTCTATAATTTAGAGAATCTGAATTTCTCACTCTACCTCACTCCCAATTGATTTCAGCTTTGTTTAACAAAAGTTGCTCCCTTCATTTTATATGTAAGTCATTTGACTCAAAACAGAAAGTGAATTTTTGCCTTAACCTATTGGATAGCTTTTGTATTCTAGGAAATCTCATTTATAATGTTAAATACCTACTTCAGCAAAACATAATATAAAGAAATAGTTCAGACTTCTTTAAGTTAATAAAAACAGAAAAATTAATTCATATTACTATCTTTTTAAAAGATTTGACCTCGAATTTTAACAATATTAATTCATTTTTGACATTATTTCATAATTATTTCAAAATATAGTGAATTATTATAATCATTTGTTAGATAAAATATTTATTATTTATCTGTTTAAAATGTAGTAGGTTTTCTTTTTCTTTTTCTTTCTTTTCTTTTTTTTTTTCTGCAGTACTGGGGATTGAACTCAGGAACCGGCACTTGCCAGGCAAGCATTTATTCTACTGAGTTATCTGCCCGGCCCTGCAGTAGGTTTTTAAATAAGAATTGTGCCTATTTGTCTAAGAAAATATTTCTCAGTGAGTTTTAGTCATGATAGTGCTGTTATATAATTTACCCAATTATAATGCCTTTTTCATATTTTAAAATTGGTTATAAATATGACATCAGTTTCCAAAGTCACTTTGAAACTCAGAAATATTTTATAATATATTGACAAAATTATATTTTTTGAAGATCTTTGTTTTTCAACCTATTGCTCAGAAATTGGCAGTAAGCATTCATCACTTTGATTTTATCATTTTGAATTTGTTATATAGATATAAAACATTTTGTTTGTAAACAATAATCTTCTAAATCTGTGTCCACATATTCCAAAAGCCATAGTAATCTGTATGCATCCAAATATGCAGTTTCTGTCAGTATATTATAATCTTATCTTTAGTTTTAAATTCAAAGAATAATTCTGGATGTGTCACAGAGCACAATATAGCTGTTGCCACCACTTGCGTCTCTTGCTTAATTGAGCGTCAAGTGGTCTCCCCGTCTGAGCAACAGGTTGAAGGTTATTAGTGACGCAGAGAATAGCACTGTGCTCTAGCGAGTGCGTGGTCCACCTTGCCGCTGTAAAACTAGGGAAAGCAGTTTCTGATTCTTAGAAATTCCAAGTTAAGTAAGATTTAGAAACCAATAGTTTCCTAAGATGCTATCATACAAAATAAATTAAACAATTTAGTACAAAAGAGAAAAAAAAAAAATCTTTGCACACATATTTTCCTTTGTGTTGTTCTCAGATGATTGTAAATGTTCCCCCCCCCCAAAGAATGAGTACAGAGTTTTAACAGCCCATTTTAAAACTTTAATTGTTTATCTTGAGACAGGATTTTGTAAAACCATTATGGTGTCTAGTCTCAGCTTGGGCTTGTGATCCTCCTGCCTTCGCTTCCCAGAACGCTGGCATTTCAGGTTACAGAAATGCACCGTCACATCTCTCCCATTATTGTCTTTGTTAGCAACATTTTAATAATGTTATAGATACTGGGGAGAAAAATACTGTTTGTGTTACATTTCTATAAACAGAAATATTTTACAGATGCCAGTATCAGTTTTAGGGTATGCTAATCCCCATATATTACCATAATAAGTAAACCTTTCTCTTGGCAATGACTTTGGAAAGTATTGAGTTTGTGCCTAGGTAGGTCAGTTCTTCCAATCTCAGCTTTTTTAGTTAATTAAAAAGGGCTGTATTGAATGCAAATCAAAGAACTAAATGGCATCGTTTCAGAAAACAAAATAAATTTTTTCCTTATTTTTGCTAAAAAATCTCTATCATACTTGCTGCAATGTATTGTAACACGAAGGTGAATTTGATTCATGAGCTAGAGACACTTCCTAACTTAAGGACACTAACACTTAGCAGCCGCTCATTCCCAGGTAGTCCGAGACACTGATGAGAAACGCGAGACTTCCTCATCTCGGAAGCGTCACCACTGTGATTCAGTCCGTAGCTTTCACAGGCGGCACACTGCTGAAATTCACACAGCTGTGGGGAGGAACGCACTGAGTTTTTGTGTGCTACAGGTGACAAATAAAAAGTGACAAAATGAACCTCATCAAATGCCTTCTATTTTGCGTGCTGACTCTTAGTTTCATTTTATTTTTTTTTTAAATAATAGAAACAAATTTATAGCATGATTCCAAAATGTGTTGGATAACCTGTACAGAAAAAGGACATAGGTTGAGGCACTTGGGATATATGACCTTGAAGTGCGAGGCCACGAAGTCGAGCACTGTCTCTTTGGTAGTGTCTTCTATGTTCATTTGCTACTTGCATCCAGTTTCTTTGGGAATCTTACAGGACTCAGGCAGTGGCTCCTCAGACATTGGTGGTTTATGGTGCAAGGTTTGTTTCATTTGAACAACAAATCTACAGCTGCTTTGCCAGTATCCATGCGCTCAGGACTTCTGGGAAAATGAAACAGGTGGTAAGGAACAGAGAGGGAACGATCAGGTGCAATGGGAAAGAACACAGCTACAGAAGGGATGATGTCCACTCTTCCTGATTTTCATAAGTAAATCCAGGTCTGTACATATTTTAAAAATTATTATATAGATTATCTGTTAAATTCTTACCATAGAGGGGAAGACTTCCCTCACATCCTTTTCTTCCTCCTTTCTTTTATTCCCATCACCATCCTGTAAAAGATAAGCAACTTCCAGGTTATTGCTGGTTTCTCCTTGTCTAGTCTTTGATGTCATAACTGCATCCCTTGTTTTAAAGATTCCACTGTTTATTGCATGTGTGCTTCTCATTTCTAAAATTATCATCTCCACGAATGCTCCACTTTTCCCTTCTCTGTTTCATTTTTGTTTTGTGTTTATCATCTCACCTTTGGCCCTGGTCTTTTATTTTCTTTACTTCATGGTTTCTCTTTCTACTGTGAAATACAGCCCCACAAAGGCCAATTCGTGGTGAGCAACAGGTGTTCACTGAATGCCACGCTGTAATCGGAAGAGGAGGAGCTGCTCATTGGGAGTTTTCCCAAATATGAGGAAAATGAGTTATTGGAATGCACGTGGTATCTTCTATTTCTCTAGTATAACTTTCTTGTTTTTGTGTTTCCCTTCCCCTACCCAACTAACTGCTGGACAATTCAGCATCCTCTTTCAGTAAACTCTTTGCTTCCTACTGTCTCGGGTGAAACAGAAAAGCAGTTCTGTTCTACGTTTGCTCATGTAAGAGCACCTTTGCCACCATCCCTCCTAGCTGCTGCCTCTGCTGTAAGAGCCTCCATGCTTTCCTGTTCTGAAACTCACTGACTTCCTTTGGCTAACCTTCGTGTGTGCTGTGGAAGCTGGATTCGCCTGAAGTTCTACAACCTGCCCATCTTTTCCTCTTTCCTTAGCTTGCTGAGGTTCCTTGCAACCTCAGGGTTCTTCACTCAACTCATCATTGTCAGCCTCTTCTCCCTGGCAGACTAGGCTCAAACTTGAGGTGCGTTGCCACTGAACTGAATCCGCAGCCCTTTTTGTTTTTATTTGAGACAGAGTCTTGCTAAGTTGCACAAGCAGAACTCAGATGTACACTCCTCTTGCCTCAGGCTCTCATAGTGCTGGGGTTGTAGGCATGTGCCTAACAATATTTTTCCTACATTGTAATTGTTGATAAAGCTTAGGAATTGCAATACATAGATAGCCACATATAGCCTTTGAAAACTTAAAGCAGCATTATCTTTTCTGAAATTATGAATACTATTGAGCTGGCCAGATAGCTCAGTGGACTAAAGAACCAGGCTTCAATCCCTGGTGTGCCTGCTTGCCCCACCTCCAGGGCTGCTGAGAAGGTGACTGAGACTGGCTGTGGTGGCACGTACCTGTAATCCCAGTGCTTGGGAGGCTGAAAGCAGAAGGATCACTATGAGTCCAATCTGTGTAGTGAGACCCTGTGGACCCTGTAATAAGCACATAAAAAATTAAAACAATTATAAACAAATTTAAAAACATGGACCTCCCAGGCTGAACAACTTACACATTTAAAAATTACCAATTCTGTGTTTCCAGAAAAAAAAAGAGATTGGAAATAATTAATCAAATTTCTAAAATTGATTCTCTTAGTATGCAAGGTTGTAACTTAGTATTTCAGTGGTTTTAAATGTTTGCGTTTCTTTGCTTTTGGAGCCAGGGCATCTCTAGATAGTTCTACCTAGACTTGAATTCGCTGTGTAGCCTCGTTTATTCTGGAACTCATAGCACTTCTTTTCCAACCTCTCAATGTTGGAATTAGAAACATATTTATATAGCCGGTTTTTATTGTTTGTTTTGAAACAAGGTCTCACTAAGTAGTGAACTCAGTAGTCATCCTTGAACTCAATATATAGCCAAGTGAAGTAACTCTTGAAAAGCATAGTGAGGTGTGTCAT
Organism: Octodon degus; assembly: GCF_000260255.1. Lineage (NCBI taxonomy): Eukaryota > Metazoa > Chordata > Mammalia > Rodentia > Octodontidae > Octodon > Octodon degus. The sequence goes on along the minus strand of NW_004524719.1, from coordinate 4,739,671 downwards.
TGTTGGCGATGGTGCATTTAACGAGCTGATGAAATCAGAATCAGAAAAAAGAGACAAATGGAATCTCCACTTGAGCATTCTATAGCTTTAAGAGTTTGTGCCCACGTGAAATAATTGATATTACATCATATTCATTTTCCTTTTTACTACAATGTTGTTCTATTAGATTATATAATCACTTCTAATACATTTTCCCCCCAGTATCTTGGTTACTTCCTTTTTGTTAAAGCAAAACAACCAACACCTAAAATGAAAAGTACAAAAGCTCCTTGTATCTCATGGGCTGTAGAGTTCTCACTTCCTAAAGGCCAGGCTCCACGCTGAGGTGAGGTGGCAGGGGCACACGGTAGAGAAGAAGCAGTCCGTGGCAGTCCGAAGGCAGGAAAATGCCCAAAGTAAGGAAGCAGGGGCTGTCCCCCCTCTCTGTCGCTATCTATTCATCAGGGCTGCCTGTACTTTGGGTGGTGCCAGCCACATCAGCAGTGGGCTTCCTTCTATCCACTCCCAAAGCTATGCTAGACCAATCGGAGGTCTAATGTAGTAATCACGTACCTTAAATCCCGATGTCATACACTTAAACCCACCCTCATGCACTCTAAATACAGCCACTTCTGAAAGGGCTCACCTGTTACCACCAGTGGCTTTGGGAGGACATCTAGGGACAAACCACAACAGCAAGAAAGGGTAGAATTGCCTTTCCCTCAAATGGCTACCTGTGGAAGATCCCATTCACTCAAGGCCTCCTCACTGATGTCATGGGCTTTCATGACAGAGCAGAACGAGTGGCACTCTCTGCCCTCGGCATCTCTATGAACCAGCCTGGTTCACCCATCACCTTGGGAAATTTTAATAATTTTTAATCCATTCATAAGTTTTGTGTCAAAATTGCTTTTCTAAATAATTGATACTTAGTTTTCTTTTTTCTTAGGATATATGAATGTATATGTATTTAAAGAATTAATCATCTGGATATGACAGACTGGACAGATTTTGTTTAAAATGACTGCAATAGGGGAGAGAGAGACAATAAAATCAAGTCACCAAAAACAAAATGTAGGGATAGATTTAAGACCACGCAAGCTAAGCTAGTATGAAAGGGTCAGAAGTTGTTAGAGACATGTTCAGTGTTTTCTTGGCAATCTGGATTTGTCTATATTTGTTTTGTTTTTAGCAGTTAGCCTTCTACACTCCCTTTGCCAGATACCAGGAGATTGGGAGCTATCTGTCCCGGTGATAATATTTCAAAGGTATCGTCCTGGGATCCTTCAGATAAATACGTGCAGGTTGTAGAATTCCATTTCACATGGACAGACCAAGATTTTTAATGGAGATAAGTTGTCTAGATAGGAGAAAAAATGATCTACAGCAGGAACATCAGGAAGTTATAACCAAAAATAAATCTACTTAATGTATAGACAAACAAAGGAGAAAAGCAGCCACTTTAGTCAATATTCTATAAAAAAAGCTCTCCTGAAAACAGTATATATTTTACATAACATTACTATTCACTTGATGTACAACTCAATAAAAGCAACATTACAAAACACTATCCTCAAAAGTTAATAGTAAATTAAGTTAAAAATGCCAGTGGTTATCAGGTAGCACAAAAGTAAGACTTCCTTTAGGTTCTGTCTCAATCAAGGATCAGTTGGAGCTGAAAAAATCCTGGCTGATTAGGGTGAGTATTTTGGTACACATGCATGGTACATAATGATTATATTCATGTGGAGGCTTAGTACTCGTGTACCTTTTTTTTTTTTTTGTGGAACCAAGGATTGAACTCAGGCCCTTCCACTTGCCAGGCAAGCACTTATTCTACTGAGCTATCTCCCCAGCCCAAAAGTTCAGAATCACTTTTTTTTCTGGCTCAGGCAGGATGCCTTAAGGGCAGATCTGGAAAGGTATGAAGATCTGGGGATCGAACCACAAACTTTTGAGCCTGACTGCTTTGCTTAAGCAGGCACTTAAACAACTGAGCTCATGGGCAGGCCCCCAGGTTGGATATTTTGTATCCCATTGTTACTACTTCAACACAGATTTTCATTTGTGCCTTAAGTGACTATCATTCCTAAGTTTCTTATGCAGTGTCAGTTCACTAAGTGGCATTAGTCTACTTACTTTCACAATAAAATAAATATCTCAATTATTATTCGGTACACATTTCATACTCTACTGTGAACATACTTGCCACTAACCCTACACAACACCTCTTCCCTGGCTTTGTGAGCAAGTTCTCCCCCTTTCAGTCCTACCGTACAACTGCTCTCTGCATATGTTAACGAAAGGCAGGTGTATTTGTTGAGCGTTTGCCCTTGCTTCTTTTACCTAGTGCAGTTCTAATGCTGCTTCATCTTAAACCAGGTATTAAAAAAAATTGAAGTTATTTTATAAAGGACAGCAGTCCTTTCCCTAGAAAAACTATCTTTTCATGTAAGATAAAAATAATGTGAGCACACGCATTAGGTTTGATGTTGTACTTTGCTATGTGCTTAACAAAACTGCGGTTTGATTTCCAGCTATTATATGTTTTCTAATTGTGTCCTTCTTCTTTGTGTATACTTTTCTAAGTTTGTTGTGATCCAAATTTTGTCTTGGGTTTTGTCTATATTGTATTAGAAAATTTATAGGAAGCTATTTCAAAAAACTTTAAAATGTAAAGAACAAAAATAAATAAGATTAACCACACAAAAGATAAAAACTGAATACTTCAGGATATTGAGAACTGAGATATGGATTTAAAGTACATATCTACCATAATACCTATAAAACTCAGTAAAGATAGCTATTATATAAGAAATAATTTTGAGTTATGAAAAATAAGCCAGTATTACTAACTTTTTATGTTTAAGATTTATGACTTGAAAGAGAATTTTCAAATAAACTATTTTTTTCTTATTTTTTCATTATTATTACTTTTCATGTGCATATTTTTCATCATTTTAAGTTCCTGGGAAGGTGAAAGCCTATATATTTTTCCAAAACACAGATTTTAAGTATATTTTAAAGAATATTTTATTTTTCATAAAGTTATGGATGCTTTAACGGTGTCCTTGATTTCATTGTAAGGACATGTTATAAATGAAATATGCAAAGAAAAAGTTAATCTGGGCATATTGGGATTACTCTTTGATTGTTTTCCTCTGAGTAGATACTTAACCTGCTGAAATTTTCAGATACATCTTTAATTTATGAAAAGTATATGCAACATAGCTTTCATATCCAGCTATTGTAGAACATTTTCTGTTTTCTTTCTGCTCCTGACAGCTTTCTTTTTAAGGAAAGAGAGAAGAGGAGGTAAGTTTAATATTAAACTCAGAAGTTTTGAAGGATGATGAGAATAGGCGACTGTCAGAGGAACTTTTATTTAATCTGGTTAATCCAACAGTGCTCTGTATCAGACTGCACCATGTAAAACCTTTCTGAGATGTTTTTGAGGTAAACGTGAATAAATACACTCTGATTGAATGAGCAGCACTATGTGTTAATTTAATAATAATTCCCAATCACAAGATTAATTGTTCTTGAAAGGGTAATAGCTACAGCACTACCATCAATTCTATTTAAATAAATAAGAGCACGAGAATCAATTCTGTTTAAATAAGATTTTTAAGGCTTTTGTTTGATATCTCTGTTCATTCCTTTCCTATGGTATATGGCTCATGTCACAGCACAGCCACCTAATATAAACAAGTAATATCTGCATCAATTAAATTCAGCTAGCAGTGACAATAACTCACACTAGGCTAGTGGACATCACTGCATACTTAAAGAGCCTGTTGTAGTAAGCATTATTTTCTCAGTCTAAGATATACTAAGCTTTATTGTGCTGCATTTAATGAGGTGTCCCCTACTCAGACGTTATAGATGTTGAAATAAGCTATGAGGCACGCATTCCATAGCCATCTTTATGTCAATAATTAATTCATTAAGCAAATGTTCCTAAGATATTGGTTTTTCGTGGTATATACAAAGCCATTACTTTTTAGAGCACTTTAAATTTCACAGAAAAATTTAGCAAAAGGTGTAGACAGCCTCGCATAAATAAACTCATTCATTCACAAAATCTGCTAGAATGATATATTTTTTGACATTATGCATATACATTGATATATCATTATCTAAAATTCATTGTTTAGGCTAGGATTACTCTCAGTATTGTATCATGTATGGATTTTGTCCAATGCATTGTGACACATATCAGATATTCTGGTATCATATAGCATTTTAGCTGTCCTTAAGATTCCCTGTGTTCCATTTATTCATTCTTCCGTTCCCATTAGATCATGGAAACTATTGGATAATTTTACTATTTCAATAATCTTCTCTTTTCAAAATATGTAGCATCATTTTTCAGATTGAATTCTTTTAAATATATACATATGTATATGTATATGTCCTTCCATGGAGTAATAGATATCTTTCATGTCACTGTCTAGATGTATCATAATTTATCTATTGACCTATTGAAGGATACCTTGGGTTCTTCAAATATTTGTGAATTATGAGTTCATATGTTGTAAATATATATGTATAAAAGATAGCTCAGTAGAATAAGTGCTT
>NW_004524719.1:4724156-4725003 GCF_000260255.1 Octodon degus | reverse complement strand
GCTCTGGGTCCCCATAATTCTTTATAGGGAAAAATAAATACTGATCTTTTAATAATGTAAGATGAACTTATAATTTTTTAAAACACTGTCTTTTAACGTATTTAGGTTTTAAAAAGTACTTTTGGAGATCTTTTACAAACTTTGTTAATGCTTAGCCACTAAAGAGATAAATGTTATTAAATATGAAATCATTGAAGCATGTATTGCATTTTAATACCACAAGTAATATTATAAAATGTTAGTCACTAATGCATTTTGATCCCTGATTTTTCTTATCTAGTTCCCAGAAGACACTCTTACCCAAAACAAAACTTTAATTCTTCTCTGTCTTTCTGTCTGTCACTTCTGTCCTCTGGCTCTGTCTCTTTTTCATAAATGGTACTACTATCAAATATGCCACGATCAGTGGGGACAGTCCATGCATAGATACATTAGATTGCAATGTGGCTATCGTGAATCTGTGCAAAACCTTACTAAAAGAAGTTTGGGAAGTCTTTGGGCATTTGTTAGGAAGTCTCTACATCTTACTTCTAAGGAAAAGGCCATGGTAAGCTTGACAGTGAAAAGGAGAAAGCTCCAATTATAGAGACCAGTTATAGAAGGAAACTCAGAAAACAGGTGATAATATGTCAAAAAATAACAAGGCTTCTTAATTGGAAGAATGCAAGATTGGAGAACAATTTTGAAAATAATTTGAAAAGCCTGACAAATTGTCCTTCACTTCATATATTCAAAGTCCCAACATAACTAAATAAGTGGGACACTAAATATTTACAAACTAAAGGAGAGACTAGGTGAAGCAGTGTGATGTGGAACCCTCCGGTGTGGTACTGCGTCCTCCGCATTC
>NW_004524719.1:4721317-4723371 GCF_000260255.1 Octodon degus | reverse complement strand
GGCTGCCATTCCAGAACTCTGTAGACTTAGTGGCATGCAATGGATTTTTTTCTTGCAGTTCTGAAGGTGCAGAGTTTAAGATCATTGTGTCAGGAAGGGTAGGCTGTGCATTTAAATTTTATTCAAATTAGTATTAGTTCTTATTTATTGTCTATAATGTTTATATTCATTGTGCAGAGTAGATATATACAAATAACACTTCTTAATTCATGTAGTCCCTTTCCAACACCAAATACTTGTGTGTTGCACACCAAAATTTTATTAAAAACAACAAGTTTTGATTTCTGAGAAAGTATAATCAAATTTATTTTGAAGAGTTACTGTACTTAAAAGGCACATCTGGATTTATTATGTGTTTTCTATTACTTGTGGATTTCTGACTTGAGAATGCTTGGGGCCATACTGTTGGCTTATTAATTGTACCACAATGTACTAAATGCCAGCTGTAGTACGAAATTATATGATTTGGTTTCACTAAAGCTGCATCTGCTATTTTTACAGTAAGTACTCACTATATTGGAGATCACTTTTAATGTGTAGAATTTGAAACTCTTACTTCAAAAGACCAAGCAATTGGTTCCAAGAGCAAAAAACCTGAATGTGTAGTTTGCTTACATTCTTCTACAATAAACGCATGCTGAATATAAGCCACACATGCATTTTTTTTTCTTTTTTTCCCCTGCATGTCAATAATAAGGAGTGAAATCCCTTCTTGATAAAGCTTATGAAGATGGAATGGGCAGGATGGTAAGACTTTGAAGCAGAGAGGAGACAAAGCCCACGTTAGAGCTGTGTACAACACTGTGAAGAAGTTAGATGTTATGTAAATTGTAATGAAAACAAAGTAACCTGTTAAGCATAACTTTTGGCTTATTTTTTTGTTTTTTCTGTATTGGGAATCAAACCCAGACCCTCATGCTTGATAGCAGGCTCTGTACTGCTGAGATATGCCCCAACCCCAAGCAATGTGCTGTAATAAGCAGATTTAAGTTCATCAGTTAAATGACCACCCTGCATGCCAGAGGCATGACATGAGTCTGTCTATAGGACAGGAATAACATCAGGGAAACAGAGTTGCCGTGTGTAGACCAGATCAAATTGTCATTTGTGGTTACTAGAGATAGCTCAGCCATCTATGTGCCTGCCTGGGAAACTCAAGAACCCTGGTTCATTTCCAGGTACCTCATGCAATGCTCACACCAGGACCCTGAGTGCACTGTGCTGGCCACCAAAACCAGGCATGGTGGCACACTCCTGCAGTCCCAGCACTGGGGAGGCCGAAGCAGAAGGATCACTATAAGTCTGAGCTGCACAGTGGGACCCTGTACCACATAAATAAATAAAGTATTTTTAAAAAAAACAAATTGTCACTTGGAATCAAGTTATAGATTCAAAGACCTTAAGTGTACATGCTATAGATGTTTTGGTATTAGAATAAACTCAGTGCCATGGAAGTGTGAATGTGGAGTTCCAGAAAGAGAAATTAATGATGACAAGTTAGATCTATCCTGAGAACATAGACAATTAAGTGGGATTAATCGAGATGGACAAATGTGATCATGTGGACAGATTTCCATTGGAAAATAGGATTTTGAAGTCAGATATATGGTGTTTATGCTGTTTACCAGACATTCAGATTTGTCAAGGTGATGGTGAAAAATGGCAGCCAGATATTACTATGTGAGATCACTTCTCAAGATAGAAATGATATTATCATACCAGGTGGCAGAAAAGAGGACAGTAATCGAAAAGCTGTACTACTTCACTCCAGTTACAAGTGAAACAAGAAGAGAGAGTGTGTTTGCTTCCATGGGCCAAAAACTCTTCAAGAAGCTGTGGCTACAGCTGACTAAGCGCCTGCCTAGGCAAGCACAAGGACCAGAGTTCAATTCCCAGCAGCACATGCTGCACCGGCCTGCCCCTGGGTGCCCTGAGCCGGCCACTAAGACCGGCAGTGGTGACGCACGCCTGCAATCCCAGTGCTGGGGAGACTGAAAGCAGGAGGGTCACTATGAGTCTGAGCTGCATAGTGAGGTCCTGTACCAAACACATTA
>NW_004524719.1:4714787-4721217 GCF_000260255.1 Octodon degus | reverse complement strand
GACTTGCTGGAAGCTAGCTTCTATCCTAGATCTCCTTGTCTCCTCTTTTATTTGTGGCACACAATGTGACACCTGAAATTTAAAGGAAAAAACTTATTCTGCTCCCATGTTTCACTCGTAGTTGGCCAACCCCGAAGTAGAATGGCAAGTTGGAAGGGTCAAGCAGAGACAAGCTTCTTACCTCATGGCAGCCAGGAAGCAGAAAGTGAAGACGGCAGTCAGCAAGGGAGACTGACCCTTGCAGGTCATACTCCGTGACCTACTTCTTTTGACTAGGCCCCACTCCCTGACATCATATGTGACTACAGTGTCCCCATGATTTGGTCATCTCTCTAAGGATCTGGTGAAAGCACATGTGGCTTTGTGGGGAACATGAATATATGAGCCATAACAGTCTGCCCCTGGCTGTAAAACTCCTCAGGCACATCACTGTATGCAAAATGCATTTAGCTTATCTCTAAGAACTGCCAAAGTTTTTACTCTGTGAGCATTATTTAAAAAGTCTAAATCCAAAGTATCCTCAGATTCATGACAAACTTTTAGTTGAGAGTCACAATGAAAATGAATAAGAAAGTTATATAAAGTTTACATAATACATACAATAAATATGTCATTCCAAAAAAGACAAATGAGGAATAGAAAAATTGACCCACAACAATACTGGAACTCAGCAGAGTAAACATTAAATCCTGTAACTCACTTTCCAAATTCTAGGAAAACTGTGAGATTCAAATGGCTTGGGCAGCCTCCTACTGCGCTCTTGGTTGTAGCCATTGTACTTTCCTTCGACTTCCTTGCTCATTGTCTGAAATTTTCCCCAGGCATTCCATATTGCTGGATTGTTTTCAGATTTCTGGGATCTCCACTCTACTTTAGACATCAGTCTCATAACTTAACACACTGCCCTCTCAAGTGTCCACTGATTAGCCCCCGAGGCCTTCTTCTGAAATATGAATGAAAGACTCCTGGATCCCATCACTCTTGCATTCTCTGATGTCTGTAAAACTAGGACCACATGGATGATGCCAAGCTCACCGGCAGCTTGAGCAGTGGTGAAGCCTTGAATAGGGACAGCAGTGGCCTCAGAGTGACTGGATGCCTGATCACAGTGAACTTAGTCCTGGCAAACTAATTCTTTAGACAAGTCACTGAGAGCAAGTCACTTTTCCCAACTGATGCCTCCTGAGCCTTGTCTTTATTGTTTGTCTTTTTCTCAGTATTCTTATCTTCTAAACTCTGACCAAAATCTCTCATCAAATTCAGCTCACAGCACTCTAGAAAGTCTATCTGGCATTTCCAAGCCTTCATAATATTTTTCTACCAATCATTTCCAAAAGCTTCTGAACCACATTGTCAGGTAGAGTCACAGAAATGACCCCATTTGTCTGCCATCAAATTCCCTATTAGTTGTGGGCCACTAGAGGAACAGATTTAATATAATATGATGACACAAAGGTTTTCATAAGAAGCTGTGACGGACTGACGACTGGTAGTCAATTTGTAACATCAGTTGGACTGAACCACTGTAGCATTTGCTGTATGTAGAGGGCCGTCCTGAGGATTGTCACCAGAGGCGTAAAAGCAGGACCTGGAGAGGAAGAAGGAGGCTGTTGGTTCTCCTGGGGCTGAGGGTTCTCTTGGAGGAGCTGGTCATGCTGACTTTCCTGATATGAGCTCAGTTATTTTCATCATCAAAGGACCTGGGGCCATTGTTGTTGCTGAAAATATCTATGACTCACTTTGAGGGAGTGCTGTTCTTCACATTGAGCATTGTTCCCTGGTGGTCAAGGGGACAATGACTCAGTGCTCAGTGAGTCTCACCCCTGGAGAAGCTTGACTCTTCAGTCTCCTGGAGAAGCTTATTGCTCCAGATTTTCTGATATGAATTCAGCTCTTCTTATCTTCAGTAAAGCTTTGGATCTCTTGTTGCTGAGGATGGCTGTTGTGCCTTTCAGGGAGCTGCAGTTCTTACAGTGAGCATTGCTTCTTGGATCCACTACCAATCTCTCAGCCTGCTGGCACAGACTTCATAGCTTCCATCACTGACCTTGTGTCCTTCTTAGTGCAGAACCTCATAGGCCTACACGAGACATTGCTGTGGGCCTTTGGCCTCCACTTGGGCTGTGGAGACTTGTTATTGGCTCTAGGTCTTCATCTGAACTCATACAGAATACCCTCATGGGATCTAGGCACTCAGCTATATTCTTTGAGTCTTCAGTGTGTAAACATATTTCTTATACTCTTGAACTGGACTCTGAATGATTGCTACAGAATAATCATATAAATTATGTGTCATGTACTAAACTGGTTCCCTTGTAAGTCTGGTAAGTAAGGCTACAACAGCAACCTTATAGGAATGTTAGCAGATGTATCCTAGTGACCACTGGGCTGATCACAGATGGAAGAATGCAAAGTGGTCATCTTCAATCATGACAGCATGAAGATTGTGTAGAAAGGCAAAAGCCTCAAAGCCTACTGCGGAGTTCAGTGTGAGTCTGTGTCAGGAGGCTGAAGGGTTTAACTTGGAAAGCCAAAGACTTGGATTTGAAGCCTGGAGGAATTAGAGTTGAGCCTTCCAATGTCACAATAAAAATCAGAGCTCCTCAGATGGAAAAGGGCAGACTTCCTTTATCTATGTTTTTAATTCTCTCTTGGCTACATGCCTATTGGTGGGTACCCCCCCACCCAAGGTGAGTCTCTCCTTACCTTGTAGCCTATATGTCCATCATCCACAGCTACAACCAACTAGCTGGCTCTTATTTAAATCAGTTTGAAATATCATAATTAGCAATTACATTTACTATAGTATTTTATATTCCCACTAACAATGAATAGAAGTGTTACTGTGGATTAAAATCTTTGCTAACACTTGGTGTTGGCTATGTCTTAGATTTTGGTCATTGTAATACCTATGTAGTAGTACTTCATTGTTTTATTTTTATTTGTATTTTGCTAATGATATATGAGAGAAAATACATTCCCAGGCGTTTATTTGATATCTATACATATTTGTTGAAATTCTGTGTCAATCTTTAGCTTATTTTTTAAACATATTTTATCTAGTCATTAGTTTCCATGTTTTAAAATTTTAAATGTTCTTTAAATGCTTGAACAAACATCTTTCAGAAGATATATCTTAATAAAAACCCCCACATCTTTTCTGTCCTATCCTTGGTTAATGGGCATTTTGGTTGTTTCAGATTCAGCTACTAAAAATTGCATTCTGGGGGAACTACCTGCCAGGGCCCCCCTCCTGTCCCTCTCTTGGACAGGAGCTTTCTTTCTCTCCATAAATATATTCTGCTCATAAAAAATTGCATTCCTATAACATAACGTACATATATTACTCTGGTATGTTGTTTTTAATTCTTCTTGGGATACACTCAAAAGTGGATTATCTTGGTTGAATAAGCCTATAACACTAAGGTTTTAGGGACTCTCCAAACTGATTTCCAGAGTGGTTTTACCAGTCTATACTCTCACCAACTGTAGAAAAGGGTTTCTTCCCTCTCAGTCTAGCATTAGTTAGTAATTGATTTATGATAATAGCTATTGTTTTTTGTTCTGGGATGAGATGGAATTTTGATGTTGTCTTAATTTGCATCTCTTAAAACAACAGTGATGTTGACATTTTTTTCATATATTTATTTGCATTTATATCTCTTCCTCTGTGAAGTGGGTATTCATCTTAAATGCCTATTTTTGGTTTGGGGCTTTAAAAATAGAGGCCCTATTTGTTTTCTTAATTCTTTATGTGCTGTACTTATTAGTTTTTTGTCTGAGCTATGAGTGGAGAAAATATTTTTCCACTCTGTGGGTGGTATTTTTACATATATATTACTTTATTTTGCTCTGAGAAAGACTTTAATAGGATAAAATCCTAGTTGTTTATTATTTATGCTATTTCCTGAGATCATTAAATCTTTGTCTATGCCCATGTCTTCAAGAGTTCTAGATAATCTCTCTTTGAGCAGAATTAATGTTTCTTGATCAATATTAATATTTTTGATCCACTCAATTTTAGTCCAGTGCATGGTATAAGACATGGGTCTAGATTTAATTATTGGCATGTGGAAAGCCAAATTTTCAAGCACCATTTATTAAAGAAGCTGTCTTTCTTCCAATGCACATTTTTGGTTCTTTTGTGAAACAAAAGGTGGTTGAGTGTGTTTGGAATTTCTGTTGCATCTTCTAATATGTTCATTGATCCTCAAGGCAGTTTTTGCCATTACTACGCTATTTTATCACCATAGCTGTGCAACATATTTTCTTTTTCTTATTTTTATTTTTTAAGAAAAAAAAATGATAAAAACAGCATTAGAAATTATACAAGATTTCACTAAACAAAGTAATAAGAATTCAGCAATTGTTGCTGTATTACATGATCCTATCATCAAGTTAGTTGTTCATATCACCTGATATAAATGTGTAAGATTCATTTAAAGAAAAAAAAGCAACAAAGAAGTTATAAGAAATTCAAGAAGGGAAAAATCAGCATAAAAATTTTAAGCATTAATGTCTTTCAAAAGATCAGCAGAAGGGGGCCAGAGAGATGGCTGAGTAGAATAAGTGCTTGACTGGCAAGTGTAAGGGCCTGAGTTCAATCCCCGGTTCTGAAAAAAAAAAAAAAAATCAGCAGAAATCAATAATACAGTTATTCAAGCTATTCTGCATATGTACCTAAATATTTTCACATAAGGGATTGTGATTTTTCCCCACATTGACTTTGTTACCTAGAATTATTTTTGATATTCTAGGTCATTCCTAGTTCTAAATGAATTTTAAGAATGTTTTATCTAGGTCTGTGACATATGCTGATCATATTCTGCTTGGGATAGCATTAGATCTGTATAACAGTTTTGAGTGTATGTTCATTTTCACTATGTTACTTCCTCCTACCAAGGAGCAAGGCCTATCTATTTTTCTTTCTTTATTTTATTTGTATTTTTAGGGGTCTATAGGGTGTTCAGGATCTCACTACTAGATCAGACTCCTAGTGATCCGCCTATTTACAGCCTCCCAAGAGCTGGGATTACAGGCGGGCACCACCACACCCAGTCTCAATCACTGTCTCAGAAAGCCCCTGAGGCAGGGCAGCAAGGCAGGCTGGGGATCCAACCCCTGGCCCCTGCGCCTGCTTGCAGGTGCTTTAATTGGCTAAGCTATTTGGCTGGCAGAGATATCTATTTTCTGATGTCCTCTTTGACCTCCTTTCTCAAAATACTGTAATTTTCAAAGTACAGATCTTTTACTTCCTTTATTTCATTAATTCTTGAGGATTTCATTTTTTGATGCTATTGTGAAGTGTGATTCCCCTAATTTTTGTCTCAGTGATTTTGTCCGTAGTGAAATGGTACTGATTTCAGAGTGTTGTCTTTGTATCTATCTATGCTGCTGAAGTAGGTTATTAGCTCTCAACACTTTTGGTCAAGTTTTTGCAGTCTTCTATGTAGACTATCATGTTACTTAAAAGAACGATAATTTAACTTCTACCTTTCCTATCTTTATTACTTTTCTTTCTTTTTCTTGTCTAATTGATCTGCTTAAAGTTTCCACAACTATATTGTATAGGAGTTGTGGTCATAGACATCCTTGTTTTGTTCCTGATTTTAGAGTGAAAACTTTCTGTTTCTGGCAATTAAGTTAATACTTGGTTTGTTGTAGATGGCCCTTATCAAAGTGAGATAAAGAAACTTCTATTCTAAATACTCAGCCTTAAAGAAGTATTAACCTAACACATTTCTAGAAAAATGAGTGCACCTTGAAATGATACTCTGCAGTGCAATAAATTAGATACACATGTAAATATCATAATGTTTCTCTGGTTATATTGTATTTGTAAATAAGGATCAAAATATATAAAAGGTATCATGTAATAGGAAGAACTTGTTGAGAAGAAAGTGAAATTAGGGAGGGAGAGGCAAGAAGGAAAATTAAAAAAAAATAAAAAAAGAATCCATACTCTTTAGTAAAATAATTGAGACACACGTATTTTAAATACCACATTGGGAATTTTTCTGGTGGGAGAAAAAGAAAAGATAAATAAGGACCAAAATGTATAACAACTACTGGGAAACAGGAAGAAAATATTCAAATCAGAAAGGGTCAAAGGATGAGGGAGAGGGAAAGAAAGGAAAGGAAAGGAAGTGAAGAATACAAGGAAGAAAATAGAAACAAACTTTTTGTAAATAGAGCAGAGAGATTAAAGGTAGGAGATAGGATTAGACAAAAGAGAAGAATCAAGAAATAACATATACAGATACAAGTATCCTTGCATGAATGTGGACATTGTGTATATTTACAGTGTATCAATAAAACTAATCAAAAACTAAATTTAAAAAATGATATTCCTTTTAGAAATATTTTCTATAAGCCTTTGACTACTCCTTTGAAAATATAATTTGTGGAAAAGAAAATTTAAGTTTAATCA
>NW_004524719.1:4713585-4714501 GCF_000260255.1 Octodon degus | reverse complement strand
GAGATAGCTCAGTACAACAAGCACTTGCCTGGCAATCTCAGGGTCCTGAGTTCAATCCCCAGTACTGAAAAAAAAAAAAAAAAGAAAAAAGAAAGAAAGAAAAGAGTTTATTTTCCACTTTTACATTTGTTCCTTTGTCAAAGATGAGTTGACCATCTTTTGGTTAGAACTTCAGTGGCACTGGGCCGAGGAGACAGCTTAGTAGAATAAGCACCTGTGTGGCAAGTACAGGGTCCTGAGTTTATTCCCGGTACTGGACAAATTCAGTGACGCTAAAGATATTTGGGAAGATACAATTACTTTCTAATTGCTTTCATAACCACTAACACAGAATATGTTTCTGCTTTTAATTCCTCTATTTTGTACCATTTATTCAATAAACCTTGCATACATTTGTTAGATTTGTATTTCAGTACTTCATTTTGAGACTTTGAAGTATTTCATTTAAGAACTTTAATTTCAAACATACTCTTTATGTTCTAGACCAAGCTCTAGGGCTTAAGGATAGTTGTGTATCAGGAAACAATATACCTGCTAATTTAAAATGATATATCAAGATTATGTGCGGAAAAAGGAAACATTGATTGCTTTCAAACTACCTGACACTGAAAGGGAATGGAAATTGATTTGAAGATAAAAACAAAACTAAGGATAAACTCATATACATTTCCTCTTTAAAACTGATTTTTTATTTTATAATAATCAAGAGATTGGTTTTCTAAAATTAACATTATTTTGAATGCCATAATTCTTTATTGTTTTTTGAAATTGTCCAAAACTTCTTGTAAAGAAAACATCATTAAAGCATATACATAAAAATAATAGCTATGGAAGAACAAAATTAAATAGCATCTTATTCCACCTTAGAAAGAATAAAAAAGGACCAAGTGTGTAAGAAACTAGATTAATTAAAGGA
>NW_004524719.1:4697123-4708020 GCF_000260255.1 Octodon degus | reverse complement strand
ATAATAATAATAATAATAATAATAATAATGAACCTATAGCTAACTGTGCAAAATATTTCTGAGAAAGACAGAAGACTAATTATTGACAATTTACTGGATAAGAAGAGTTTCTGATTGTTTTGAAGGTAATTTTGGTGAAGTGGTGAAATTTAAATGCAATTAGGACAGAATTGAAGGCAACAACAAAGTAGAGGCAGAATGTATAAAGCTCTCATAAGCTCTGTTTAAGGGAAACACATTTGAGGCCCATGTTTGAGGATGTTCTGGAAAATGTCTACTGTTAATTATGTTTATACTTCAGTGCAATCTGGAGGTTGATGTACACTTTTTTAAAATTTTGAAATAATTATACTGTATTTTATTTGTGCAGGTTAATATTATGTAATGGCAGAGTTTATCTTGGAAAGTTCATATCTGAGGTGAATAGCTAATGTTAACTAAGGAATCACAATAGATTTCTGGGCTGTAGGTTATTACACTGATATAAAAAGTGCAATTCTATGAAATATATAACTGTTAGAAAGTTCCAGTTTTTCATAAATTTGTAGAAACAAGTTAACTAAAAATAAGCAAACAAACAAAAATAAAACAAATCAGCTTTCTTGAGAAATGAATGGTTCATACAAAACTTTTCATATCTTTGTCTTTAATGGACACAAATCTGGATTTGAAACACTTACGTAACACTGTTATAAAGTCTAATAATATTAAAACCAATTTTTATCTGGTCCTCTAATAAATCACCTAGAATTGTGACCAAATTTTCAGTTGACTATGTTTTTGTTATTAAATATGAAATCTCAAGAGAGGGAGGAGAAGTTAACAAATTGCTTTGAGAGGACACAATTCCAGGCAGCACTGGAGAGAGAGGGGTGGAGAGTGGGCAGGGAGGTCGATGATGTACATGGACTACAGAACAAATTACTCTGATGGGAGACTGCTTAGTCCCACTGTCATGTCTAAAAGAAGCTGTGGAAAATGCCTTCGAATTGTCTCACTGGAAAGACAAGGAACCTACAATGTTTACTGCTTTCTTTCACTTAATGATTTTGCTGCCTCCCAAGTAAGTCAAATGTAAGAGGATACACATGAGCCATACACTTTTTGAAGAAACTGAATCATGAGATGTATAGAAATGGCTAGCTGGGTAGGTAGTGACAGCATTCCAGGCTCAGCTGTCATAGCTCAGCTCATCAAATTCTTAGTATTTTTTTTTTACCTTTTAATGAGAAAAAAATACTGAACTTTCTCTAATCTTATAGAGGCTTTAAGACTTGAAAAGTACTGAGTACATCACTTTAATTATATATCTAGATACACAGGCATATACTGTGAATATTTTATTTACTTGTTTATCTTTATGTTTTTGGTATAGGGTTCACTACGCAGCTCAGATTCATAGAGATCCTCCTGTTTTCAACCTCCCCAGTGCTGGGATAACAGGTGCACACCACCACACCCAGTCTTGGTGGCCGGCTCAGCATGCCTGGGGCTGGGGGTGGGGCTGGCCTGTGGTGAGGGATTTGAACTCTGGTCCCTGTGCTTACCCAAGCAGGTACTTAGTCTGCTGAGCTATCTCGCCAGCCCTGCTGTGAGTGTTTACATTATACACATCAGACAAGCCATACGAAGGGAATTGCAAATGCATCGGGGATATTTGGTCTGCACATGCTCTGTTTCATTTGTTTTGGTGGCAGAAATAAAATTGAGAACAACAGGTGTGTACAAATAAGCTGATAAGGTGTGATAATAAGAATATACACACAAGCACACTTCTGTTAACTGAGGTGATTTTGTGTATGTCTGAGAGTTTAAGGTGACTATTGAAGGATACTGAATGGCAGGCTAAATGAAAACTGACTGCTGGACCCACTGAGTAGAGCTTCACCAAGGTACAGATCCAGAGGTGCTACGCTTCATGAAACAGGCTCAAAGGAGGTTCAAATAGGAGATCAAATTATGCAAACAGATTGACAGAATAATCAAAATAAACTATTTTTAATCCTCTGGACCTAATCTAGTTATTTCCTGGTAATAGCTATTCCATGTAAGGTTAATGACAGAGTTGAAGTATAGGTTTCCAGCACACAAAAAATGGTGCTAAAGGGTCTGAATTGTAGTCAGCATGTTACTTGGTGTTACAGACTTCTGCTTTGTGAATTAAACCTTTGTTTCTATAAATTATTATAATGTGTTCAGAGGTAAATAAATCATAATTGATGTTAATTAACTGTCAAAACAAACAATAGAATTTGAAGTATTAATTTGTGCATGATTTATAAAAATGCATTTATGTATTTTTTATTCCTACACAACTTATATGTCACCAATTATTCAAATTTAATCTCAATTTAGGAATACAATACCAATAGAAACACTAAGTGCTATTTACTGAGATTATCAAAGAAGTATATCAGTATAATTTAGAATACGTAACAATAGTGATTGAAATCAGGGACCAGGGAGATGGCTCAGTAGAATAAGTGCTTCCCTGGCAAGCACAAGGGACTGAGTTCAATCCCTGGTTCCACATATAAATACATAAATAAATAAAATAAGTTTAAAAATATAAATAAAATAAAAAAATAGTGTTTGAAAACAATTCCATTCTTCATTAATGAGAAAAGAAAACAAGAGTGAATTAACACTGCAATTATACTCTGCAACTGAAATTGTCTACCAGTCATGAGAAGGTACTTACTTGATGCTGAAGAGATATTTTCCAATATCTTTTGATATAAAATGTGAAGAATATATGTAATTTGGAAGAAGTCTAATTTCCTCTCTGAAGAGATCCAGAAAATATGTAACTAGACATTCACTATGTAACTTTTAAAATTAATTTTCATTTTGATTTGCGGGCTATGGTCTAGATCTAAAATATTCCCCCAAAGTCTCATTTTTGGAGGTGAACCCTTGCTGGGTGACAGAGCACGTGACAGGGAAAGCCTGTTGTCCCTTCTTTCTCTGCTTCCAGGCTGTCACACAGTATATGGCTTTCATCTGCAATGCCGTTTCCTCCTGCGGCCAGCCAGCTGTGGACTGAGTCCTTTTCCTCCTAGATGTCTGGACTTCGGTCCCTTAAACAGGAAAGTGACTATAACACCCCTATTCTTGTGTCATGAATTTGTTTGGATTGGCTTTTTGAGTGTAATAGCTTTTAAGAAATAAATTTTGTTTAGGATGCTCTGTTGAGATATGTTGCTTAAAAATTTCAAGGAGGACGTATACCCTTAAAACGAGTCAGTATATATTAAAATGCCATAGTTGTCTAGTGCCGTCATCTAAGGCACTGTGCAGTCCCACTTTTCTAATGAACATGTGCTTTACTTTTCATACATACTACCTATAAAATTCTGAATAGATTAGCTTATTTTGTACTTGCTTAAAGTCAGAGTAAGATAAATAAATTTGCCTTTATTGCATTGTTTTATATGTAAACATTATGTCAGGTAGAGTTGTGGAGAACAAGCTCACCTTTATACATTATGCAAAAATCTTTCAGTGTATCATTAAATACTTGTGAAAATAAAGGCCTTAGTTCCTCATATCCTGCAGCCTGGGACATTGTATCATCTCACTTCTTGACTATGCAGAAGTCATATGCTTTACTCACTTGGTATTCTGGTCTGTTACACACTTTGCCTGATTCATGTGGCCTACAGTTTATACTGGAGTCCAATATAACATTTGGATCAAACTAAAAGAAAAATTTTTATTCTAGGCATACAGTCAAGGTCTCCCAACACCTTAGAGCTAGACTATTACCTAACATTGTCTAAATTAGACTGAATGTGATTTGGCAAACCCTTCTAATTTTTTCCACCTAAAGACATTTAAATAAAAAGATGATCTTGGAGTTTTCACAACTTTTTCATTTTCTCTTTCTTTGACTGACAGCTGGTATTGATTTCATACTTCCTTAAAATTTAATTTAATTGAATTTTGAAAAGTAAAAACAGAAGCAAAAACAAATAGAAAAAAAAGACAGAAACAGGGTAACATACAATAATACATATGCTACAGATTTTCAAAACAGAAATAGCTAATTGACAATGATTGTTGTATTATCTATTTTTATCGTCAAATCTGTTGCTCAGATCAACAGATACAGTTACACAAGATTGGGGTAATAATTGAATATTGGCACTTGCTTTCAGGAAATCTTAATTTTTTTGCTTGCCTTTTTGTTTTAATTTATTTTCAAGAGCGTAATAATTGATAAGACATTAGAAACAGTACACATTTAAAAGACCAAGATGAGAGGTATAAAACCCATGGCTGTTTTTATACATTTTGTCAGCACTCTTCATTTTATTTAGTGTAGGTTGAGTAGTGTGACCATTTTGTTCAAAACAGGCAGTCAATATTTTTCTGAAAGCAAATACTGGCAGTGTTTAATTGACTTATAAAAATAAGTATTGCGTAGCATTTTTCTCCAATAAACATTTTTCTCAGTTAAATTTCCTTGATAATTTTCATTTGTATTTTAGGAGTTGAATCTAATTTCATGGTACCAGAAAATCAGCAAAATGCAATGCATGTCCTTGTGTTTCCTATACCATTTATTTAGTTATAAATAACATACAAGTAAATGATTTTACATCACATTATATGAAAAGTATTTTGGAATAATAGTTAAATAGGGAAGGTATTTTGGATTAAACATAACTATTAAGACCATGTATTTATCTTCATGACATGCTAAAAGAAAAAGTCTAAGCTGTCTAGTCCAAGGCAGTAATGGATAGATGCCATTATCTTCTTCAATATTAATATGAAATGTGTGCTGACTGCACCATTCTTGTTTCCCAAGCATCCCCAGAGTCATATAGAGAGCTGTGTTTTAACAGTTTTATCTGGCTGCACCTTGTCCTGCATGTCCTCTGCTATATTAATTCTTGTCACACACTTCTAAACACTTTCATGTCTCAAAGTGGCAAAAGCATGACCTGTTCTTGCCGAAGCTAAAATCGTCCTACCTGATTTAGATGCTATTTTCGCAGTAGCTTCTACATATTCAGAATAATCCAAGATCATCCTTTGCAGGCAGAGTGGCCCACAGCACCAATGTGTACTGAGCCAGTGGTGGAGATGCACCCTTTAAGGCCTTTAAGGCATATTGCTCTGAGAGTCTCAGCTCAATAACCCAATAAATTTAGGGTAAGGATTCTGTCCGCTAGCTGTGCACCTATCTCAAAGAATGCAAAAAGGACCTTGTAAAGAAATCATTGCTAAATCCCATGTTAGCCTGGCATGGAAAGGACTCAGAAATTGCTTCATAGTGTTTGTGCACACATGTGTAAGTATGCCTCTTTATATGCCTGTGTGTGAATTGGTACAACGTTTTTTTACCTCTTGCTTTTAGCTAGTTTAATACTATAAATACTGCTGATTCCGGTGTTCCAATTAATAGATATTAAGCTAAAATATCATAGCTTAATAATTAATATCATTAATGTAAAGTATTATTTGGAAAAACTCATCAAATATTCTTGTCAATCTTTCGCTCTTTAGTATTAACTAGAAATTCTGATCTTTTCTGATATCATGTCAATATAAAATCAGAATTTTCCAGATTTTCTGGCCAACTTTGTATAATCAGTAACAGAGAAAGAAATGAACTGTACCGTTCAATGAATTAAAATGCATTAATTTCTGAAAGCAGCACATGTGCATGAAAACAGAAGCACATAGTTGCTATTATTGGACCTCAGCCTACCCAGGCGTGGCGATTTTCTAAACTGTATCCCTTATAGTTTTTTTTTTTTTTTTTTAATTATTTAGTACAAGGTCTATAGGGTCTCACTACATGGATCAGACTCAGTGATCCTCCTGTTTTCAGCCTTCCAAGCCCTGGGATTACAGGCACATACCACCACGACCAGTCTCATTCTCAGCCTCAGCATGCCCTGGGGATGGGGCCAGCACTGCATACCAGGGATAGAACTCTGGTCCCTGGGTCTGCCTAGGCAGGCACTTCAATCCACTGAGCTATCTGGCCAACTTTTAACACCTGTGGTTCTAATTTGAGTTAACAGAAAGAAATCTGTTCATGGCTATTATTTTTAATGTGTACAATAGTCCACCCTTAATCATGTCATTCTTTCATTGATTTTGATTACTCATCTTCAACTACAATTAAAAAATTAAAGTCTAGAATTAAATAATTCATACATTTAAAACATCCACCTTTCTGGGACCAGGGAGATGGCTCAGTGGAATAAGTGCTTTCCAGCATTATAAAATCTCGCATTGTCATGCTTGGAAGACAAATCATCTTTTCATCCCGAATGTCCGTACATTGTACCCTACCTCCTTTTCTTTTCAGTTAGTTTCTATTATAAGGTCAACTTTTGCAGTATTGCAGTGCTTGGGATCAAGTAATTGCTACTTTACTTACTGATGGCTCTAAAGCATGATGCTGACAATTAGATTATGCAAAAAAGAAGTGTTCTCTTTAATAAAAATGTGAAAAAAATTGAGATAGTAAGGATAAAAAAGAAAGTCATGTATGAGGGCCGGCCTGCTAGCTTAGCAGACTAAAGCGCCTGCTTAGGCAGAGTGCAGTGGCCAGGGTTCGATCCCCAGCTTGCTGTGTTGGCCCCATCCACGGGCACACGGAGACAGTGAGAGACTAGGTGTGGTGGCCTGAGCCTATAATCCCAGCACTTGGGAGACTGAAAACAGGAGAATCACTATAAGTCTGATCGACTTAGTGAGACGCTGTAGACCCTGTAGACCCTGTCCTGAATACAGAAGAAAAAACAAATAAATAAATGAAGAAAGAAAATCGTGTACTAATGTTACTAAGATCTACAAGAGAAAATGAATCTTCTGTCTACAAAACTGAGGAAAAGGGAAAAAAAATGTGCCAGTTTTGGATGTTCCAAGTCAAAATGCAAGATGACAGGCATGGTGTGTGATAACTGGTCAGCTAAGATGGAAAAAGCATTACATTGAAGTGTTTCTTCCTATCCTGTTTTAAGCACCCACTGGGTTCTTCAGAGCATGACTCTCACAGATTAGGGGTCACATTACAGTGAAAGGGGGATGTCAACTTGATCAGCCTGAAATCCATCAACAGACTAGAAAAGAACAGTCTTGGGTATATCTAGGTGGGTCACAGGGCGTGGCCTTGAGTCCTGCACCCTGCACCAGATGCCTTTCCTGATGCTCTTGCTGGGGCTCTGCTTCCTTCCCACCGTGAAGTAAACGCTCCCTCCACCCTGCCCGTCTGCCATGACTTTGCTACAGTGGAGTCCACTGAGTAGGCACTGAGTCTCATCAGCCGCTCAGGAAAATGGCACCATCTCTTCTGTGAAGTTGTGGCTGTCCACCACGGGGTCTCAGCAGCAAGAACTTAACCACTATAGAGGAAATACTGTTCTATGTCTTTTTATCATCCCATAAATGCTATGTGGAATATAGTGTAAGAGTTTCTACATGTAAGGGCCACTGTCTGAGAGATAAGGACTATGCCTTAAGTCTAAAAGCAAACCAGATAAGAGAATAAGAATTAACATAAACCCTATGACTCAAAGTTTATTGTTCTTTTCCCTTATTTGAGCTATTATAGGAATTTATGCTGAGAGTTTTCTGTGATGCTTTTAAATAGATTCCTAGCAAAATCTCATTTTTGTTCAAGAAGATGCACATAAGAAAATATCCAACTAACAAGTTACATCACTTTTTGCTGGTTGCCTATTTTGATACTGCTATTAATACCAGCAGCGAGGAACACAAATTTGAAGCCCGGAATCTGGGAATCCCAGACATTCTTTGGCAGGAAGTACTGTAATCAGTATCATAGGCATCATTAACTTAAGCAGTTAAGTTCAATGTCCTAGTTTCTATTGACAAGTGCTACTATTTTTAGAACTTTTCTCCATGTCTTACATTGCTTCATTAGTCTT
The DNA here is from genome assembly GCF_000260255.1 of Octodon degus. Lineage (NCBI taxonomy): Eukaryota > Metazoa > Chordata > Mammalia > Rodentia > Octodontidae > Octodon > Octodon degus. The sequence continues at coordinate 4,700,104 of NW_004524719.1, read as the reverse complement.
GCATCTCATGAGAAAAAGGAAACACATTTATGTTAATTCATTTTATGATTCCCCGCGCAGTGGAAGGAGGGTGATAAACATGAACTGTCACCATAATTAAGTCAGAGTGCTACTCTTAAGGAAGTTCCACTTAGAGAAAGCCATAGCTAAAGGTAGTTATTTTAAGTATGAACTAATCATTAATTTTAGGACCATTACTGTAGATGCCCCTAGTGATTATAAATCACTAAAATTGGTTTATGGCTACATTAATATTCTTTAAAATAACTCAGTAGAAATCACAGTTGAACAGTTGCTTGGGAAAATCAGTCATTTCACTCCACAGCATGCTTGTTTTTACAGATTATTATGCAGATATTTATCTGATACATTTCATTGACAACGTATATAGTAATCGACAGTTGAAGAAACATTTTTCCTGTACGAACAATCTTGTATTCATACCAGATGAAGAACACCAGCTTATACTAGGAAATGTAGTACTATTGGCTTTTCTTACACTAACCTGTAGATAAAACTTATTTTGTTGGTGAACATTGATTATACATTGTAAGTTGGAAGAACGACTATAAAATCATCATGTTGAAGTCACATGATTAGTGCATGTGCCTCTTTAAAAACTGAGCAAAATGGTTTGTGAGAGGGACATTAAGGCAATAATTCCTCATCTTTAGTGGCTTTGAGTCTAACCTAGCAAATAAAAGCAATACCCATGAATTGGGTCTGCTCAATTCAGAAGCAATGTATCAGTGAGTTATAGGATGTTAACACTAGACTCAAGTTTTAGAAGGGTCAAAAATACCCTAATCCTCATTTAAAACTTGACAGTTATGTCTTTAAAGAGCCACAAAACTGTAATCTGATTTTACTTTTTGTCATTTGAGAGGGCAGCATTTCCTCTGTAAGTTACAGGGCCTAACCTTGCTGTTCAAGTTTCAGAGAGTAAACAGATGTCAGAATTCAGATTTTTTTTTTTTTTTTTGATTTTGAAATGATAATAATAAAGTATGTAGGACTGGCCAAATAGCTCAGTGGATTAAAGCGCCTACTTGGGGCACACACAGCGGTTTGGGTACCATCCCTGGTGTGCCATGCCGGCCCCACCCCGAGGGTGCTCTGAGAGGATGATTGAGACTGGGTATGGTGGCACACACCTGTAATCCCAGCTCTTTGGGAGGCTAAACACGGGCGGGTCACTATGAGTCCTATCTATGTACTGAGACCCTGTAGACCCTTACTAAACAAGTACAATAAATAAATAGATAAAATAAAAATAAAAAGTGTTAATAAATAATAAAGCACATTACATGACATCACTGAGGATTGTTTCCTGCTCCCAGAATCTCCTCCTTAAAGGGACACTTTTATTCTTTTATTGCCTTACGTGTAATAAGGCTTTGTCACCGAGCTATCAGCTGTCAAATTAAACAAAACAAAACAAAACAAAAAAACATGAACACATTTCACTTTCTGAACATTTGGACTGCTGTATCTCACACCACACAGCTTAAAAATTGTAATATTGCATCTATTTTAGATGCAAGAGCTGTGCACCCTTCCACTGCACGTTGAGCACTTCATCTCATGCTTCATGTGCAAGTTAGGAGGAAAACGCGTGAAATGAAGAGCGTTGGGCAGGCTGCCAAGGCGCTGCACAGCTGCCTGGCCAGGTGGGGCTTGATGGGGCTGGGGCAGGGGAGATGTCACTCAAGCCCTGACACCATTGTCTTCCGGCAGCGGGAGCTGGAGCTTTGATGGCTTAGTGGGAATGATAGCTACAATTAATTCTCCAGGCAGAAATGACTCTTCCACAAGACTTATTAGTCACTTCTAAAAATACAACTCTAAATACTAGGAAGTAAATGACTTCCTTTGGAGACCAAAAGTCAGAACATCTCCTTCTCTTCACTCAGCTAACCCTACTGGAATGAGTGAAATAATCTTTGCACCTCAGTAGAGAGGTATTTAAGGGAGAAAACAAAACATGAGACACAGGTGTGAGCAACTAATTAAAGCTTCAAAATTGCTATGTATATAAATTTATATGCATATGCCATTGATGTGTAAACTCGTCAAAGATACGTTTGATTAACAGAGTTAACAACTTCCTTTTCCAACTCGGATGTTTCTCTTAAATGCACTTCCCTGTGTGTCTTGATGAATAGATATGAGGGAAATATACATGACGTGGGTTTCACACAACTGCTTTCAATTTGACTGTAGGCAAGGCATACTTAAATTTCACCAGAATACTAGGATAATGATTGTAATCTTTCTGAATCATTTTTTTCTGAATGTGTATACCAGCCTATAAAATACGGCAGTCTTTTGTTTTTGTTTTAAATTTTTTATTTTTAAAAGTGAGTACAAAGTACTGAAATAGAAATATTACACGATATAGAATTTTGCTGAACAAAATAAAATGAATTTCACAATATTTGTTACAATTCCTAGAGTTGTCTTCAAATTAGTTGTTCATATTACCAGATATATGCATACAGAATTGGAAGAAGAAAGAAAAAATATTAAAAATTAAGAGAAAAAGGAAAAATAATTGAAAAAAAGAATCAAAACAAATTAAGCATTAAGTGCTGTTTTCCAGAGACCATCAGAAATCCACAGTACAGTTGTCCAAAGCATCTTGCTTACATACATAGATATATCTCTTTCCCCCCCTCCCTCTCCTGTCCTTCTCAACTCAGTAATTTTTTCCTTTTTTATGGTTAGTACATTGTGTATTGTTACTGCCAAAGTAGTTTCTCATATTACAAGATATAGGCAAGAAATAATAAATAAACAACATAGGTACAAACCTCTGGGTTTTTTTTAAGTCAACAGAAAACGGAAATATACTTTTTAAAGTTTCTAATATTAGGAGAAGATATCATACAATGTCTTTTAAATAAATTGTAAGTCAAAGATACAGTATAAATCTAGAACAAAAATTAAGATTAAGCAATATTCAGAAAATTAAATGTTTC
>NW_004524719.1:4688408-4695720 GCF_000260255.1 Octodon degus | reverse complement strand
TGTTGTTTGGATCTGGCTGCTGTGCTCCACTTCTTTTTGCTGCAGGCGTTAGAGTTGAAGCCTTTGTGTCTCTCTGGGAAGATGTTCTGCTCCTGAATCAGCTGGGTGGGTCTTGCCTCTAGCCTCTTTGCAGGGAGTTCTGCTGAAGGGTTCCGTGCTGGACCTGCAGCCTGGGTTGAATGAGGATCCGGAGGGCCCCAAGTCGTCTCACTCACTCGCTGGGCCTGCGCTCTGGGTCTGTTCAGGATCCCGTGGCCTGGGTCGTCTCACTCACTCGCTGGGCCTGTGCCCTAATACTGCAGTCTTGAAATTTTACAAATTGACTTTTTTCAAATAAACATAGAAATTTTTATTAAAGAAAACGTCTGAGAAAGTTCCTTATTATATGTAAGTAGCAAAACAGACAGCTGATTTCCAAATGTGTTAGATACATACTTCTTTTTCTGACACTTGTTCTAAAGTTAAGGATTCTTATGAAAAAATATTGTATTGTCAAAAAACACTCATTTTAAATTAAGTATAATAATCATTTGTATAATAGTTTATGGTATTCCTTTGAAGACTATTTAATTAATCAAGTGACAAAATATTAACATTATTCTCCATTTCTCTCAGTCTTGCTTGCCCTAACACTTTTTCTCTCCACATATAGTATTAACACCATCAATTCAGTGTAGCAAAATAAATTTTTTTCTAATTATTTTCACATACACACTTAGGAAGAGGGTTATATCTCCTATGTAGTTATCAGATATATTCCTCCTTTGTGTATATTGTATGATGGTCCTGTAATTTGAAGCAAATTGTTCTGTGCTGGAAAAAATAAACAATTTTTTCTGTGTCAAGTGACACATATTTTGTAGATCATTTAAAATATTGGCTTAAAAACAAGAAATCACAGTACAGCCTCTCATTGACATTCAATAGGGAAATAGTGCTGACAGAATGTTACAGAACTGAAGTGGATCTAGGCCAAGCTAGTAGATTAAAAACAGTCTGATAGCTGTCTAACATTTTACAAGGCAAGCAATATGATCAAGTTGTTGAGCTGACATCATAAAGTCATTTGAAACTAAAATTGAGTTCTGTTTCAGAGATACAATTTTTATAACCTTGCTAGTTTGATTAAACTGCAATGCTGAAGCTTTGGAAAGCAGGGCATCTCTACAGATTGCATATGTACAGGTCACTCATTCATTCACAGATATTTCTACACACAGTCTCAAGGATAAACGAGCAAACATTGTTTTGAATTGAATTTCAAAACCACCTCATTTATTTGGCCACTTATCTTGAACTTGATTTACAAACTTCACATATTTATACCAAGGTCTGACAAACGTTTTTATACAGAACATCATTTTAAGAGTACAACACTGTACACAGGGAAAGGGGTTGGTCTGTTCTTCAGGGTTGCATAGCAAGAACGCCTACCAACTTTTCCAGAAAATCTTCTCCATCAGTTGTTCATTCACCCACCCGTTATTTTTTTTAAATTGGAAATATTTGAAAAAGTGAAATAAAGAATTTACTTTTTAACTCAGCACAAATAGGGCTGGGGAGTTAGGCAGTCTAAGCACCTGCCCAGCAAGCACAAGGACTGGGGTTCAATCTCCAATACTTTGTTCTGTGCCAGCCCAACACCGAGCTGGCCACTGAACCTGGGTGTAGGGGTGCATGCCCGCAATCCCAGCACTGGAGGGGTTGAGACAGGATGATCACTATGAGTCTGAGCCATGTATCAAGACCCTGTACCAAAGACATAAAATTTAAACAAAACCCAAACAACTCACAGCACAAATTTATTGAGCAATTGCTGTCCTTCACTTCATGCGTGGTGATGTGCAGGCAAGTTCCCTGCTCTGACAGACTGTCACTCAAAATATTAACAGTATGTGGAGTATTTCCGCTTCTCAAAAAATCAGAAAAGGATCAAGCTCTGCATATATCTGCTCTCAGATCTCTACATATTATGTTGTCAGACTTATTACATACCTTGTGCATGATCACCGCTATTGACTAGATCTGTACTGCTTTGTTCTAAAATGGCAATGAGACCTGGTCAACTCCATTTTGGTGGGTGAGAATCAGTGGATAAGTATATGCATTAAGCATGAGAGTTTTACAGTATAAGTATTTTTGCAAATGTATCAAAATTGAAACAGCTTAAGAAATCAAAGAATATAAAAACGGTTTGAGAAATACTGGACTGAACCAGTGATATTTAAGTGAATGTGATTATTGAGTCCCACCTCTCCTAATATTTGGAGACCACTTTAGTTTGTTGCATTGGATTGCTGATTTTTCTGGTACATAGTTGGTAGCTATGAGGGTTTTCTGTTCAATACTCTAAATTGCATTGGACAGACCGCAAAGTAGGAATTACCGACTGTAAAATGCAGCGATGATGCTGTTCATTCATACTGCCCTAAAACTACTCAGCAAAGTTTGGAGTTCATAGAAGAAAGGCTCAATCATATTTTGAAAGGGTTTTAAAGTATGCTCCTGATAAAATTTTTAAGAGAGTTGATAGGAAAGTAATATAAAATGTGACAAAGTATAGATTGACTGAAAAGGGTCAGAGTAATTGAAAAGAAAAGTGGTGAGACTTTCAAACTAGGTTAGCGATTATAATTAATGGAGAGAGAAAAATACAGAAATTTTGTGGTATATGTCAGAGGAAAGAGGAGGGATTGATTTTATGCCTTCCAAACTACCAGTTCCTATGATAGTACAGGAACTTGAGTCAGAGAAGTAGGTACAACCAACCAGATTGTAGATATCTTACTACATAGGCATCTCACCACATAGAAGGCAGCACCTGCTTAATGTCTTCTGAATTCAGAAACAATTCCTAACCAAGAACTATCCAGCCCGAGTGTTATCTGCAGACCACTCAACATAGTCGCCATCCCAGCCTTTGCTAAAGACTCAGGGCAGTGATGCTGCTCTATGCGTATTATGTTTCTTGGAATTGTCTTAAGCATATTGTTGCTATTTTAAGTTACCCTTTCTTCTATTCCAATTGCAGTGGATTTAAATGTGCTTCTTTCACTTTCTCTGGTGTCTTCAGTGGGAGGTTTATTAACATGCCAGTTTATCAGCAACATTCTCACCCAGGTAGTAGTTGGATATAAAGAACGTTTCATTACGAATATTTAATCCTATTGCCTTTAAAGTTTTGCTGGATAAGCATATCACTAAAAAGTTATTATTCTCATTTTCTGTTAACTACATAGGAGAAAATGTCTGTGACTCAAGGTCATAAAAAGGTGCTTATTTTGTCTTCAGGTTGCAGAATTTAAAAAAAAAAAAAAAAAAAAAGCCCTTATTGTGTCACCTGTGATACGGTCAGAGCGCAGGAGTTAGTTCTTTAGTCTTTTAAAATGAATTTTGAATATTCTTTTAAGAATGCAATGTTATTTCTATAGGTCATGCACGAGACCATTTACATCAGAAAAACTATAACCAAAGAGAACTAAGGAAAGGCTGTGTGCAGTCAAGTGGATTCAGAGCTGAGCTAAGCACTGAAACACGCAGCTTGAAGTTCATACAATTAACCTGCAAGATAAATAAACAAAATAATAATTCAAAGTCTCCAAACACATTGAGCTCCTGACCACTATTTTAGAGGGAACTTGTTGGCTACGCATATCATTTATTCTATTGCGTTGCTACAGAAGATAAAGGGTTTTAGATAGGACAATCACTTTGTTCACACGTTATCAAAATCAGTCATGATGATGGGGTTCCATTGCAGTCACATGAGTACCGCTGCCCACAAATAAAATATTAGGTTATTTATTACTAAATAATTTTAAATCTATGAAAATACCATTTTCTATGTTTGGCAATTAAAAATTTCTTAGAAGAATAAGATGTCCATCACCAACACCTTCAACACAAGGCATTGGCAATAGCTGAAGATGTTTATGGAACTCAGGATCCACTCTGATCACTGTTCTAACCTCCTCACACTTACTACATCTGCATATGCAGAGGAATCATATTCACTGGATGCTCTGCGCAACATTGTTCAGTAAGCAAAGAAATCACAATGCAGCACAGTGAAACTGCTCTTCAGAAGTCAGCATACAGCTAGAGAAGGGGTAGAGTTCTGAGTTGCATCCTAACAAAGCTGGTACTCTTTGTGAACAAGTCATGCATATTTTCATAATCTCTCCCCAGAGTGAGCATTGATACCCTACTGATCTTATGAATTTAGTAGAGATAGTGTTCTGTAATAGAGTAATTTTGAGGCATAGCCCCTATTATATTTGCTCTTAGGAAAATCACAGATCATTGAGATACTAACGCATAGGGTTCATAATTTTTTTTAAATAATTTAATCTCACATTACCATTCTTAATAATGCCTTTTGACTTACAGTATTTGAAACATTTTAAGAATATGAGGAGCTGGGGAGATAGCTCACTGGACTAAGCACCTGCTCTGGCAAGCACAGGGACCAGAGTTTGATCCCCAGTCCTGCATGCCACACCAGCCCCACCCCCAGGGCACACTGAGCCAGTGAAGGAATCCAGGTGTAATGGCACATGTCTGTAATCCCAGCACTGGGCAGGCTGAAAACAGGAGGAACATTACAAGTGTGAGTTGTGCAGTGAAGCCCTATACCAAATACATAAATAAAAAATGAATAAATAATATGAATTCATTTTTGCATAGACAGATAATACTTCCAAATATAATTATAGAATATGATAGTCAAACTATCAAGTATATGATAGATTAAAAATATAATGGAGGGCTAAAATGACCCCATTTTTGTTTTTGTTCATTGTTACCAGAGACTGAACTCAGGACATTCCACTTGCCAGGTAGGCATTTTTGCTGCTGAGCTATCTTCCTGGTCCTAAAGAGCCCAGTTTTAAATAGCTGTAAGATATATACTGTATTTAAAAAATCTATGACAGTAATTTTTAGTAAAAACTTAAATATCCTGTTTAATAAACTGATAATTGCTTCCTTTTAATTACATAATACTCTCTGAAAATATCTTATGGCTTCAAACAATGATTCATTATTTTTAAGGGGGCAGATGTTGGCTACACGTAAAATTCGGTTCCATGGAACGTTAGAACCCGGAGTCTTCCGCTTTCCTCCCGCCCCTTGCTCTTCCTCTTGCAGTGTCCTTTCTCCGTTTTCCCAAGGCTAGCTTCGACAATGTCACCGCTAGTGACACGTATTCAAGGGGAGGCTGAGCAGCAGCTGATCCTATAGCCTGCAAGAACACTGTGGAGGACTAAAAGGATCCCATTTTTGTTAATGAAATGAGGTGGAAGATAGATTCCTTTCCAGTGTGTGAAGGTGCATGCATCTTTAGAAAGTTCTGGAATAGCTATGAATGATTTTAATGGCCTTGACCATGTATTAAACAAAAGGAGAACCAGATAACTATGAGATGTTTATCACACATTGTCTTAGTTACTTTTCTCTCATTGCTGGGACAATATTGGATCATCAATATGAATATTTTTAATTGCATTTTTATTATCTACTGAAAAAGCGTAAATAAAACCTTAATCACACAAGGTTTACTTGAAGAAACACCATCCTGGATAGAATTTAATAATTCATTCACAGCCAAGTATCAGGCCTGGAATAGCAGTTACTTTCGTTCGGATGACTACTTGTAGCTCTCTTTTGCGTGGTAGACTGTGGACCAGGATTCCTTGCTAGGACACCGTTCTTCCTCTTCTCTTACCTTTGCTAAACTCCCCGAGGATGGGACCCGGGAGATGGCTCAGTGGAATAAGTGCTTCCCTGGCAAGCCTAAGGGCCTGAGTTCAATCTCTGGTTCAAAACAAAACAAAACAAAACAAAACAAAACAAAACAAAACAAAACAAAACAAAACAACAACAATAAACTCCCCAAGGCAGCAAAACACAGCTCTCCTCAGCCAAAGTTTCTGTTCTTATGTGTATGAGTTTGCCTCCACTCAAAGGTAAAGCTGCCTCCATTTTAGTGTATTCTAAATTCTCAGGTAAAAATAGGACTTTCTGGCATTTGTGCTTGCAAACTAACTATTTCAGTGATATGCCAGGTCCTTCCTCACAGCTGTCACGCCGAACTTTGTTGCTTGCCATCCTGTTCCTTATGAACTTATGAGAGTGAAATTTTACCTTTTAGTAATTATTTTCATTATTTTTCAGAAAAAGTTAAATGTGTGTTCATGCTCATATGTTTAAACAAAAATTAATATCTCTTTAGAGCAAAGAATTTGTTTGAAAGATAATTAAAAATCTGTTCAAATTAATGTCAGTTTTGATTTTTTAATGTTTTATTTTATAGAAAAAAGTAAAATAAAATTTCATACCAAGAAGATATGAGAATAATAGTAGTTAATGCACTGCATATTACTGTCTTTAAGGTAGTTAATCAAGTACAAGTTCATATAAGCACAAAACTTTATTTCCTATGAACTAAGAGATACTATTTGTATCTCTTAGTTCATAGGACTAAGATATAATAATATTTTTTGACTTGCATTTTTTCTCTTTTCCTTTCCTTCCTTTCCCTTTTACCCATCATAGTTCCTTTTCCTTTTTAATAGTTTTTTTCCCCATTTCACAATATGTATTGTACATTTTTTACCTTTTGTACTCCTTCAGTTCCTCACACCAGGAAGACAACATGATGTTGCCACATGTGAGTCGGATTTACTTCACTAATAAGCATGGTTCCAAGCTATATCAATTTACCTATAGAACTCTCAAGTTCATTGTTGAGACATGCACTGAGAAATGCCCCACTGTATAAAAATATCACATTTTTTTTATCCATTTTTTGGCTATTGGATATTTGGGTTGTGTCCAAGATTTTGCTATGTCAAATTGTGCTGCTAGGAGCCAGGGAGATAGCTCAGTGGAATAAGTGCTTGCCTGGCAAGTGCAAGGTCCTGAGTTTGAACACTGGTACCACTAAAAAAAAATTGTGTTGCTATAAACATGAGTGCACATATATTATTGTAGTATTAGGTTTTGCTTCTTCTGGAAAGATACTTAGAAGGGGAATAGCTGGGTTGAATGGGACCTCTAATCTTGGGTTTTGAAGAATTTCCACACGGATTCCCGCAATGGTTGGACCAGTCTTCTCTTCCACCAGTGGTAGGGAAGGGTGTCTTTTCCACCACTGTCCTGTAAGTATTGATTATTGATTGAATTATTTTTTTTAACATACTAGGGATTGAACTCAGAGCCTTGCACTTGCCAGGCAAGCACTTATTCTACTGAGCTATCTACCCAGCCCTGATTGATTTCTTGATGATAGACACTTTTTCTGGGTTGAAAT
>NW_004524719.1:4682163-4688308 GCF_000260255.1 Octodon degus | reverse complement strand
ATATATATATATTCACATTAAAATTTTAAGGTATGATTTAACATCTCTCTCTGACTACGAGAATATTGACATATTTTATAGATATATGCTTTGAGGATTCAAAAATATGATTAGTGTGCATAAAGATGATATTTGAATTAAAATGTTTTAAAATTAGCATTGTACTTCTACTTCTTAGTTCTATCATTCTAGTTGTAATTTTAGTGCTAGTTAGCAAATTTGTTTTTTCTTCATAGTTTCTTCTAGTGTATCATCAGAAAACACGAACTAAGACATAAAACAAACAATTCAAGAAAATATACACATATATACACATTAGATAGCATCATAGCATCCATAAGACCCTACTCCCCCCCCAAAATCCTTAATTCCCCCAAAGATTCATTAGAATATTTATGAATCCAAAGAAAAATGAAAATTTCCTGAAAATACTTTTCTTTAACACATTATTTTCAATACTTTTTAGGTAAAGGGAGGTAGGCATGAAAAACTGGGAAGGAATAAAATATTTATAGGTTTAGGAAAAATATCTTTTGCAAACCAAAATCACAAACAGAAGGTTGTAGATGTACATGTGGATATCAGTACAGAAGTATCCAGGAGAAACATTTAACTTCTGTTATGAAGAATATAATTTTCAAGAGAAATTCTAGCTTGCAAAATTGGCACATATGCAGAAATAAGAAAAGATGTTAATTTCTTCGGTAACAATAATAAATGTGTCCATAAGTTAGCTCAGAGAGTAATTTGAAAGTCTGAATAAAGCTATTTAATATTTATGTGCATAGCTACCGATATTGAAGTGGTGTAGTTATCCCAATGTCTTTTTGTTACTGATGATAAAACTTTGAATTTTAAATAAAGTACATTATTATTTTCATGACCAATGTTAGTTTTAAGGTGTTTTAAGAAATCCATTCAACCATTTCTGGAAAAGTTCAATTTAAATTAAATATACCTATTACTGTTCACTAGAAAAGAAATTACACTTTAAAGTTCAAACTTGGCAAACTGAGCATTTTAATAAGGTACATATTTCTAGTGGACAATATTCCTCTAAAGGAAAAATACCTCTATGCTTTCAGCAAAATATTAGACATCATTAAACTCTGCCCTTCTAGAAACATCAGAAGCCAATATATTTTAATGTACTTTAAGGTAATTTATTGTCTTTTCCTTAAAGTGAAATTACATACAATTATTCTAGGTTATGATAGGTATTAAATCCATGAAAAATAGTGGAAAATGAAATATAATCTCATATTTTTTCCTAATGTTACTTTTTATTTCAATTCCAACTTCTAGAATAAAGATGAATTACTTGCAATTACTGGCCCTGTTATGGTCTCATCCCTGAAAGCTCTACTCTTCATAGGGGACATACCTAATTTTTGGTGATTTGGACCTTGCTTAAAACTATTGTAAAGTGCATATTTAACAGAATAAGACCTCACAGTTTGATGCAAGAATGACAAATTCTAAATCAAAGTTGTTCGTTTCAGCGGAGAGAGAACTTGAGTCCTAGAGTTTAATTTCAATCCTTTTGCATTTGTTTGATCTCTGAGGTGTTCCTGCGGTGCTCTTTCCCAGAACTTCTTCCAAGTGACAGGAGTGACAGCCACCAGGCTAGGAATCCGCAGCAAGCCCTTTCATGCTGACCCTTGCTGCCATCATCTCTGGAAAAGAAGAAAAGTTTTGTAAAAGGAAGACATGTTTCACTCTTGTTCTTGATATTTGGGACTAATATAAAGATGATATATATCTACTAATATTTTATCCTTATTTAAAGTGGACAGCAATAGTTGATTTTATTTGTAACTTTGAGCAGTAGATGCCCGGACATTTAAATGTTATTTGGGGCTGCGTGCTGCAAGGGTCCATATGGACTAAATGAACATTAGAATCAGCAGACTGAGTAAAGCATTCCCTTCTGTTATGTGCTATATCTTAATCCAAACTACTGAAGACCTGTATCCAACAGGAACATGGATCCTACTTCTGAAAAGTAAACCAAGTTCTTCCTGCCTGAGTGCTATGACCTGGGAAACTGTTTTTTTTTTTTTTTTTTTTCTCTTTTCTGGCTATAAACACCAATTGAGATGTCAGGTCCTCCTCTCTTGAGCTCTAGACTTCAGAGTGGGACCACCCCATCATCTCTCCCACTTCACAGGGTCTCGGGCTCCAAGTAGAACTGCAGTGAGCCTTGAAATATTTGCACTTGCTGCTTCATTTTGACAAGTTATAAAAGGCTCTACCTGTTTGGCTGCTACAACGAGATAGTTGTACATGCGTCAGCTCCCTGGGCTTAATACAGGGTCAGACATTCAAAGGCTGAGGGAGATGGGAAGCGCCTGAGTGCACTTGTTATTTGAGACTTATACTGAAGGTCTGGGTTACAATCTTTTTTTCCATGACTGAGAAATAAATTTGAGAAAGTAGCCACAACATTCTCAAGGAGCTCCGAGATTACTCTTTGCTGTAGGTCAGGCCTCATAGGAGGAATTGTAGTCGTTGAGTTATGAACTTTTAATGAAGTCACTTCATTATATTCCCTTAGAGAAGGCTCTTTCAGTAGAGCCCTTGCACCAGATGGACCCTTGCAGCACGCAACCCCAAATAACATTTAAATTTCTGGGCATCTACTGGTCATTTAAGATTACAAATAAAATCAACTATTGCTGTCCAATTTAAGTAAAGACAAAATATTAGCAGATATATATCATCTTTATATTAATTCCAAATATCAAATACAGATGAGATATGCTTTCTATTTTGGACAGAACAGCCAATGCAGTAACCAGAATAGAATATCCATAGACATAAAACAGTGAGCCTGCTATACATTTATTTGATCTAAATAAGCAAAGGAATTGCATGTTGGATAAAAATCTAACCTCAATTGTGAAAGCAGAGGTTCTTAGCTTTTCAGTCCATTTGAAAACGTGTCACTTAATAGAACCAGAACTGAGGGAGGATTGCAAAATTGCACAACTATTATCGTCTTACTCCCTACCATTTGCAAAGTGATTTTTGAGATTTTAGTGGGGGAAATATGTATTAGGAAAACATAAATTTGCAAGAAATTTCACAGACAACTGATCTCTTGCTTCTGAGCAGAAAGTAAGTCCAGGAGACTCAAACTGCCACTGTCACCAACCAGTCATTGTAGGGGTTTGCAAAGGTCAGTGGACTCTCAACTCAGTTCTGTCTCAGTGAAAACAGCAGATTTCTGAACTGATAGTGTAGTTATTTTCCCAGCTCCAGAATGTAAAATTGAAAGACTCATGATCTTTAGTCACAATGATCCTCACTTTGCTTCCCTGACTAGGAATAGTAAAAGTAGTAGAGCAGAAAGAGAAGCCAGTAGAACTGTCTCTACCATGAGGAAAACAAAACCTAGGAGGAATGTGTCATCTCTGGAGGGATTCTAGAGATTACACTATTATCAAGGGCGTGGAGGGTGTGGCACTAGTGATTTACACCACATTCTCATTGCACTTCCCTATTAGCCTGTGAAAACTGTCTGGATTCTCATACACTTAACCAGATGAAGACTTGAACATGGATGCTGCACCACATGTCTTTTCATTGTTTGAGAAAATTAACATATTCACAAGCACCTCACATGCAAGTGTTGCTCTGGAACATGCATCATTTTCTCTGTAGTTGCGTTAGGGATGACCAAAACTATATTGCTTTCAGAGAAAACTGACACTAATAAAGCCTTGTTTTCTTGCAGAGCTATTTGAACTCTACAACCTATGTCATCATTTCACTTGCAGAAATTTCAATCATTTTTGTTTTGGGCAAGATGTTCAACTAGGCTGCTAGACCAGGGAGAAAGCTCAGTAGAATAAGCCCCTGCCTGGGAATTGCGAGGTCCCAAACTCGACGCCTGGTACCACAAAAATAAAATAAGAATAGCTAACAAAGTAGGCTGCTATGTTGGAATTTTTTCATTTGTCTCTACAATAATATTTTTCTATAATGCTATTGAATAAAGTAGGCCCACATTGAATATTCAGATTTTCTTTATTTCCAGAGTTGACTTTATGAATAAATTGGTACAGATTTTATAGATCTACTTCATATATAAAAATACTCTTGCCAGAAAATCCATATACTAGGCATTTGGTGAGTATTTTTTAATTGATAGAGGTGTAACTTGGAGAAAGAGTTACATACATGGGAGACTACAAGGAGAAAATATGTATTTAACAGATACTTTTTGAATTGAGACTCGCCAAGAACTAGAACTCTGCCAGAAGAAGAGACAGTGTTTGTTTTCTTCTACTCACCTGCTTGGTTCTCATCTTGGTTAAGACTCACTGTGTTATTTAGTTTTCCAGTCTCTGGGACTCAACAGCCAACACCCACATGGAAAGGAGTAGAGGATTAATTTGGCACAGTATTTCAGGGATTTATCCTCTGTCAGCAGGATCCATGTTAGAATCATCACAAGAGAAAAGCCTGACAGAGTCTACTTGAGTGATTCATGACTTTCATAAAGCAGAGCAGGGAACTTTTACCAGAGAGGAAGGACACTGGCTAGATATAGACCCCAAAGGCACAATGTCATGACCTTCTAATTCCTACTGAGAAGTGTCCCCCATTGTCTCCAAAGTTAACACTTTCCCCAACTGCCACTTACAGAAGCACACATTGTTCGGGAGACCATGGTCTACAGGGCATTTATTATCCATTTGAATAATTATGCTCATGACCTTTGGGTGATTCCTTTAACAGAGTTTAAGTGGGCTGTAAGAACATGTACCATCTCCTCTCCATTCAGCCTTGTACGCAAATTTCCTTCCTTGAGGAAGAATCTGTGACAGAGAAAATATGGGACATAAAAAGAAACAGAAGCAGTTGTGTGGGTGTAGAGATAGAGAAAGACACAGAGAGAGACAGAGAGACAGATGGACAGACAGACAGACAGACAGAGACAGAGACAGAGACAGAGAGTAAAGAGATAGAAGTTAGAAGTAGAGTAAAGGAATGTAATAATGACATATATAGTGAAAAGCTTCTATTCATGCAAAGGGTGTATTTCATGTACTCTTGCATGTAGACAGCGTTCTGCATGTAGACGGCTCCCTTGTACTCCAACATGCATGGGCTCTCTAGACCTAGCTTAAATAGGTCATGGTCTTTCACTTGTTGTGATGTATACAATATAAGATGTGGCATGTGTCACTTCAGGAGTAGACACATGGTGAGCTAGAGGAAAATGTGACATGATAGAAGTGCTGCTCTGAGGAGCTTTGTGACCACAGCTGTCTCGTCTTCGTCTATGCTGACGCTGGAGCTTTGGTACTCCGGAGGATCGTACTTGTTGCAGGTCTTTTACATGATTCGATACTACCAGCTCAAGATAGAGCCAGGTAAATGGTTTTTATGTTTAAAACTTAGAAAAATTGTTTTTATGTAAGTTTTTCACATTACGTGATTATACGTTGTAATTGAAAAAAGTATGTTTCATATTGCCTCAACACTTTAAATTATCGTAGATGATATTAGATAATGAGAGAGATAAGGGACATAAAAGATGTTTGAAGTCGAGCAATTGAATACAACTAGTAACAGAGGAGCTGGAATTTGACGGGAATCTTGAACAATATATCAATTTTCTAATCCTGCAAATTTTAAATGAGAATAGAAAATTTAACATATTCACAATAGTGTGAAAACATTTTAAAGGTGTTTTAGCATGATTCACTTTAGCTTAGACATTTATCCTGATGCAATCTGATTTAAGTATAGTACATAGTCTTGAAAATAAGACTTAATATGGGGCTAGAGAGAGAGTTCAGAGGCATAAGCACCCTGCCTGACAAGCACAAGGTCCAGACTTGGATTCCTGGCCCCACATGCTGTGCCAGTTCCAGAAACGTGCAAGTTTGCACATGAATGCAATCTCAGCATTCTAGAGGTTGACACAGGAGGATTACTGTTTGAGACCAGCCTGGGGGCTACAAAGTGAGCACAAGGCCTGTCCAAACCTCACAGCAGGACACTCTCCCAAAAAGTAAAAGAAAAAGGAAAAAAGATTGAATGTATAATCTGGGGCCACACCTTAGACCAATGATGGTGGTCCCTCCAGAGCTCTCAGTGATGGGAACGGCCTGGTTCTTCCCGTGCCATG
>NW_004524719.1:4670313-4680672 GCF_000260255.1 Octodon degus | reverse complement strand
CACCACGAAAGGTAAGAAATGAAATGATTTGAAGCTACTTTGAGGAAGAAGTAGTGACATCACGGCAGCCCATATAAGATGGTTTTAGTCAAAGAATAAAGAACATCTCTGTTTCTAAGGAAGACATGAGGAAAAACTGAGTTCAGATTATAAGGGAAGTAACAACATGGACATACCGGACCCATTCGGAGAGTGGAGGAAAAATTGACAGTTTTCAGCAGTTGCACATACTGTATATCTTTTTATTTATCTTTAAATGTATTTCAGTACAGGGGGTGCAGGGTCTCACTACATAGATTGGACTAGTAGTGATCCTCCTCTTTTCGTTCTCCCAAGTACTGGGATTACAGGCACACACTACCATGCCCAGTCTCCATGTATCTTTTTAAAGTAACTATTAAATAACCAGACAAGTAGCATCAAATGTGCATAGTTTGCTGTCGTAAAGCTAGATGTTTGGAGTTAAACCGAATTGAAAGTGATATCTGGTGCCCCAATTTAATTTCCTACCAGTGAGAACATGGTCATTCTATACATGCCTGCTGAGCATTAGGTTGCTAACCTGTGACCCGTGGCTGACACATCCGCTAGTAGACCACAGAACAGATGACATATCTACTTTGGCTTGATTGCTTCTTAAAGCTAAGGTAGTGTTCATGCAAAGCATACCACCCGCAGTCCTTGTCTCATACGTAGTCTCCTGCACACTGTGACTATGTCTTACTGTAACTGAAAAACAGCCATTCAATGTGAAACCTTCCCTGTTTGGGAGACGATTGGTGACAGGAGTAATTGTAGAGATGTAACTCTTCCACAAGCACTTGAGGAGCGACCACATCACTGGTCGATAATGGTAATTAATATACAATATAAAATGTAAACAATTTTTTAGCAGCATCTCACACATGTAATCATATACTCTAGCTTAGACATTTATATTGTATCACAGAGATGACACCCATTGGGCAGGAAACAGAGTCTAAAGTCACCGAGATCCTTTTAGCTTAGGTTTCAGCCATATACAACCTGTAGGTGAAATCTGGAGAGCTGCCGCGTTTGCAGACAGTGCTTCACTGGAGCATGGCCGCATTCACCTAATCAGTGGCCAGCAGGACTAGTTGCACATTACAGTGGGGTAGCTAGTGTAGAGACCGTGGGGTAGCAAAGCCTAAGCTATTTAATATCTGGCTGTTATGTGTATTAGAGAAAAATAAGCAGTTTATGTTGAATGACCTCTGTTTCATATAATAAAGTAATATTTGTTAAAATAGTTTCATAGGTCACACAGTTCAACAATTAATATTTAAGTACATTCATGAAGAATGTCCCTGAGTTTTCTGCAAGGAAATTGAGTTTTAATTCATCTGGAAGTTTACTGTACATAATGTTACATATTTCTAAAGACTTCTTACTAAAGCTCTAACAGTGAATATGAGATCAAAAGTCAGTATTGTTCATATTTACATTTTTACTTTATCATATTCAAAGAATAGCATTGTAAACAGTATATATCAGGATCACTGTGAGATAACAAAATGATGTGTTTAAAAAAACAAATAATATATATTATAAAGATAAATACTATTAAATATTAATATAATAAAATATTAATTTCCATCAGGGATTCTGTTTCCCATGTTCAGTTGCTCATTAAGTTGCAAAAAGCAGATAAAGTTCAAAACTGTAATTGATAAACATAGTTACAAACCTTTGGATTAGAATTAGTTGCTTAGTGAGTTCCACATTGCTAGAAGCACATTAGTGATAGTTAAACACCATCTTTTCCTCTCATATTAGGGACAAAGTGTAGCATGTCCCTTCTCTTCCTCCCATTTCCTATAAAGATACAGGATTATCATTTCTAAAAAATGTTCTCTCAAAAAGGAAAGAAATATGAACAATAAGCTTGACCCTTTGCTCATGAACACAGCAAAGATTCAAAGCTCCCAAGAGGTAGACAAGTTTCATAATGAATGAATAACAGAAGCCAGATGCAATGAACTTTATGTATGTATGTATGACAATACAAAGTGTGGCTCTTTTAATCTGCTTTATGAAAAACTTCCAGGCATTGAATTATACTATGTATCTTAGTCACACATGTATTTGCATGCAAGTAACTACCTTTCATTCCTAAAACATAATATATTAATTATTGAAAACCTAACCATTTCTTACAATTCACATAAACCATTACTATCCAAGACACAGGTATAGAGTTTTTACATGCCTCTGTACTCAATCTCTTATTTCTATGTGCTGATGAATGTGATTGTCTATCTTTTATTCTGCCTAAAATGAGGTTGAGTAAATAAAACTGTACATCAACCTTATTCATAAGTTTCCATGCATGCAATGTAAATTTCTTTAATTTCACCTCATTAATTGTTCTTAGAATTAGCTATTCCTTATATACTTCATAGATTTTGTATACTTCATTATTAACAATGAATGTCCTTGTGAATAACAAAGAAAATGTCTCATACAAAACAATACATGGACACTCTCTTTACCTCTCTACTTATGGAATTACATTTTGCAAATGTACCCCTTTGCCTTATAGAAACACCAAACTTCTATGACAGTTATGAAAAGTTTATACCAGTAACTACAAATTTATTCCTAGTTAAAAAGTAATGGATAAGAAATATTACTTCTATTTATGTTATAAGTTTTTGGTTGTTTAACTGATGCTACCTTGCACAGGAGAGATTTTTGTATCCATTTTTGAGATTGCTTCATCATTTTCTCTTTTAATATATGGACATACTTTATGTCTGACTCCAAACCACTGCTCTAAAATATTGCATTTGTTTAGCTCTAGGTCTCTTTCATCATATATGTTTAATCTTAGTAAAGAAATATTATATTTCTCAGAGAATGCAAGTATGTGCTGTTTTGTAAAAAATATGCAGATGTTATAATGTACTCAGTATTGTTTATTCCAAAAGTTATAATTTACAAAAGTAATTATATTTAACCCTCATCAACACTCTGTTAATTAAATGATATATTCATTTCACAATTTAGTAAAAAGACTGTATATCATCTGATATCCTATTGCTTAAGCAAAATATCTCACACTAATGATGTAAAAAGAGGGAAGGTTCAGTTTGGCTTCAGTCCTTAATTTGAAGGCTCTGAGGCAATGCATTTTACTGGTGGATGAAGTAGACGCATATTCCAATGACCCTCCCAAGTCCCTACTGCTGAGCATAGGGCTTGGTGAGACATTCTAGGTCTCTACTACAACATTTTGTCCCAGACCCATAAAGCATCACATCCTTTTTGTTATGAAAAACATACTTAGTCTATTTCTAAGACTGTCAAAATCTTAACAACTTTAGAGCTGCTGAAAATTCTAAGTCCAAAGTTCTTTGAGCCTCCAGGCAAATTCTTAGCTGTAAGCATCCATAAAAATGAAAAATAAAATTAAAAACTTCCAACTTGCAAGGGTGCAAAGAAAGCATTTTCATTCCAAAAGACAAGAATAGTAGATTTGAAAGGAATGTGGCCAGAGCAGGACCAAATCCAGGTAGGACCTATAAGACATTGTGAAGCTCCACGGGGGTAGCACCAAGGACAACACTTGGGAGATGTGCACTCCAAGAGCGTGACCAGCTCTGTCTGTAAGGCCTGGCTGCTTGCAGCCCCCACACACTCTTGCTTGGTCTGACTCTGCTTACTGCCGGTGGTTTATTATAGGAGGTGTTTCACCTTCCCTGCATCCCCACTGCACCTTTCTCATCCTCATAGCTTCGTAGATTGGCCCCTGACCTCAGAGGCTTGTTTTAGAAATCCTCCAAAAACAAGACATCTGTAGAGCATTTTGTATCTAAACTATGAGGATGATTTTAAGCTACTCATCCAGTACTGTCGAATGAAAACCGAGTGGCAATTTCATGTAACAGTGGACACTATGCTTTGTAGCACTCTGTCATCCTGACTCAGAATTTCACAACTGCCCAATACATGATGGAGGTAAGTGAAAATGAACACAAGTACAGGGAAATTTACAAGCTTTTGTTGAACGTTGATAAACAACACGATGAAGGAATTTCACTTTATGTTGTTAGTGTTCGTAATGATATAAAAATTGTCATAGTCTCTAAGAGCAAAATGGTGGTGACCTGCGTAACCAGGCAGGTGATCAATGTGGACATCCAATGATGGATAAAGGGATTAAAGTGAGACAAATTTAAATGATGAAATGTTACTCGATGTGAATAAAAATGTCATTCTGTCATTTGCTGTAACACGAATAGAGCTGTTGAACATTATGTTAAGTAAGATACTTCAGCTGGCTGATGTGAAATAATGCACATTCCAGTGCATAGAAAGTACAATTTTGCCATCAAAGACATATTGATTGGAATCATGGAAAGAAATAGGAGAAGGGGAACTGGGAGAGATTTTTTTCAATAGATACACAGAGTACAGTTAGGTAGGAAGAATAAATCCCAGTATTCTATAGCAAAGTGGTATAATTAGACTTAATAACAACTAAGTGAATACTTTGTGTTAGTGGAGAGTTAGTTGAATGTTCCCAAAGAAATATGAAATACTTATTACAAATTATATACACATATGGAAATGTTGCATAGTATTCCAGAAATATATACAGTGTCCTTGTATTAGCAATCAAAAATATACTTAAAAATTACAGTGAAGATAGAGGTACTTGGATATAACAAAGTTAAGTTAAATTGAGCAGTACAACTGCTCAGTCTTGGCAAAAAATTCTTTTATTCGCAATCCTGTGTCTATTTCCTGGGACCAAATCATTTTGACAGTGTGTTGGAAGTGAGTACCCTGGATCTAGTCCTGTAGGATTCTGGGTTGCCAGAAGTATATGCTACAAAGTCTCCTGTCTTCTTGGGGTGGCATGGAGCAATGTCCCTTCAGTGAGTCCTGTCCCTCATAATTGGTATTTAAATCCCATCCTACACTAAGAAGCACTCAGGTAGCTTATCAGATCTTCCAGCTGGAAAGATGAGCCTGTCTCACAATGGCTTCTGAAGACCATACTATGGAATGCCAACAAGCCCTCCAGGCTACTGTACTTTCTTCATTTCAAATGATATGTTGACACATGCCACTCTGGGTTAGTCTTAAACTCTGTTCAAAATAGAAAGAAATTAGAAAGGCAGTCCTCACATCAATGGGAGTGCTTTTCTACACTCACATCATGTTTTTCTTTGTTTCGTTGGTTGCTTGGTTTTATATTTTTCCTCAATCTCACTTCTGGTGGAAAGCTGGGGAAGGCAGAGGTGAGGTAATACAGTCAAAATTTTTATCAATATTCAACATCTTGGGTCCAATTAATCTAGAAAAAATTCACAACTAAAAGATATAACATTTCTCCATTTATGAAAAAGCTCTTCAAACAATTGATTTAATATGTGTAGAGAAACAATCTGCTTTATTTCTTTCCTAATCTGGGAAAGACTACATCTGTGGTCATCATCACCAAAACACAAGCAGAACTTGTGAGTCACTGCAACCCAATGCTCAAAGAGTCGGCATGCGTGGCTAAAGATATGCGTGCCGTCACTCAAGCAGCAGCAGCAGCAGACCTACAAAGGGACATGATGCCATGATGGCTGGCGTCCCTGCGGCCTGCTCATTGTGTTGGAACATAAACGATTATCTAGCAATTGCACAGCTGATCACGAAACAAACACACACCATTTAGATACTGGGGACAATCTTCCCACGCTGTGGTTGGGGAATAAACAAAGAGATAAATTCATGTTTTCTCTTCGTATTTTATGTTCACTAATAAATCAGCACAAGTGAGATGAGCCTATTGTCTTATAGTACATATTCTCCTCAGTTTGTTCATTTAGACAAGGACTGCATAGAAACACCCACCTTAGGATTTCTACCTATACTTCAGGAATGAGCCAGTAAAGAGGTTCTAAGGCCAGTGATGGTGAGCATTTTAGAGACCAAGTGCCCAAACTGCAACCTAAAACCACTTATCGATTGCAAACTAACAACATTGCAGTTAAAGTTGGATACTGAGGTTTTACTTAGGGGGAAAAAAAAAAAAAAAGAACAACAAGAACAACAAAATCCCAACTGTCATGCGTGCTCCAGGGTGGGGCTGGCTTTGTGTGGCCACTGCAGGATGTGTTGTGCAGGATCACCTCCACTGTTGTAGACAGTGATTGGGAAAGTCACCAGAAATATATTGGAAAGCATGCCGGGCTTACTTGAAGGGGACAGACCTGCATTTATAATGACTCTCATCTTTAAAACTCAGTTAATTACTCCTCTAGTGCCAGACACTTGGTTATTAGAATGGAAAATAATACGAAGATCCAGGTAAAATGTACATAGAAATACAAAAGTCAAGCAGGTTGAAGGTGAAAACAAATATAAAAGTGATCGTTGTTCTGTGACACCATGGCTGGATTAGGACAAAATTAAACTTAAATAGGAAAATGTTTGAGTCTGAGATCCTCTCCAATTTGTGACAACAGACATGGGCATTATTTTGAGTTGGTGTATCAGAAATAAAGAACTACTGGATATGTTAAAGTAGTAACTACATGACTTAAAATACATACACATAAATTAACTAATATTTATTGCAATGTAACTTTTTGTGAATGCAGAGTTCAAAAAATCCTATGGTATTCTGTCTCCAAGTTGCAGTATAAAGAAAGCCGTTGATACACATCCCTGTCACATTTTGGAGGCTGAAGAACTAGGTGAAATAGTGGCCACCGTCAATGTCAAGGCAGAAGGCACACAGGCCACATCATGTGATCAAGCAAGAAAACAATTCAGATTGCTTCCCAATGTTCATTTTATTTGGTACTTCCCAGACTGGAGGAGATCCACTCACGGGAAGGATATCATTTGCCTTATGTAGGCCACCAAGGCAAACAATAATCTCTCCCAGAAATAATGGTTAGCTACATAAATTGCACCAGATGGCTCAGTCAAAGTTGCGCATAAAATTAACTGTCACACTTGGCTTTGTGGGCCAGTGCCTTTTGTAATGACTCGGCAGGTCACATTATGTGGAAGTTTAAACGATCGTCACAGGAATGCCAACCTCCAGACTTCTGCTCCTCCTGGACCTCTGCCTATGTGACCATAGACATCCCACTCCCATTGTTTCTCTCCTTGGATTCTCTGTATGTATGAAGATGCGCTTGAAACTTGCAAGTTTTGAAAAACCTAATTCCCTTTCCTGCATCATAGCTAATGTCTGCATTGTAGAACTTGTAAAATTGTGTTTCAAATCTATACATCAATTTTACCCACGCTCGTGTACATTTCCTGGGGAAAGATATTATGTTTAATTTACTTCTCTATTTGATATATTCTGAACTCAATAATTCAATAAGTGAATAACTGAATAAATAGTGAAATAAAGACTGAAGACTGAAATTATAGATATACGCTCTCTCTGGCCTGTTTTCTTTCATCATTAAAGATGCAAGGACGAGAGATGCTAATGTGCTTTCCAGTTCAATAAATATTCAAATAGTCTTCTAAATCTGTGACTTTCAATGCCTACACCACTTTCACAGACAAGATTGAACAAACTATGAAAATATATACACTTGAGTTGAAAACACAAATTACCAATTTTAATACATACTTTTATTTACATTAGAAAGTTCAACTAAAAATCATTTTGAAGTTTTTCCCATAATGATGATAAATATCAGGGTCTTCACAGTGAGCTAAATCTTCAGCCTTTACAATTTTTGTTTTTTTAATATTGATACAGGGTCACGCTCAGTTGCTAATTTTCCCAGGTTGGCCTCAAGCTCCCAGTCCTCTTGGCTCAGCCTCCCAGAGCTCGGAGATTACAGGCTTGTACCTTCATCCCTGGCTGAAAGATTAACACTTTGACAGCTACAAATAATCCTAATAGAAAGTGTAGAACACTTTACACATTAAATGAAATTTCAGACTATGTGTGTTCTAGATTTTAATTTGTCAATGCTAAAACAACAGTAAATCTCTATATTCAACAAGTTCATACATGTACAAACTTAAGGACAAATTAGTCGGAAATAACACAGTTTGACTAGTTATTGTGTTTAATTTTGTAGATTAAAAGGAGGCCTTCAGTTTTATTCAGAATAGACACACTCCAAATTAATCATTTTACCAAAGCTTCTTTTGCAGTTTCCTGGATTTGCTTTTGAAATTACTTTTAAAATTTAAGAGTTAAGATTTTCTAGTAAATAGGATGTGACTTTGTTACTAATGAGATAAATCAAAAAGTAAAAAAATTTTACTGCTGTAGTTTTTCCAAGACGGTTACCTTTTACGGCAACCAAAATCAGTTTCCAGTATTGGACATAAATATTTATTATAAAATATTTAAGTAATTAATCATAGTATTATAAATGCCAGCTATTAATTTTCATGTATTTCAAAATAAACATTTCTAAATTTTGAATGCATTTCTAATTTTTTCATTTGTACATGTGTTCACTACATAATATTAACAGTTCTCATAAGAGTTGATTCATGTAAATCATTTTTTGTTCTTAATTCATTTGTTTTGTCCTTTATCTTTTCCTCTCTCATCCATTTTTTTTCTTCTGTATTTAGGACAGGGTCTACAGGGTATACGTGGTCTCACTGCATAGATCGGACTCATAGTAATTCTCTTGTTCCAGCCTCCCAAGTGCTGAGATCACAGGCTCGCGCCACCACGCCTGGGATTGAACCCTGGGCCCTGTGCTCTGCCTAAGCAGGTGCTTTAGTCTGCTCAGCTACCAGGCCAGCCCTTTTCCTATTTTTTATTATTATTATTATTATTATTATTATTATTATTATTATTATTTTGGTGCCACCAAGGATCGAACCGCAGTCCCTGCACTTGCCTAAGTTCACCTGAGCAGGTGCTTTAGACCACTGAGCTATTTCACTGGCCTCAATTATTTTTGAAGTTATGAAAAATGTAAAATTATTCTATACCTTTCATTGACTGTGGTCAGATGCAAGTTTCTAAGATATATAGTGTATATTTTCACTTATATAAACTACATTGTTATTTTAAGAAAAAGGTATTTTAAATTTATTTACACTCAATAATGAAAACAGCATAAATAACATTTTATAATGAAAGTAATGTGCAATATTGTTTTCACTTTTTATTTTAAAAAGTGTAAAATTAATAGATAAAGCATTAGAAATTTTACAATATTTCAAAAAAATAAACAAGATGAAAGATATTCAACAATGGTTGTTACATTGCGCATTGTTGTCTTCAGCATAGTTGCTCAGATTACTAGATAAAGCATTTTAAATTGGCTAAAACAAAAATTTTAAGCATTAATTGAGCCCTTCAAAAACTGATTGAAATTAGTAGTACAGTCATCTTAATTTTTCTGCATACATGCATACATATTTTCCCCTTACTATTTATCTTTCTTTTCTCCTTTCCCTTAGCCCAATTGTTTATCCCTTGTGTTAAGTTTCTTTCCCTATATCTAGTGTCTCTTTCAGATTTTATTTACTCTTTCAGGATGGTCCCCTAGAGAGACAGTATGATGTTTACACGTATGGGTCTGATTTACTTCCCTTATGAGCATAACCTCTAGTTTCACCCATTTACCTGTAAAAGCCTCAAGTTTCTCTTTCTTTATAGCTGAGTAATACTCCATTGTATAAAAATACCACATTTTTTAAAATCTGTTTTTCAACTAATGAGCATTTTGGTTGCTTCCAAGATTTAACTATGATGAATGGTGCTGATAGAAGCATGGGTGCACATACATGGTTGTGGTATGATGTTTTCAATTATTTTGGGAAAAGTATCCAATAGGAGAATAGCTGGGCTCAGTGGGACTTCTTAAAAAACATATGTGTTAGGTACAGGGTCTCACTACACACCTTAGAATCATAGTGATCCTCCTGTTTTCAGCTTGCCCACTGCTGGGATTTTGTGTGTGCACCACCATGCCTACTAATGGCGGTCAGCTTAGCATGCTTGGGGGTGCAGCCAGCATGGCATGTGGTACAGGGGTGGAACCTAGTCCCTGCACTTGCCTGAGCATGTGCTTAGTCCACTAAGCTATCTTGCTGGCTCCCTAAGGGGACTTCTAAATCCCAGATTTTTGAGGAATTTCCACACTGACTTCCACAAAGGTTGTACCAGTCTACATTCCCACCCACAGTGGAGAAGAGCTCCTTTATCCCCACAGTCTCTCCCACATTTATTACTTGACTTCTTTATAATAGCCATTCTTTCTGGTGTGAAATGGAATGTTAGTGCTGTGCTAATTTGCATTTTTCAAATGACCAGTAGTATTAAACTGTTTTCCTTGGGCTGGAGAGATGGCTCAATGGTCTAAAGCACCTACTTGGAACTAGCTT
>NW_004524719.1:4666742-4670157 GCF_000260255.1 Octodon degus | reverse complement strand
TTCTTCCTCTGAGAAGTTGTTTATGTACAAGAATGCTATTGATTTGTGTATGTTGATTTTATATCCTGCTATGCTAATGAATTTGTTTACTAATCCTAGGAGTCTATTGGAGATTTTTGGGACTTCTATGTCAAGTATCATTTCATCTGTGATAATGATAATTTAATTTTTCCTTTTCAATTCTTATTCCTTTTATTTCTTTCTCTTGTCTAATGCCTCTGGCTAATTTTTCCAGAACTACATTGAATAGAAGTGGTAATAGTGGAGATGGTTGATTTGCTCTTGACTTTAGTCTGAAAGTTCTAAGTTTTTGTTCATTAAGAATGTTATTGCCTATTGTTTTGCCATAGATCCTTTTTATTAGATTGAGGAAAACACTATTCAAACTTTTTGTATATCTTGAATGAGTGTTGGACTTTGTCAAAATCTTTTCTGCATCTGTTGAGATGATAAAAAAGATTTATTTTTGGCTTTGAGGATAGAATGAATTACACGTATAGATTTGTGTATCTCCAACCATCCCTACATGCTGGTATTAATCCTACTTGGTCACGGGGTATAATCATCTTGGTGATTTGCTGCTTTCTATTTGTTAGTATTTTATTGAGCATTTTGCATCTGTGTTCATTAGGGAGATTGGCCTGTTGTTCTCTTTTTGTTAGTGTCCATCTCTCGCTTTGGTATCAGTGATCTTCTTACCTTACCTTTATTCATTTGGTACTTTTTGTTCACTTTTTCTTAATATATGTTTCATATTTCTTTTACATTTCTACATTCATATCTTTTTTCATTTCCTTTACAGTTGATACAATGAATATACCACTATTTTAATTTTATTACTATCATGTTATATGTATGTATTTATTAATTTATTCTCATTACCACTATGATAAATTTAAATAATGCAATTTCTTTCATAATATAATTTTATCCTTTAATGTTTTGTGTATGTTAGCACTTTTGTTCTGTCTTTTTCAGAAATTAGATAAGGTATTTTTATTCTCTTAAAATCGATAGCTATTGTTCTGGAGGTATACCTCAATGGTAAAACATTTGCCTGACATTCTTGAGGTCCTGAGTTCAATCTCCAGTGAGCAAAAAAAAAAAAAAGTACATAGATAAAATGATATAATTTTAATTGTTCCTTAAATACATCACTTGTTTTCTGTCTAATGGTCTATTCTCAAGAATCAGAGTAGGGTGTTACATGAGCTACGCCCATTCATATTGTCAAAGTAGTGATAAGTTAATTGAAGGTAAAGGTCATGTCAGGTTGGTTTTTGGATGGTATTTTATGCCTATTCACCCTGTGCCACACATTCTGTCTGTCTCTTTGTCCTTCTGTACTTCTCTTTTGCTCTGATAGAGATGCAAAATTACAGACAGATAGAATAATTTGTTATGTATAATGACTCTTTAGTGACAAATTTGGGTATGATTAATTAATTATTTCAGTCACTTTTGCTTAAGTTTCTGTAAAAATTGTGTAACTTTAAAGGATTTATATTAGGTCATTAAATATTTTTGGAAAAATATATTAGAATTATTTCATGAAACCTGAGATAATAATTATTTTTGTAAACAAGTGTTTTAGATTTTTACAGACATTTATTAATGTTCTTTTTATGAGTTTCCTCGCACTTTTGTAATATTTCATCCTCTAGAAAAAAGGTAACTTATTATTCATTTGAAAAGTTTCATACTTATCATACTTTGTACTTTTCAACATAATTGTTGAATCTATCTAGATTTGACTTTCAATATAAACAGAGGTAGGACTATTTCTACTTCCAGTTAGAGACAATCAGAATTCTTGGGAATTTCATTGAGTGTATAGTTTTCTATACACTTTTTCACCAGCTCAGCTCTCTATCAAGTTTTTTTTTCTAAGTAAATTTCTTTCACAGTATTATGAAAATTTCTTTCATGATACCCAACATCCACAACTTAAAGGAAGAAAGATGAAAAGTAGTCAGTTTCAGGAGATGAATGCGGGACTTGAAGCTCGCAAGGCAGAAAACTCTTGTTAAGAGGGCTGAGTGGACAAAGCTACTTAACCGCTGCTAGTTGGGAAGCCCAGAAAAGAACATGCCAGGGTCAAGGTGAGAGGGACCCTGTGCAGTACCCGGTGCCACGCCACCGTGCGACCTGGCACAGCAAGAAACACGAATCACTGATCTGCTGTGCCTTTCTTAGTCCTAGAAAGATGACACAAGTGGTTAAATAGTAACAATACATATGCATGTGGTTTAGTTTTTGTCTGCTATTCAATTTGTCATTATTGCTTTTCAATTAACCATACTTCCATTTGTTCTTTATTTTATGTCTTATTAAGTAGGTCACACCCACTCACTTTTTCTTATTTATTATAGTCTAAGTCATTATAAATTTTCTTCTTCTGTATCATTTAGTTACAAATTTTAGTTATTCCATGAGGGAGAGGCTGCCTACTGTTTGGTCAGGAATTCTTTGAATTGAGAGCCTCTGTTATTTTTTTCTTTGTACTACTGGGCATTGAATACAGGGCATTTTCCCTGAAGAAAACATCACCAGCACATTTTTTTTTAACTGTGAGAAAAGACCTTGCAGAGCTCCTAAACTGTCTGGGCTGATTGGGATTTGTGATCCTCCTTCCTCAGCATCCCGGAATGTTGAGATTGCAGACATGCACTGCCACCAGGGGAGGCTTAAGTCATTAGTAAATTCACTGGACAAAAATCACTGTGCACATATTTATCCCATACTGATCAAGGGCTTGAGTCAGCACAGTCCTAGTCCCCGGTGCTAAATTAACTTTGGACACATTTAGTGAATATTAATGAAGTGAGTAAGTTTAAAAATGCACTTTAACTCATCTTGATTCCTACTGAAATGTAATTAGCTAAACAATTCAGAAAACTTTAAGCTTTTTATTAATAGAAAATCTTTGTTAGTTTTTTTAAGGTAATACACAATCGTATTTCTAAGTAACATTGCTTTTTATTTATTTATTTATTTTCCAAGTAACATTGTTTAGGGTTTTTTTTCCTTCTTTCTTTTATCTCTTCTTTATTTTCTAAGCCTTTACTCTCTTCTTCATTTTGTATTACCTTTATTCTAGCATCTCCTTGACTATAACACACACAGCTTCTATTTTGCACATTAAAGTGAAGATCACTATATTTACTGCAATTCAAGTTTCAAAATATTTTTGTGAGTTTTTTATTTTTATTTTTTCTACTAGATGACTTTTTATGCAGATATCTTTGTATGTCTCAAAATGTTTCAATTCAAATATTGATGTTAAGATTCAATTGGAACAGGAGAAAGAATTCCCCAAACTCAAATGAGCACTTACCATTGAAAATATATCCTCGGATAAATTTTTAGTTTCCTTAAAGAGCTAGCATGAACAGAATTTCTTCCTTCCTTCCTT
>NW_004524719.1:4664019-4666461 GCF_000260255.1 Octodon degus | reverse complement strand
TTTCCTTCCTTCCTTCCTTCCTTCCTTCCTTCCTTCCTTCCTTCTTTCTTTTGTCTATAATTTAGAATACCCTATTTTTTTCCCTAAGCACATAGCCTTCCTGGATGCAGTTACTTGTGCATTTTTATCTAATCACCTGCACATTTATGCAAGTTCTGTAGACACTCAATGAATTGCTTGTTTCCAATTCTTACCTGCCTCCCTGTACCTCTGGCTTTATTCTGTATGCTAGAATACCTCATTTCTTCATTTTTTCTTTTTCTAACTTATTCATTCCTATCAAATATATGATTTACAGTGTACTTATCATGCTTTTTAGGTAATATGTTCACATATTAAAATTTCTGGATCTCTATTTTATGAGAAACTTTCTTATCTCAAAGATTGTGATGTTGTCAGTTGACCTAACTGAAAATTATTTATATAATTTTCTTATTTTAAAAATTTATCACTTATATTTCAGTTCATTTGACCCAGTCTCTAATTTTATCATGAAAAAATTCTCATGCCACTTTAAAGTGAGTTCTTTTTTATACTGTGTTTCAAGTATTACATATTTTAAGTGTTTCTTTATGGACTGAATATTTGTTCTCAATGAATGGGTAATATGGATACAACTATGTCAAGCCTGATATACATTGATAGAGATTAGTATTTGCTATCTAATCCTTCATGATCTAAAGACATCTGGTGACCATGAGGCTCAGTGTGTGTAGGAGGTAATGAAAGTGGAGATGTAGTAAGGGAACAAACATGCTTATAAGGAAAAAACAACAAAAAAAAATTGGTTCCACCAATTTTTACTTTATTGTGCCAGGTTCCACCTGTCCACCGCAGGCTTTCTATTCACTTGGCCTCCTGTCCAGGCCACAGTGGACACTATTGATTGTAATACTTGGCTGCCTGTAGGCATCGTATTTGTTTTGGTTATGCATTTGGTCAATGTCAAAATGGGGTTGTTTTTGCGTTTTAACAAATTAAGTGGAATGGTCAATCGATGTAACCAAGATCATCAATTGTCTATTTCTGGAAACATCGAAATTTCACGAGGATATTTCTACCTACTTTATTTTATAATGTTTACGTTTTAAAGGTGTTTTGGAACCCTTAAAATTGGCAACAGCTCCTGTATTTAGCAGAAACTCATTCCTGATACCATCCCTTCCTCTCCATATGTATTTAACTCCTTTTCAAATCCTTTTCCTCAAACTGGAACCACAAGCCACAAAATACATGCCTGTGCCCAGGTTCAATTTTTGTGAAGTAGTCTGACTGTATTCTTTTCAGTTATCTGTTCCCTGCTAAAATTACTTCTGGCTTTTCTTCTGTTAGCTGAAATGACTTCAGGAATCACACCCTTCGCCGGGTGCACCTACTGGGAGCTGGCGCCCTGGGACTTCTGAAGGCGCAGGTCCTCTCTGTGATGTCAGTGCTCCCCTCAGCTTACCTTTGTCGGTTGCCTTCTATTTTCATCTCGGGCCCCTTTACCCACACCTCCCAGTGACATAGACGAGCTAATGACAAAGGCATCTATCTCACTGCAGAGGAAGAACACAAAACAAGCATATCTAATTCTTTAATATGTCCACTTCAGTGATAAAATATCTTCCCACTATTTTTCATTTCATGAAGTAAGAAACTTCACACTTTTTTTCAGACACTAGTTTTGTCTTTTTTCATTAAATTTCATGATTCTAAATATTTTCAAATACATATGCATGCTCCGGTCATCTTACTAAAGATGATAGAATCTCGAGCTTACTCCGTCTTAACAACATTGAGTATGATATTCTTCACCATGATTGCTTATGACAAAGCAAATCTGGACCAGACAATGTTTTATGTCACACATACTCAGCACACACACACTCCATCCATTTACATGTATGTGAACATATACATACAATTATCATAAATAGTCTAATAATTTCCAAAAAATTAGGAGTGAAATTATTTTCATCTATGCTATTTTGAAAGATTGCACCAAACAGAAGTATAAATTTATGTCAAATGTCATAATGGCAGTGTTTATAGGAATCTGAGGAACCCTAGAATAAGCACCCTTGCCCAGGTCTCTTGTGCCCATCCCCAAATTCTTCTAGATATTCACGTAGGGGCTGAACAGCTGGGGAGGGTTTCTGGGTTCCTCGCCTTCACCCCACATTGCTGAATGCTTCTTCCCAGTGGCTGCATTTCTCCCTGTTCCCTTCCAGTCATTTCATTTGCTCCATGCCTTTCACAGTTACTAATCACATAGGCATTAGCTGTACCTTTTAATAGACATTGTCTGTTTAGCTGCACAAAGATGATATGCTCTTGGTGACTTACATAATATTCCCCTCACAGCAGTTAATGTGGTACCCTTCTGTGTGCTTTCTGGAAACCTTGGTTTTCCTTTCTAAAAGTTCGCATTATTTCTGTGTTGAACTCCTCCTCCTCCTC
>NW_004524719.1:4643787-4663919 GCF_000260255.1 Octodon degus | reverse complement strand
GTATTCTACCCCCAAAGCCCAGGAATTGGTAGAACTCAGGCCCTTTGTAAGGGAAAAAGGTAAAAATAATAATAGGAGGATGATATTAAGGTATGTCTAGCAGGCAGTTAGAGCCATACTTCTTCTTCTTCTTCTTCTTCTTCTTCTTCTTCTTCTTCTTCTTCTTCTTCTTCTTCTTCTTCTTCTTCTTCTTCTTCTTCTTCTTCTTCCTTTTCTTTTTTCTTTTTAATGGAAGCAGGGACTGAACTCAGACCCTTGCGCTTGCCAGGGAAGCACTTATTCTACCTAGCCATCTCCCCGGCCCCAACATCCTTAATATAAGGTATACTTTAAACTTTGTTCTGTGAATTGAAAATATTTTCTCAAAGTCAATGATAGTTTTTCTCTTTATTTGTAAATTTATGCTTGAATAATTTTAATTTTCAAGGGCTTTTTTGAGGGGGGAAGGAGTTGGATTTCTTTGTCTTTCTGAGACAGGGTCTTGCTATGCCATTCAGGCGGGCTTTCAACTCACTTTCTAGCCCTGCCTGGCCTTGAACTTGCAACAATCATCCTGCTTCAGCCTCCTGAGTGCAAGGATTACATATATTGTGGTTTATTAAAAACACATTGTGGGAGTAACAATGGGTTTACCAGTTCTAACTAATATTTTCCTAGTTATACTTATAAGAACAGGTTGATAATTATGGAAATAAGTATAGTTATAAACACATAAATATTAAAATAAATGTATTGATTTCATAACTCAATCCACTGAGGGACTTAGAAGCAATAGCCTCTTAGTAACACGGAGCAAAACTACTGGATTATTCTGTTTTACTAGTATTCCTTAATACATTAACCAAGGATCCTTGTACAAATTTGAGTTTAATTCTAAAGTAAAAACAATTTGAAGCCTTTCACTGGGCAATATAAAATTCAATGGACCGATTTGCTGTGCCAGTACCTGTAATAATCACACCCGTGTGGCTCTTAAAAAGGGTACTGAAATGAATTGAACAAGTTCTCAAAGGCTAAACATGAAATAATTTGAGCAAGAAAAACAATGAAGCCATGTGATTGTGTACTATAACAAAATATTAAAAATCAATATTTCTAATGTACGTATCTTAATGGGTGAATACACCCGAAAGGAAATGGAAAAAAGGGAAATCGCTTTTATAATGGGACTCTGCATTACTCAAGCAGTATTTTTTTTTTCTTCAAGAATGTTAAGTTAAACCCCTGAGCTCAGATGAGAGTAGAGCTGCAAGAGTGCAGGCCGAGACTGTGGACCTGCGACCGAGCGTCTGAGGAAGTGAGCAATAGCTCTTGAGTCTGCAGCAAAAAGTGGCCTTCAATGAATGGAAATAAATGGAATTAGCTACATTGCCAATAAATGGAAAAGAAACAAAATGGGAAAAGTAAAAAAGTTGAGGAAGCAGAAGCTGAATCGTTTGTGGTAGCCAAAGTACTGGACTGATGTATAGTGAAGAAAGTTGGAGCGTTTTCTGAAGTGGAAGCGATTCACAGATGATGACAATACACGGGAACCTGTAGCAAAGTTAGCTTGTCAAGAGTTAATTGAAGCATTTCTTAATTTGCAAAAAGCTGGTAAAGAAAAAGATTTTACAGGGGCTGGGGAGATAGCTCAGTAGAATAAGTGTTTGTCTGGCAAGTGCAAGGTCCTGAGTTCAATTCCTGGTAATGTAAAAAAAGAAAATAAAAAATAAAAAAGATGATACAAAAAGGAAAATCTTTATGTGACAGTGAATCTGATGACAGCAAGTCAAAGAAAAAAAAATGCTGCTGACAAACCTAGAGGTTTTCCTAGAGGTCATGATCCTGAACGAATAATTGGGGTCACAGATAGCAGCACAGAATTGACGTTTCTCATGAAATGGAAAGATTCAGTTGAGGCTGACTTGGTGCTGGTAAAAAAGGCAAATATGAAATGTCCTCAAATTGTAATTGTTTTTTATAAAGAGACTAACTTGGCATTCTTGTACAGAAGATGAAGCTCAATAACATATATATATATGTTTTCATTTATTAGTGTGGAAAAAAAAACATTCCAATGAAAATCAAGTTTAATGTGTCAGTATTGAAAGTAGTATTTGGGCGAGTTATTGGGTTTTGTTTTGCATCTATATCACTGGTTACTTTGAACAAATAAATAAAGCTTTTGTAGTTGCTTCCTTTATCAAACAAGAACATTTGGTAGCCTGATACATTTCCTTTGCTTCTCTAAATGTTGGGTGGAATTGTCCATAGTCCAAATCAGAACTCATGTTTTACTTCATATGTTTAAGGACCATTCTGAGGTTTTTGTTTGTGGATGTATAAGTAAAACTTTTACAGGAAAAAAAGTAAAGTCCCTGTTTTGATTTATAAGCTTCTCTTAGAGACTTTTCTAACACTTTTCATAGAAAAGGGAGAACACAAGTATCTTTATAGTGCAAAATTATTGCAAATATTATCCTAGTCAGCTAATAAAGTTTAGCATCAAAAATATTCATGTCAACAAGCAAAATTGATAGGAGGTGAAGGAGATGATGCTTAACTTTTGACACCTTGTGCCTAAAAACCCACATCCTATTCCAATGAGGAGCTGTGCGTGAGGCAAATTATGATTTGAGGATGATTTCTGCATGTATGGCCTCTTCTTTTTAGAATTACTATGGTCATTACAAGAAAATGAAAGACTAAAAACTGTCACCATTGGAGGCCACAATTGTAAGACATAAAAACTAAAGTCAATGTAGTACCTTGGATATTAGACAAAAACCTATTGAAATAGCATATCAGTGTTTGCTCTTTTAAGTCCATTTACTGAAATATACTTAAAGTTGTGACAAACTCATTGTAATGGAAGTTGTTAATAATAGACAGAGTTGGCTGGGGATATATAAGAACCTTCTACATGGTCTGAACAATTTTAAAGTGGAATAGTAAGCTCGTATTCTCCGTTAAAAGTTTCCAGTAAGTGAGCCAAGTGGCCAAACTGGTTAGTACAAACAAGTTGGTTTAGGTGGAAATAGTTGAATCATGAGGCAGTTGACACCAAGTACAAGTTTGCCTGTCTCGCACCAATCAAATGACAAGTACTGGACAGAATTTTGACTCTGTTAAAATGCATTGAGTATTAAATTAAACACATTTAAAGACATTGATAACAAGTTATAATTATAAATGTAATATGTTCATAAAATATATATTAAATTAGTTAATTCATATTTTTTGTGCTTGCTTTTCTAGTTGTTCCTGACCAGTTGGCTCAGTTGGGGAGTGCAGTCTAATTTGAACTCAATAAGACTATGGACATTTAAAAAATGATAAATTTTTTGAAGGTAAGTAAAAAATCTCACCATAATTTATGCTTTTAAGCTCTTATGAAATGCTTAAAAATTAAAATTATATTTAAATTACTTGACTTACTTATTTTATTAAAAATCAGAATATTAATCTTCATATATTTATAGATGGTTGACATTAGCAGTACAAAATCTTCAAATTTAAGTAATTGTTTACTTTAGCAAGTCACCATACATGTCTTGCTGTTTTATTATTGCACGTTTCTCACATGCAGATTTGAGAAGACCTCGTAGTTATGTGCCTTATAAAGCTAAAAATTTGTTTTCTTCTTTCATAGTTGCTGTATTGCACTTTGCTGTTTTATAGTCAGTGGGTATTACTTTTGTTACTGGATGTGTCTTGTTTCACAGGCATACATCAGTTGAAGCTTTCACATGGGAAACAAATTCAAAAGTGTTCTTGTCATTGTTAATGTGGTTTAATCGTGCGTAATTGTTTCCTTTGATGTCAGTTATAAGCTCCTTTCCCTTTGTGGATGACAGGTATCTAAACCTTGGTATTTAAACACTACAGTTAACCTTCATGCACATAGTAATTAAAGAGACCTCTGACACTCCCTGTCTGCTAATGCCAGAATCCTTTTGTAGGCTGTAGTCAAAACAACCTTGATATTCTGACTTCTCAATCAGTTATCAATTAAGCTTGACCGTTAATGTGACGTCTCCAAAGTAAAAGGTTAAAGACGTAGGGTAAGCATGTAATTAAACTAATAAGGTTGTGTGACTCACCATGCGGTACTTCTTTAAACTATGTGTTCTCATACTTAATAACTACAGAAGTAAATACTTTGTTTTTAGTATTTATTTTATGAAATTAGTTTATATAAAGCATGGTAGAATGTGGCTCAGTTTCGTTATATTAACATCAACTAATATGAAGTTCCAGCTCTGAATAAAAACTATTCAAAATTTGGATAAAGATTTAGAGAGTCTAAATTTGAAATATTTTTATCTCAAATATTAATGAAATCTATTCCCTGTGGCGATCCATTCTGTTCATCAGTGCATGGTCATCAATAATTGAACACTGTGACTATACTGCCTTTTTGCATCACAAAAACTTTGACTTGCATGACATGTGAACTAATAAATAGCATATCATCAATGATATTGACATGAAGGTTTTACTCCAGGTCTTGCACATAAACAAACATGTATATAATAAGTTGAACACTTCTAATATATTTCTTGCCATAAAATGCCCATGATTCCATCAACCTACATG
The DNA here is from genome assembly GCF_000260255.1 of Octodon degus. Lineage (NCBI taxonomy): Eukaryota > Metazoa > Chordata > Mammalia > Rodentia > Octodontidae > Octodon > Octodon degus. The sequence goes on along the minus strand of NW_004524719.1, from coordinate 4,659,341 downwards.
TAACGTGTTATACAAATATGATATAATGAATTAATACTGAACTACATTGGTTGTTGACTGGTTGCTAGGATCTAATCCAGTGCTTCATACATGATAGCTATGTACTTAAGCGCTAAGCTATAATTTGATCTCATTCTAATTATTAACATGTCTTTAATTAAAGCTAAATAAAGGGGCCAGGGAGATAGGTCAGTAGAATAAGTGCTTGCCTGGCAAGTGCAAGAGCCTGAATTCAATGCCCGGTTCTGCCGAAAGAAAGAAAGAAAGAAAGAAAGAAAGAAAGAAAGAAAGAAAGAAAGAAAGAAAGAAAGAGAAAGCAAGCAAGCTAAATAAAGCATTAAGTTGCCTAAAGTCCCAAATTAAGACAAAAGACAAGCCTACATTTTCCAAATACACTTTGGTTCACTTTGTGCTTTAACTGGTTTAAAGATTTAAAAAGGTATTTAAAACCATTTTAAATGGAAAATTTAAAAATAATATGAAAAAGGATACATGCAAAGCAGTCAGGATCTCCACTTCTTATTGAAGTTCATATGAACGCAGAAGTCACTTTTCTTTTGAGATCAAATTGCTTTTCTATTGATGTAAAAGTTTTCATGTGCTTCATGTATGTCAGCAGGGTGGAAAGAAATATTGCCAGAATGTTATAATAAGAGAGAAAACTATCCAAAATCATTAAATTTATAGGTGTGAAGTTGAATAATGCTAATTATTCTTTACTAAGGAATGAGTTTTTTTGCATTATCGTAATGCTTTGTTTCATACGCTTGCTGTTCACAAATAGTTTGGTTCTCAAGTGCATTCCAAGAAATTCTGCTTCTGCTCACAAACTCAGCATTAGGCAACAAAGAAAGATGAAGCTTTCTTCCCCGCACAAACACAAGCACAGCCCTTTTCCCTAAAATCATAATGTAAGTTCAGGTTGTTAACCAAAGTACAGCTCTAATTTAATTTTAAATGCATTAATTTTGACGAATCCATTCATAATCAAACCAACTCCTTTCTGGAATTATGGCTTGAACAATAAAGGACAAGTTATATTTCCCTGTAAAATTTTACAATATTTATTGATAGTTTTATTCATATCTCAACTATATTCATGCTTAATTAATAAGTAATTTTATTAATTTATTACTTAGACCAAAGGAAAATAAATAAGATATTTCTTGTGTGGTCCAACTGCATACTGTGATCAATTGTAGCGAACGTGTTTGATCCATATGAAAGACTCTTGAGGTTAGCATTCTTCTTCACCTGCTATGTTAACTAAGGGTAGGAAGACAGATAAGACATGCCTGACTGGACTATGAGAACCGGAGATAAATATTTAATGAAAGCACATACTGATTTTTAGAAAGACATGTAGCACAGTAATACTATTGTGTCTGGTGAAGTGGGAATTAAAGAGTCAAGGAATAAACTACGTATTCAATATTAGAATATTGGTCAGATAAATCTAGAAGAGTAAGCCCAGGTGATTAAGAAATTTGAATGAAGTTTTGGAGCATCTCAGCTCTGGGCTTTATGCTGTGTGTTAAGTGGAACTTCATTCCATTTTTGCTTTTTCTATTTGAATGTAGGTAAGTAATCTACAGATGCACATGTGTGTGTGTTTCTGTGTCTCTAGGGCCACGGTTGTTGACAGTGTGTAGAATATCCATGGAAGATTATCTCTTTGAAGCAAAAATTCAGGTTGATTTTATCTTGCATAGATTTCTTTTTAAGAAAACTATTTATACTTAATAGATATTTAAAGCATCTTGTTTCCAGAGGTATAATGATGTTAGGGTTATAATGAAATTGAATTCTTAAAGATTCCATCAGCATTTCATCTTTTGTTTCTTGAGGAGAGATGTAGGACTGAGAAAAGGAAAGTTTTGAAAATGAGCTGTTGCCTGACAGATATAGGAGCCAACAGACACAGGATCGATCTTAAAAAAATAATTATTTGGAGGTACTGGATGAGCAGTAGGTCCTGACCCTGGGGAACATCAGCTTCCTGCTGTGATGAGGTGAAACAGAAACTGAAAGAAACACAGGGAAGAGCAGACCCTCACAGCCGGAGGAGCCTTGAGCTCTTCTGCTTTTACTGCTCACAGCATCCTGCTGAGCTGACAATAGGTTCAAAAATGAATTGCAAGCCCCCCCCCACTCTCTCTCTCTGTATTTGGTAAAGCCTAAGTAGAAATCCTCTTCTAAATTTTGTTTTCCTGCTCTGGATGTTACTTGGGTTGTAATTAGCATTTCTTAAGAAAAAATAAATACTGGGATACTTCTAATTTGGGCATTATTTCACAATGGCTTGTCATTTGGAATTATGATTTATCACCCAGTAGAACAGCATGAACAGAAAAGAAGAAAACATGTAGAAACAGTGACTGTTTTGACTTAAACTCTGGCAGACTTTTATTCAAAACAAGGAGATCATTCTGTATTATCCATGATGGCTACAAGCCCCCACAAATATTAAAGCACATTTTCTATGAGCTCTATTACAGGGAAAAAATTAAAATGCTCCCCTATTTCCAAATTTTCTATGTTTAATTGTGCATTTCTTTGGTCAAATTTTAGTTTAAACTGTTATGGGATATAACATGGGATTAAAATCTTCCACACTCTCAGAGTCTAAGGTTCCGTTACAGGTTTTTATTCCACTGAACATATTTTCAATTAATTGTAAAGGTCGCTCTCCTTCTGTGAGCCTTACAGTATTACCCCTTAAAGATGAAAGACACATGGATAAATATACCTTTTGTTTTTCCCTTTGTCTTTAAAGTTAGCATGTTGCTTTGATATTATGTGTCAGATCTCAGTGCAGGTCATTGTGCTGTCATTTCAGTTAGTTTAAAATTGTCTTGTCCATAAATGAGTGAGTACATCCATGGTTTCTGTTCTAATAAAAAAAGAAAGTACTGTGAAGAAATAAAGAGAATGCTCTGTTATGATCTATGGGGCAACAATCCATAATTTACTTTTGCGGATGTCTGTGTAATTTAGGCATCAGGCAGAACAGCGAGACAGTTGTAGCTGCTCAAGGGAAAGGGTACCAAGAGGCTCATAAATCATGGTAAGGATTAAAAGCAATGAGCATTCATCTTTTGAACCTCATAGGGCACTGTGGGAAAGCCAAGTACCAGAACATACGGAGAACAGAATCCTTGTGCAGGAGTAAAAGGTGTCAGAGATATTAAGCCTTCTCTCAATTAGCACCCACCTTCTATCTGCAAAGCTACAGAATACAACTTTAAGGTTGATTACAGAGAGACCTCTTCCACAGAAACTTAAATTGCATAAGTGGGAAGGTGGACTTCTGGGCACTAGGAAATGGACTCAAATTACATGGAAACCATAATCACTCACTAACAGTGAACATGATTCTTCTTGGACAGTGCGGTAAATAAAAAAATAACCTTGCAGGTAACCAATCCGTAAACATCACTGGGTTTAACTGAATATTATTAAGTAGTGAAATGTCATGAGAAAACACTAACTTCACGGTAGTCAGTGGAGAAGATACAGACAGCTGGCTCTCACTATAACATGTAGTAAGCAAATGATCTGTTACGAATTGTTTAGATTTGAGAAATTATTCTAATCAAAGGTCTTTGCATGCAAAGGAGAAAATTAAGCACAATGAAGGATATTTTATTTTGTGCAGAAAATAGAAAACTTCAACCAAATTTTAAGGCTTTGGGTAATAATAATTTGCTAATTTTCTCAGTGTTCTTTTAAGTCAACTTCATGATAGAACTGAAATTGCTAAATTTATAAAGATCTCAGCGTAGTGCAGAAAATGGTATAACAACATTACAAAGGGCAGTTCCGACTTGCAATGATAGAAACAGATTACAGCTTCTGCTTCCCTAGTTTAGTATCAGATGTGCCTTGGCATTTGTTCTTTTTCCCTATCCAGTATGTGATTATATAATTCAGTTGAGAGCTGTGGTGGGGTGAGTTCAGAGTGTAAGATAATTGTACGACCTGGAGAAACAGGAGAAGAGAGATCATTGCATATTATATGATGTGCAGGAGTATAATTTACTTTGTGTTCATATTTAAAAACAATTTCACCCATTGCTTTACCAAGGTACACCGACCTTGCTTGGCAAGCACCCTGAGGAATGCACCACTTATTGTAATTTGGGTCGCTGCTGCACTGGGCCGATCCTGTGCTGCACCCCGTGCTGGGAAAAAACAGCCATCATCTTCCCGGCAGGCACTGCCTCAGTACTCTGCCATAACACTTTTTTCACTCCTTTTTATTTTTAACAAATGACGGTTAGTGTCATATGCTTTGGTACCAGCTTGCATGATTTTAAAGTTAATCTGCTTTGTCATATTGCATACTGTTGTAGTTAGTTGATTCCTCGTGTTTTCTTAGAGGACCGTGCTTATTTTACCAGGAAATGGTCTGGAGAAGGAGTCCAGAGAACACAGACACCCGTGTGAGAGCTCCCCACAGGAAAGCAGACTGTAGTACAAGAAGTGCATGTGCTAATTCAGCGTGTACCTATGGAATAAAAACACATAAAATCATCTTTCAATTCACAGTAACGAATGACATTTCACCACAAACATGGACCACAGAATTCAGTAGAGAGCAGACTATCAGTGCTCTCTCAAAGAAGAATCAATTATTTATCTGTATGTCAACATATAGGGATTATTTTTAAAAATAACTATTAAATATGGTTAATTAGCTTTATTTAATCATTTATTTCTATATATGGCTATGTACATGTTAGTCTAGCCTCAATAAATTCGTAATTATTGCCAATTAAAATTAATATCAAAATGAGGATAGATTAAATAGAAACACTATAATACATTAAATATATTTAATTATAATTTTTAAATACTCATTTATATTTCAAGTACTTCAGTAGTGGGTAACATGGCAACAAACAAAAGGCCAGCAACGTAACTCAGAGGAGTACATGTCTGCTTAGGCAAGCACAGGGACCGGGGTTCAATCCCCAGCACTCTATGATATATCACTATATGATGGTGCTACACCCTGGACACACTGAGCCAGCCACCCATATCAGGCGTGGTATCACATGCCTGCAATCCCAGCGCTGGGCAGGCTGAGACAGGAGTTTCACTATGAGTCTGAGAGTCTGAACTGAGTAGTGAGACCCTGTACCAAACACATAAAGAAAGAAAACAAAAATATCTTTTTCCTCTGATATTTCTCAAAATATAGTCCCTAATCTTTGATAATATATCTGTATTTTTGGTAATGGAGAATGTACTATAGATTTATGGATTGATTTACTCAAAAATAGTTGTGGGTTTTTTTGTTTTTTGTATTTTTAGGGAAGCGTCTACAGGGTGTTCAGGGTCTCACTAGTAGATAAGACTCATAGTGATCTGCCTGTTTACAGCCTCCCAAGATCTGGGATTACAGGCATGCGCCACTACGCACAGTCTCAATTGCCATCTCAGTGTGCCCGGGGGGTGGAGGCCGGCACAGCTGGCCCGGGAATCGAACCCCCGGCCCCTGAGCCTGCTTGCAGGCACTTTAATCTGCTTAGCTATTTGGCTGGCTCACTTTCTGCTATCATAATGAAATATGTTGAAAATAGTTGTTGAAAGTTGTCTATCTAGTTGTTCCAAAGATTCTGTCATATTCTATGGGTAAATTTATTAATTATAGTGTCAAGATTGTTATTCATGCTGTTTAAATTATAGAAAGAAAATAGCAAAAATATATTATGCAATATGTAAACTATAGACAAATAATTTTAAACAAAATGCTTCATAAAATATAAGCTGGAAAGAGTGGTAAGGTTCTGTAGTATAAAGAAAGAAAAATGGTATGTTATTAGCAAATTTCCAACACAGGCTTGATTAATGTATTCTGAATAGTAGGATAAATGTTGAAAGGACTTCAAGAGGATGTGGAACAAACCCAAAATATATCTGAGGAAAATCCTTCCAAATGAAACACAAATATCTAGTCACCATTGTGGTAAATGCATACCCCATTTTACAGCAGCACAGTTCATAAAAGATATATCCGGGAAAGGGCTTTTATGTCCATCAACTGGTGAATGGATAAAGAAAATGTGATGTTTACACACAGTGGACTAGACTCTGTCTGCCTTAAACAAAGATAATCTTGTGTCATTGTAGGAAAATGGATACTGCTGTGATCACAATATGAAACGAAATAAATCAAACCCACAAGCTTACACATTGCCTGGTTCTCTCACATGAGAAACTTAAAGTATAAATGAAACACAAAATAAAAGATGTAGTAAATCTCCAACCCAAGAACATTCAAAGTGGGAGCTTTCACAGATATGGATGGACCTTGTGTTCTGAGCTTTTATGAATGAGAAGCAGCTCATGTGCCTGCTGGATGTTGTCATGGATGCACAACTGTGTGCGCACTGGGCAGGGCTAGGGTGTACAGTGGGACAGTGGTCACTCAGGGCCCAGCAGGCCCCAAACCAAGAGAGGAAGCCCTCTCTGGATTTGCAGAGAGGGCAGGGGGCTAGGCAGTCTAAAGCAATAGCCCTGGAAGCAAAAGTGAAAACGATTGCATAGCAGAGCCAAGGCTAAAGGATCTTAGAGGCAGAGCTGTCCCTCCCCACCTCCCACTGTCCCTCCTCCAGGTAGCAGTTATTCTTCCTGTCCTTTCACTCACAGCCATCCCAGCTTGCTGGTTGCTTTACTGTTTGTTCCACTAACTCAAGATAACTGAACTTATGATAGCTTATGTATTGTGCCTTGGGGGCGTTACGCTTCACATTGTATATCTGTGTCTAAGGAATATGAGACTCGTGTTGTTGGATTTAGGAATAAATCTGCATTCTGTTGTTCCAGAACACAACTCATTTCTTAGTTTAGGACTTAGTGTAACAGGAACTAGGGAGATAACTCTCTATTAGGAAGAGGAAGAGGATCAGGAAGTGAATGGAGGAAACAAGCAGGACAAGGAAAAGAATGAGAAAAGAACTTAAGATATGTTAAATGGAGCTGGGTGTGGTGGTGCACACGAGTAATCCCAGCACTAGGGAGGCCCAGGAAGGACTGCTATGAGGTCCAGACCAGCTTGGGCTGCAAATTGAGACATTATCTAAAAACTTCCCCCACCAAAACCAAAAACCAAACAAACAAAAACCCAAGATGTTATCAGGAAGAACCCACTTCATATAAGAATTATAAACATTATAACTATGAAAAAGTACTACTAAAGTCAAATAAACAAAAACCAGCAAGACCCCTGCACTGAAATTAATGAGAGTACAAATGGATTATAGGAGATGAGGACTAATAGTTATTGGGGCCCAGCAAGTGGGTGGAAGAGTTTTGCTTTTCCTTGTGAATGAGAGAGGATGTGGCCCAGACCTAACCAGAGCAGGGCCAAGATGTAATTTGTCCTATCCGAGAACTAATCGGGTGATTCTGTGGATGGCACAAGATGGGGCAAATGGAAGATATCAAGGTGTCCTTCCTAATATAATTATAACTACCAGGATGAAGCAAATACTGGCTGGGAAGATCAAAGCTAATGGGGGGCCTGCGGATTAGTTCGGTTGTTTAAGCGCCTGCTTGGGCAAACCCAGTCAGGTGCGAGGGACCTCGGATGGATCCCCAGCTCCACATGCCTCACCAGATATGCCCTTAAGGCAGCCTGAGCTAGAAAAAAAAAATCCTCAAGGCTAATAACTAGAAGAGGACTGAGAGATGGCTGCTGGTGACGAGAGAGAGGGGTCTGCGTGCCAGCGTGTTGCCTGGTCTGAATGAAAGAGTCATGGCTTTATCATTCACTAAGGTGATGAAATCTAAATTGCCTTTACAGATCTAAGAAAATGTTAACTTGGTTGTTAGATGTATTCATATGAATTCAAGCTTAGAATCGTTATATAAGTTGTATTATAAGTTATATAATGTTGACAATTAGAGTTATTTTTTAAGCAAATACATAATTGTGCCTACATGCTGATGTTAGCCTAAGATTTTAGGATGCTTCAGAGAATCAAAGAACCATATAAGACAGGCACTATTTACTTTATTTTCTTTTTGTAGATGAGGGCCATGAGGCTAGGAGAATTATTAATATTTTTCAAGACCACGCTATTGGAAACAGCCAGAACTGGAATTCCTACCAAGACACAAATGGTAATCTGAACACGTCACTAGAGGATTAGGTCACCAATTGAACAAAATGATGCAAAAGTAAAGATGGGAGAGCTGGATTCTGAGGTGTTGGCATGAGCAGGCAGGCCCCGAAGGTGAGGAATGAAGCTGGTGGAAGGTGGTTTGGGCTGGAGAAGGAACAAGAGTACTTGTCAGAGATGCTATGAGGGATGCCTTTCACCTGGGTTGGGTGCTGCTCTTGAATCGCAGAAAGGTCAGGAGCTGGAAAAATCAAGGAAAATAAAATAAAATACCAATCCTGGAATCACAATTTGGTTTCCACTCTTCACTTTAATAACAGTGTTGATGGGCAGAAAGTGAAATGTTCATGAGAGGGCTACAGAAACATAAATAAGACAAAGTTGATTTTTGATATCAAGACAGAAGCTTGTAAGGAATTGTTCAGACATATTTGTTTTGGAACTTTTTACTGTTTTATAAAACATAGAGATGTATTTGTGGCTCATGGTTCAAACTTCACAGAAACAATTTGTCATACATATCTCAAGTGACCAAGGATAGATTATGACTAGTGACACAGATCAAAATCCATTTAGATTATGTTTTATCACTTCGCCAGAGCATATAAATACATTTTTGAATCTCAAAATTATTATGACATTGAAATTATAATGAAATACACAATTTATCCCACTACTGCCAGAACACTGTCTCCTCCATTCTGCACTTTACCACTGACTGCGTATGTCAGGTCTTCATGTTTGGTAGATGCCTTACATATAGCAGCAGATTGTAAAAAGTATAAACATAGACTTTCTACACGGTTGATAATATTTGCGTATCCCCTTTGTGTATACACTGTGTAGAGCTTGATCTATAAAAATCAGAAAATGTTTAATAAATAAGTTATCTTGTCTTTGTTTTCCTATAGGATTTAGAAGGAATAAAATGTCCTCCTTTTACTAAACTTTCCTGAAACCTAATGTCATGCTTTATCTCTACAATATCCTCTAAAGATTTCACGCATTTGCAAAATGATTGTCTCATGGGAGCGCTGCAGATGCGAGTGGATTAGCATGCTGATGACCGCAGTTAAGACGCCCTAACCCTAGTTAGAGGTGGCCGTCCCTGAGCCCCGCCCTGCTCCCTGGGCTCCTCTGCTCTCTCTACTCCGAAACTGACCTGGAGTGAGCAATTTTCGTGTGGTGCACACTTCTAGCCTGATATTTCTTCCTCGTGCTAACGCGCCAGGAACAGAATCCTCTCAAAAGTGAGCGCCAACACGAGCCTCTGCTCCTGTAAGTCCTGGAGGTGTCCAGGACTTCGTCCTAGCAGCAGGAGGAGGACAACAACATCAAGAATCCGTGGGATTCCTCCACGTCAAACAGGCTAACTCCTGTTGCAGATACTGAAGAATTTCCTCTTGGGTTACACTTGTTTGCATAGATCCCACTTCATTCTTAGCAGTTGCTCTTCACTGAGTTAACTTTTCTTATCATGCTAATTTTTTTTTGGTATACTGTTAATGAGATTAATAATTTAATTAAAATTGAATATTTTTCTTACATATACACACAGATGTCTATATATATATATATATATATATATATATATAATTCCAGTGTTTCATTCTCTTTTCTTATATATAGTTTATAGTATGACATTTGCATGTGTAGGCTGCTATTTAAAGACACTACACTGTTCCTCGATATAATAAATTAGAGGTACAGAGCATATTTAGTTCCATCTTCTTGTAACTGACTTGCTATCCACAAAATTTATTTTTGCACCTCCCACAATTCTTTTTTTCACACAACAATAGCCAACTAACATAATCAATATTCAGATCTTCAGTAAATGTTTTCAAGAAAGTTTTTTTTTTTTTCCTGCTGAGCCGTATGTGCCTTTAAAGTTTTTACAACGTATACTGAGACAGATGGAGAAATTCATTTTTAACATGATATTTATTCTTTTTTTCATGTTGTTTGAAATATATTCTTCTTCTTGCCCTGAGGGATGGCTGTGTTCTAAGCACATGTTTGTAACTAGATAGAAAGTGTATGTTCTGTTTATCTCATGGGCCTGACAAAAGGAGTGAAATGTAGGGTACCTGCTTCTTCAATTGTACAAAAGGGAGTTTCCTTTTTGCAATTGGTATTTCTTCCAGTGAGCAAGGTTCTGGCTTGTGGCCTTCTGATAGTCTAATTATCATCCTACTCTCTTCCAACACTGCGTGGATATCCTTAAACACAGGGAACACTGAAACTTGGCAAGGGTGTGCCTGGGGTGTAATTATGCCCTAAATCAAATTCTCCAATCTTACCACAGAGTGCTTCCTGTGTGTGCAGAGCAGCAGCAGGTAAATTCCTGTGATAAATTTATCCTGACCTTGTGCATCTCGCTAGCTTCCTATGGTCTGCTCTTTGTTTCGTCAGCTTTATTTCGAGCCACTCCTCATGCTGTATATCATATAAAATTATATGTGCTATAAAATTTCGATTTCTTAAATCACAGCTCTCCTAATCCACGCAAATTTCAAGGCTAACAGTTGACCTAGGCTGATGTCTGCCTCAAATTTCACTCAACATTTTCTCCTCACGCCGTTGCTAACACCTGGGTGTCATTCTAGTCTTAGATCGCCCTTATCCCCAGAATCTCTATCAGGTGTCATCATATCTCATCATAGGCCTTTAAAAATTGCTTATTGATCCATACTCATATTAAATTGCTGGTTGATTTCAGGTCTACTAGCCTTATCTTAAGCCCTGACCTTTAGTGGCCAATGACCCAATTTAGTGTATTTCCTTTAAGCTTATATTTTTTCTACTTAGTCAAGCTTTCCTCTGCTTTCTCAGGATGTGCTTGTACTTTGCCACCATGAAATAGAATGATTTTATAGCTTCCACCTATAATTTCCCAGGAAATTTCACTCAATTTTCAGCTCACTTAATGGACAGTTTCCTTGGGAACAAAGGACATATAGAAAAGCAAAAGCTTCACAACATACCTAGTGAGTTACATAAGCCTGGATAATAAGACTAGTTATACATTCATCTTATAGATTATATGTGTGATCATCAGTAACATAGAAAAACAGAATAGTTACATATGATTCCACAATGCATCATCCATAGTACAGCTCTGTAAGTGAAGTAAAGAAAACATTCAGTCACATAGTGCTAGTCTGTCCTTCACAGCAAGATGGAAAAAAAGGTACAAACCCAGGAGTACTTATTGAATCCAAACCCAAACTTTGTTGCCAACCAGTAGTCATAACAGATAACAATTTCAAAACCACAAATCACCCATAGAAGATTCAGACTCTTTATGATGGGCAATGGGATATTTAGATATTGACAGCCTCTCGATCTTCATCTTGTCATAGAACACATCTCTAGGATGTGTTGTTCTCTTGGGTACCCCCGGGAGAAACTGCTGCAGGAATGAAGAAAAGATAGGTAAGAAGACAAGATCTGTGTTTAGGTGGAGGTCTGTTTGCATGACTGGCAAAGGACCCCAAGAACAAGAGTGATGGTGTTTGTTTATACCTTTGCAAAGTTAGTATGAGGTGACATAAGGCTGCTTAGCAACTAATGGCCAACGTTGACCAAGCAGGATGTCTTTCTGAAGCCTGAGGTACCCTGACTGCTTTCAGCACTCTGGCCTTGGCCTGCCCCCCCCATAGGTTCAACTTCCAGTTTCGTATCAATTTCCTAGCACGTATCTAATCGTACTCTAATGAAACAGTAGAAACCTAAGCTTTAAATATCGTAGAAATCACAATGCTCAGATGAAAGTATTTATGTAGACATACAAAGTTCAAAATATGCTGAATGTGGAAAGAAAACCTCTCTGGAGAAGACCCAGAATATGTTCAGTGGCCATCCACTGAGAGAGAATACTCTCTCTGAAGTGGTGAGGAGACCGGACAAAAGGGCATCACAGGCTCAGAGACACAGTGCACCTCGACAGCTGGCACTGGACAGATGAGCGTAGGGAGGATTTCTGGTCACAAGTACTTGCAATGTGGAGGAAAAGGCAACATGGACACTGCAGTGGGAACAGTGACAGAGAGGGGCGTGGAAGGCTGTTTTGAAGAACACAGAGGAGAGGGACCTCTGATTCTTCAGGGGGGGTGTGATTGTTTCATTTGCATAATCCTGAGTTGGTCCTGGAGTTGAGGTTTGGCTGTTGCAAACAAGCAGGCAAGGTGGTAAGCCTCCAAAAGAAGTTCCTGTGGCTACTGAAGGTCCATCTTTGTGAGATTTGATGAGAGAGGGGAGCTTGCTATTGGGACATTTGCAGCCCTCCTGGTTTTGCTTGACAGCTAATACATACTTAATAGTGGACCTTATTTCAGTCCTTATATTGCACTTGATGATATTTGTATGTTACCTAATAGGAATATAATGGAATGGCATTTTTAATAGGAAGCAAGTTTATCACAATCAGTAAGTTATTTTGACATTATTGTCACAGGAAATATACTTTTTCAAACTTTAAATTTAAATTTAGTTTAACTCAAATAGCTCAGCAGATTAAAGCACTCGTAAGCAGGTACAGAGTGTGTGTAGGGCGGGGGGTAGATTCCCAGGCCTGCTGCGCTGGCACCACCTCCGGGGCTCCTGGAGACAGCAACGGAGAGTGGACATGGTGGTGCACCCCGGTAACCCCAGCTCTTGGGGGTGTGTGGAACAGGCGGATCACTACGAGTCCGATCTAGTAGTGAGACCCTGAACACCCTGTAGACCCTTGCTTAAAAATACAATAAATAAATAAATAAATTTAGCTTAACTAATATCAGATTAAAAAAGTACTCAGATACAGTATGCAAATTACAAATGCTTATAGTCATATATTTACTTTCAGTAAGTACAGTGTCTGGTACCATTTCAGATAAAGAATGACCTTTCAAAAATTAAGTTCTTAGAATAATGAATGCAAATATTTCAACTTGGTTTCCAATTCTTGAAAACATCATATTTTCATTTATTGTTGTACTCATCTGGTGAGATGAGCTACATGTATAGGAATATCTAAATTTATAAGAGGAGATATTAAAATATATAGATCTGCATGTACACACATGGAGAGACAGAGAGACAGAGACAGAGAAAGAAGGGGGAAGGGCAAATAAAACTAAGGAAAAATAATTCACATGATGTGAAAATTTGAATCTTTTATACCAATGTAAAAATTTTAATTCTAGTTTTATTTAATTATTTACTGTTTTGTATTTTAGAGACAGGATCTCACTCTTAGGTCAGGCTGACCTTGAGCTCACTTGGTAGCCCAAGCTGCCCTTGAACTTGCAAACCTCTTCCTGTGTCAGCCTCCTAAGTGTTGATATTACAGGCATCTACCACCACATCCAGCTTTAATTCTAGGATCAATGATAATCGCATCTTTGAAATAATTCACAATCATAATGTCTAGCATATAATTGTGAATGCATATATGGAATTTGTTATATTAATCCATCTATTGGTTCATTTGTTTATTTAAAAGTTTTCCCTAATGTATCCCATGAAATTATTTGCATGCATTGGATGAGACTTCAATAGATCTTTGTATTTTTGCTATTTTGCATTGTGGTTGAGTGACAGAAAATCAACAAATGAATAATTAATTTACAAGAAATGATTAGAGCCTAATGAAGTACAAAAATGCCACCCAAGCAAGTTGTCTTATAAGAGTTTGGGAGTTCAATCCAGATTGATGGGCAGAGAAACTGAGGTCACTTAATCTAGAATATAAAGACAGTAGGATTCTTACTAAGACTGAAAACTGGGAGACTTTTCCATGTGGAGAATGGCTGGGTGGAAAATGCCTGAGAGAAATGAGGTCAGCAAACAAGAGGAAAAAGAAGAACCTCAGACTGAATTCACTGAGCAAGGCTCATGGTCTCTTTCCTATTTGCAAAATTATTATAGCTCTAAATTCATGTATTAAGTAAAGAAAATGGTGAGATTTTTACTAAAGTGAGAGGTAGATTTTGGATAATCATTTACTTTTTCTTTATTATTCTTTATTTAAAAGTTTAATAAGAAAACTACTTGTTTCCAGTCAGTGTACCTTTAAAAATCAGGTATTGCTGTATGTACAGACATAAAAATGACTATCATGGAAAAAGACATACCTATTTCCAGTTCTGCAGAGACAGTAGGTGTTTTGTACCACTGAGGCTAAAGGAGGATGGAGCACAGTCAGCTGGAAGATAGTGGGAATAAACGAAAGTATGGGCAGCACGGATCTTGTGGGAGTATTTATGATGGGGGCTTTTGTAGGACTATGGGTAAGATGGGATAAATGTGTTTAGGCTTGGCTGATTAGGAGAACTTCAGCAGGCTCTGGGACATAGAGAAAGGCCATTGTGTCATATGCCTATGGATGATCAGGTGAAAGGATTGTCACATATACTGGGCATGGTTGTGTGTGCTTATAATCCCAGGGCTTGGGAAGCTATAAATGCCAAGTCTAATCCATGTAGACATTGTAGATCCTATAGATCCTGTACTAAATACATTTTTAAAAAGGGGTTGTCACTCAGAGTCTGAAAACCCAATAAAGAAATGGTTGGGGTTGTGGCTCTAGATTAGTAGGCTTGGCTCTGAGATGCGCATTCCTGGAATTATTTGATAGCTAGAGGAATCCCCTGGCCATGGGAGATGCAGACAGGGGCAGCAAGGTTCTAAGTCATAAGAGCATCATTGGAATATGGAACACAAAATTACTATTAACCTGAATTGCTTTATCAAAAATACAATTCTAAATTTATATTTGCTTTGTACTCACCAAACTGAAAAAATAATAATTAAATATTGGTGATACACTTGCTCTTGTGCAATAAATATTTTTATAAATCTGTACTATGTTAGCCATTACTGTCCATCTCTTTATGATTTAAATGATTAAGTCAATTTACTACACAACTTAAAAGTAATGAAGGAGAAGCAGGCAAAGATATTTTCAGAGTTTTTGAAGACTTACCTAGCTGTCAGTTTCAGTACTTGTCCATATCATTTCTGTCAAGGCATATTAAATCAGAACATGACCACTGCATGGAGCTTTGTTGCAAAGTACTTTTTCTGAATACGACATTTCCAATTTCAGAGTACCTTAAATAAATTTGTCCCCACAAATTTAATTTCACTGTGATAGTTGTTATATCAAAATAAGTTACTGAAATCAGTTGACATTTATATTATCAGGTATGTCTCAAATAAATACGACACATTTCTATCACTAGTCAAATATGTAAATTGGTTATGAATTAAATTTTATTATCCATGACTTTATTGAAGTATTATGCTCCACTTTCACAAGTTCATAAAACGTACCAAATTATTGCCAGGTATTTACCTGGATATGACCGCACACATCGTGAAATATTCATGGCTTTTTACTAGTTCTGAGAAGAATAGGTTTTGCCCTCTTCCATG
>NW_004524719.1:4641408-4642237 GCF_000260255.1 Octodon degus | reverse complement strand
ATTTGCATATAGTGTTATATTACCATGTAAATTGAAAATGTAAGGTATATAGAGATTTAATTTCAGTAAACTCAGACATGAACTATGAAAAATTGCTGGGTGTTTACCAAGCTATATAAAGCTCTTACATGCTAGGAGTGAATCAGATGACAACGATTCTGTTGCTGCTTTCTCTGTTTATAGTTTTCTTTGTACTTGACATATTCTAGCATCTCACTGAAGATTTAATCTGCATATTACTTTAAATTTTTCACTTTTAATCTCGGAAAGTCCTCTTGGGTCTTCAGAAATGAAGTACAACCAGTGTTATCTAGTTCGAGTTCATAGGGACCATCTGTAGTTTCAACTTCAGTTTTTACTTCATACCCTATTTTGTGTCCTCCGATACCCTGCCATGTTTCAATCTGGAGGCCAGAGCATAATACAGGGAGTAGAGCTGGAAGAGAGAAGCTTAGGTCCAAATACTTCTAGTGCTGAAGCTTCCCTAGGTACTCCCTGTTTACTTCCTCTCAGAATTGTTGCCTTGCAAGTCACTGCATGTGGCGCCTGCTTTCACAACTTAGCTGAAGAACTTCTCTCTTCAGAAGGACAAAAGCCACACGACTCTTGAGAGGATATTTGAAATGAAATGCTATTTTAGTGCATATATAATTTTAATAAACTGTATTTATATTCTATGAACATAAATTTGCTCTTAGATAAAACAGAAAAATCTATCTATAATCTAACATCTAAAGATAAATATTTTGTTTGATTTTCTGTGTATTCTTCCTGATTTTTAAGATTAGCCACAAGATACTTCATTCTGAAGGAGCCCTCAGTTATGTCA
>NW_004524719.1:4632015-4640980 GCF_000260255.1 Octodon degus | reverse complement strand
TCTCTCTCTCTCTCAGCAGAACCGGAGATTGAGCTCAGTCTCTTGCGCTTGCCCAGGGAGCACTTATTCTAAGCCATCTCCCTGGTCCAAAGCCATCTCCCCAGCCTCCCTTTGTCTCTTTTTTACCCAACTCTTGCCTGATTCTAAACTAATTAAGATCAATTTTATCTAAGTTTTCAGCACTTCTGTTCCCTCTGTCAATACACTTTTCCAATATATGCTCACAAAACTTATTCCCTCTCCATGTCTAAATCTAGGCTCACACGTTCTCTTGCCACAAGTTTACCATCATCACAAACACCTTTGAGAGCCCAGCCACTGTTGGCTTCCTGTTTTGCTTCCTTATTTTGCTTCACTGGCTTTACCACACCAGAACACAATCTTCAGGAGAACAGAAACCGTGTCCCTTAGGGTTTCCCAACACCTACCTAGCGTGCTGTGTGGCACATAGTGGATGTTAAATCACTATTCCTGAAAGTAAGAAATGAATATGTTCATGTGTTGTGTGGTGCAGTTTTTTATGCTTGGCTAAGCTTTATTTCTCAAACTTAGGCTGTAAGAAACATGAAGTACTAGAGTCTTTAATGCTTTGTGTGTCTTCCTCCAATCTAACATGTCAAAAGTTTTGCATGACACATTCTCAATCGTTACACTTTCCAAAAATCAACAAAAAGCCTGTATTTCTTTTCCTAAATACTATAATTAACTATAAAGGCATTCATATCTTTAATGGAACAAAGAGTCAGAGTGGGACACGTGTGCCTTCTCGAAGTTTCGTGAAAGTCACTAGGTAATTGTTAAAGGAAGTTGAGCAAAGTACCTGCGGAGCACATGAAGCATTACATTGTCAGAGGCTGTTCATCACCACGAGAACGCTCTGGCCACAGGGTGACGTGGCTGCACAGTTTGGACATCTTACGGTGGCTGTATATCAATCCATCACCTTGCCAGCTGGGTGGTATTTGTTGGGAAATCCTGACACAATAATATTTAGCACCATGGTGGAAAATTTGAGGATGGGCTTTTAGCCTAATACATGACAGAGATTACAAATAATATAGGTCATATTTGATAGAACAGGTTTTAGTATATTGATAAAGGACAAATTATACTCTTATTTTCTGTTGATAGCATTAAACCTTTACAGTAATATAAAAATGTGCTTCAATGGGGTTCCCTTGAGATATATGAAAAAGGGAAAATTACTGATGATCCATGATGAGACTATCATTTCAATCACATACAGGAAAGCTTTTTCAGAACGGCTGCTCTTTATTTTAATTGGTGCTGTACCGTGTGACTGCTTGTAGCAAGGCACACTGCTTTGGAGTTGACCTGAAGAACTGCTGGCAATTTATCTACATAAAATAGAACCAGAAGAGCAACTGAGCAGGAAACGCACAAAGCATCCTGTGACGTGCTTCCTGCAGAGCAGGTCTGTGGAGGGAGAACATTAACTTCAGGGAATGTTTGAGAAAGTTTTCTGGTCTTTCTGTTATGGCTTAATTCATTTAAATGTACTGCCCTCTGTGATTACCTATGTCATGGCCAGTGGTAAAATTTCTTTCTTTTAAGAGACTGAATATATGCATGTATATGTATATGTGTGTGTGGTGTGTGTGTGTGTGTGTGTGCGCACACATTTTCTTTATTAATGTATCTGTTGGTATATGTTTAGGATGTGTTCATACCTTGTCTCTTGTAATGAGTGGGATCAGAGAGCTTTCTTTAAAGTCCTGATTTCTGGGCTTGCGATATAGCTCAGTGGCACAGCACCTTCCTACCAAGCAGGAGGTGTGAAATTCCATTCCAATTAAAAAAAAATACTCCTGATTTCACTTGCATTGGAATTGCCTTACACACATAAATGAGGTTACTGGTGGAACCACACGGTAATTCTGCTTTATAGTTTTGACAAGCATCAGTACTATTTTCTATAATGTCTGTAACACTTTCTCTTTCACCAGAAGTTTACAATAGTTTTCATTTCTCATCAAGATTGACAACATTTAGTATTATTTTTTGATTGATTTCTCAATGCAGCAGCAAAATATATGAAGTGATATCTGATTGTCATTTTGAATTGCGTCTCAATGCTTTACTTTAATGCAATCCAGGTAAATATGAATAAGCATGATATAAAAACACTCGGCACTTTGATAAAAAATAAAATATAATTGCATAATAAAATAATTAAAGAATGACAATGGTTAATACTCTGATTATCAGGTGCAGCTTTGTCTATTAATGAATTTGAATATGCAGAAAACAATGAACAGAAAAAAGCATAAGAGATATTAATAATGTTAACTGAAAAGTTCAAGTAAAACCTTGAATTTTAATAATAATGAGTGATAAAGAGTAATCAATAAACACTAAATAATATCTTGATTGATAAAATAGTTCTGCATGAGATAAGGTAGAAATGATTTCTCAGTGCAGGAAATATTTCAATTCTTAGTTAACGTTTCATTTCAGAGAAATTTCTATCTGTCTTCTAAATGCTCATAGTCCATTTCACACTTAATTATACAGAAGAAATGGAAAGAACCTCAGATGTGTACTACTATTTCCAGGACTCTGCTGACCCTCTGCCCTGGCACATGGGGATTACCGAGGAGACACTGCACCAGTCGTAGTGATTAGGAGATACTTGGAAAGACTTAAGCTTATGCGCTTTCATATAGTTTAAGATAATGCACTTTGAAAAATAATACTAAGCTTGAGATAAAATGGATTTTAAATTTACTTTGGGTGTCTGTAAATTCTACTGAAAGGAATAATGTTTTTCAAAAGACAAGGTATCATAAAACTAGCAAGCAGATAACAGCTGGAAGAATATTTCAAGGTGTACATTTTGTTCTAGTCTAATTTGTGTAGAAAATACCAGAGTATAAACAAAAATATCATAAAATAAAATTTATATAAAATTTGTTCCTTACTCAAAATCTGCACATTTTTAAAACTTTCTTGAGCTAATAGAATCAATGACTTATCTTGTTTTAGGGGAAAGACAGGATTTTCATTTTGAATAACTTGAAAAATAAAGTCACAGAAAATTTAGTTTGGGGGAGCAGCTACTCAGAGCTAGTCATGGTAAACTGAGAGTTTAATGTGTTTTTGATTTGTTATATTTTTGCGTCATTAACCTATTTTAGTGCCATTCTAATTACGTGAAGGGCAATAAACACATCAACCACACAATGAGAAAAAAAATACATAGTCCTATTAAAACTTTCAATCTTACACATATTAAATAATTATTTTAATTTTATTGAATTTTTTTCAGGGTCTTACAGAAAATATCATTGTTCATTTTCACTTTTTACATATTAATTTTGTTGAGAAAGAAGTAGCAATGAGACAGTTTCCAAACAGGTTAGTAGGACAGTTACAATAATTATTACATTGCATATTGTTGTCTTCGTAGTAGTTATTCATAGCACAAGATGCAGACACAATAGCTTGTCTAAACACTATTTGTTCCGAACTTTCTTCTCATTGAAGTAAGAGAAAGTAGCTGTATACCTGTGCCAACTATTTTATATATACACATATATTTTTTTCACTACAAAGTGGACCTTCATTTACATCCCCCTTTTTTGTTTACTTTCGTCAGAGATGGGGAGTCTATTGCCATTCAAATATTGTAGGGGCATGAATTCAGCAAAGTCACGCAGTGCAGTCCAGCAGTCCATGACAGCCTACTAGCGCCTGTTTTCAGTATTTACAGTTGCACCAGCAAACTTGCCCGCCACATCAGGACGTCTCTGTTCACGGCAGCAGTTCTAGTTGATGGGAGAGGGGCCCTTTGCGTCCTGAAGGCGCCGTTCTGCAGGGACGTCATCACGCCGCAAGGCCGTCTGCGAACACCCTTGCTCTAGCCATCGGTCCTGTACATGCGTGACGCGTAGGGAGCTTCGTCGTGTTCATGCTGCCATCAACCTGTGCGCAACATTTGCTCAAGAGTGTCCTACAAATTTATATAAACCAGTCAGGGTCGTACTGGACCACTTATCAATAGGTCATCAATTTTTTACTTATTTTTTATTAATGTACAAAAAAACAAGCGTTTATTATAATATTCAGGTACTGCTCCTTAAACTGGTAAAACAAATATTAAATAAATCAGATATATTTTGTTGTACAATAGGAGACAATATATAAATTTGAAAAGTGATGTAAAGAAATTCTGCATTTTGAAGAATCATAAGTAATTTCAGGAATCTGTGCACTAAGAATTTGCTGAGGTTCTTAATAGAGAATGGCTCGTTATTAGGATAAAGAGAAAAAATAATTTATAAGATGTATTGTGAAGGCTACTTAAAATTAATTCTATTATCTTCAGAAGACTTATCTGGTACTATAATATTTACTATAAATAATATACCAGACCGCATAAGGTTTGATCTCCTGGGTAGACTCTGGTATTTGCAATATGAATATATTATGTATCACTTTCTTTTTCATAGATGTAGATAATGATCAGTGTATCATTATCTTTGGATTATAAGAACCTAACACAGACATGATAGACTGCTTTGAACTATACCTATAGTTAATTGAATTTATAATTTTTTCATTATGGTAACAGAAAGTGGGCCTGCCAAATAGCTCAGCAGATTAAAGTGCCTGCAAGCAGGCAGAGGGGCGGAGGGTTCAATCCCCGGCCTGCAGTGCCGACCCTGCCCCCGGGTGTGCTGAAATGGCAATTGAAACTGGGCATGGTGGTGCACCCCTGTAATCCCAGCTCTTGGGAGGCTGTAAGCAAGAGAATCACTATGAATCTGATCTAGTAGTGAGACCCTGAACACCCTGTAAACCCTTCCCTAAAATATAAAAAAAAATTTAAAAAATAGCAGAAAGTCTGTTCTTTCATTTGTTATTCACTTACACTAGAAAAGATCTTTCCATATCATTTAAATGATAACATCAACCCATTATCAGCTTGAGCAACAAAAAAGAAAACTAGCACCTAGCCCAGGACTTAATGACAGACAGGATTTAATCATGTTAGCAAATGATGTACTTTGATAATTTAAAATCCATAATTGACAAAAAATAAAATGGGCTTCTTTTCTCCATTTATTCAATTTTCTCATTAGAAAATTGTGATAAGCCAAGTATTTTAAATACTATTCTAATGTATTTCCTGTATTTAAATACTCTGACAGAAGTAACCAAATTTGGGGTTGGGAAGATGGCTCAGTAGAATAAGCGCTTGCCTGGCAAGTGCAAGGGCCTGAGTTCAATTCCTGATTCCACCAAAAATAAAAAATAAAGATGTAACCAAATTTATACTTTCCTATTTGTACATACCCTTCTTTTCAGTTGTTATTAATCTTTAGCAGTAAAAATTACTGAACTATTAATGGAAAATTATTTTTCAGTTTGAGCACTTAAAGTATAAATATTAATGAAAACATTTTTACTTTGCAGTTTGCAAAAATTAGCAGTTAAAATTTGAATTGAAACTAAATCTTTCCTTCAGGAATTCATTACAAAGGAATACTGACTCTCTCCTATATTTGTATGATTCAAATCTACTACTTAAATTAAAAGTTTCTTTTCTTATTTCAAGACATGAGTATCATCTTATTTAGAAAATGTCAATAAGTATAATTGACAGAAAAAGTATCTCATTTTTGACGTGCTCTGAAAGCTGAATTTTCTCACAAGGTGTGTTTGGGATGCGCCTTTAATGTGAAATCTTTACATGAGCTCTGAGCCATCATTTACCAAATTCAGTATGAGAGTTGAAAACCCGAGAGTCTCGCCTGCCCATGAGAATTTTCTTCTTGAAGATTTACTGGCGCTACTTTTTTTACTACAAGGGTGGTGCGAAAGTTGGATAGCTGTGCTAGGAGCTACGTGTGGATCCCGCCTTGTGCTTGCCAGGCAGGCGCTTCTGCGGCTGAGCTACCTCTCCAGCTCCACCATTGCACATTGCAGAGGTGCGTATATGTGTAGAAGGCTGAGAATATATAGATAAAGCCTGATGATACTCTCAGTACAACCAAAGCAGAGCAAAAAGAAAAACTATATCCTCGGGGCTTGGACCTCATTCCCAATAAAACACTTCAATAATCCTCTACCTGGTGATTCCAGTGTCATCTATTTGCTACGTTCTCCAGTTATAAAAATAGGCAAATAAATACTTCATTGGGAATCTTTTGTTCAGAAGTCATTTCGACTTACAAAGTACATCACCTCAACACACCCATATTCTAAGTATGTAGAGCAAGGAATCATATGTCAAGAATATTAATAAATATCATATAATCTTTTGGTGCAAAAAATAATATAAATTTAAATTAATTTAAAAATAATCATATCATCATAATAATAATGTCTTTTCTTTGTGTGACTTTTTGTAGAATTAAAGGCACAGATTAGAATTATGATAACCTGATATTTTATATTGTCAACTTAATCTCCTGATTTACAAAATTAAAAGTTATTAGCAACCTCAAGGCTATGGTTGGGTGGTAAGAGTAAAAGAAATTTCAGAGGCGGCAGTGAAATACAGTCTTTTTCTAAATTTTAGTGAAAGAAGAGATCTACATAATAAGTTTATAAAATGAATCTCATGCTTCCTAAAGCATGAATTTCATATAATATTTAGATTAATATTTTCTTGAAATCAACCTAATTGTGCCATTTAGAATGAATGATATGCATCATTTGATAAATAGTAAATCATAGCATTTGTGTTTTTTCTTAAAGGAACTAATAATTTGCAAGAAAACTACAATTTTATAACTCTGATATGCAATATTCCCAGCAAATTCATGTAAGTGTGGCACCCTACAGAAATTAACATCTATCTACTTAATGAAAGGTAATCAGAATTTTCAGAGAGTCAGTAGATAGCTGATTATCACACTACTGAATATATAATCTCATCCTCATTTGACTTAAATTTGTATGAGGTTAGATAAGTAGAATAGTTATATGAAGGGAGACATAATTTGGAAAGCAATTATACAGATGAATGTTTAATTTTTCTGTAAAGTATACTGGCTAGAGATTTACCATTTAGGTGCGAGCCAAGTTCTTCATCACTAATTTTTATTCATATGTTGGCGACTCAGAGCAAAAATCCTCCACAGGAAACTTTTGTGAGATTAAGAAATCATATAATGGAAAGCCAGGTGAATTGCAGGGAATGGGGACTACTTTTTAAACGGGGCTTGAAATTTACATTTAGACTATCTTGTTTCTTGGAAAATATTACAGTCTCCAAATACTTTTACAACTTTAGTGTGTGCCTTTAAAGATTAAAATGCAATTTCTCAGTTTTTGAACGAAAGGAATTTAGAGAAACTGAGTGAAAATTTTAAGTAACTGTTTTACTATAGAATAGTTATGGGTTTTCTCCATGTAATAAAATAAGCTTACCCTTATCTACATTGCAATTTGAATGCCAGTATGTCTGTCCCACTATGTCAAATATAAACTTTATTTTGTTGTTAAATACGGTATCATTATACTAATGTAATAAAGATTTAATTTCCCTTCCTTCTTTTACATACCTATTTAGTATTTGCTCGAACTTTTTTTTTTTTTTAAGTATTTAGTACAGGGTCCACAGGGTCTCGCTACACAGATTGGACTCATAGTGATTCTTCTGTTCTCAGCCTCTCAAGTGCTGGGATTACATGTGTGTGCCACCATGCCAGGCTCAATCACCCTCTCAGTGAGCCCCAGGGGTGGGGCTGGCACAGTTTATGGTGCCAGGATTGAACCCCAGTCGCTGGGCCCGCCTAAGCAAGCACTTTAGTCCACTGAGCTGTCTGGCTGGCCCGGCTTGTATTTTTTATTCTAAAAATAAATTATAGTTCCATAAAGAATGTATTAAATACTTTCCTATTAATGGATGAATTATCTTTCACTTACTGGATGACAATACAGATCTCAAAAGTTAAAACATCTCTTTCAACCACTGTATTACAGCCTAGAGAAGAAAGTTAAACTCCCTGCTCTAGTGAGAAGACGCGACGGCCTGCAGGTAGGAGGCCCTGCGCCTGTCCACCATCTCCTTTGCTTCTGTGTTTTTCTAGGAAGAGATGAGCAAAACCTAATTGGATTTACTCTGGTCCCGCATACCACATGCTGTTTGTCCTCTTGCTGGGGACTTCACAAGCCTGGATGAGCCTTCTGGGGTGGGCTCTTTCTGTGGCAGCGTTACCCACCACACAAAAGCCGAGCAACCCTCGCTCTGTGACAACACAAGTCCACACACTGATTTAAGGAATACACACAGCTGCCACAAAGCTGATATCGGTGTGCTTTCAACTGCATCTTAGTTGTCCCTTCTGTTGAGGTTGCTTGTTCATTTGGTCTCATTTTCCCACTTACTGTCATTTTCTCACTGGAAATAATCAAATCACTACAAATCTATGGAAATTAATTCTCTCCCTAAATGACTTCAAGCTTACCCTAAAGTTTGCCGTCACCTGTGTCATTTCCCAAGATGGATTTTCTACAACTCGCTCTCTTTAGCGGGTCGCTGAGCTGCAGAAGCTTCCCCATGCCCCACTGAATGGCCTCTTCGTTCTTCATCCCGACTCCTGATAAGAGTCATTTACCTCGGTTCCTTGTCCTTAATCTCTCTTAGCTGCACCTCTTGGCCACACGCCTTTTTCTGACCAATTCGTGTGTCCAGTTATGGTCATTTCAGGACACAGACCCGAGTTCCTCCTTTGGGAATTTGCGGCAGTCACAGTTCTTTGCCTTGTAAGCGAGCTGCAGCCCCTCCACTGTATGCGCACGTTGTCCGCCTTGTGTTTCCTTTTCTATGTTTCCGGTGTTCGAGAAAGAAAGACAAAGAATGATGCGAAACATGGCGCTGTATCCTGGAATTCCTTCAAGTGCTTTTAGTTTAATAATGTAACTATCATAAACATATGTAGCCATGGAAGTATCTCTCTCTCTCTCTCTCTCTCTCTCTCTCTCTCTCTCT
>NW_004524719.1:4623092-4624708 GCF_000260255.1 Octodon degus | reverse complement strand
CTCAAAATCAAGTGTGGAAATCCTCCTCAACCCTCCAGGACTTCACAACAAGTTCTTATTCAGGGCCCAGATCTTTATTCAGTGGAGTAATCCTTTTTAACAAGGTCACTAGGGAAAGGTCTGATACAATATTTGTAGACGCACACACTGAACACAAGGAGGATATTTAACAAATACATTACAAGGTACAGAGTCTATACAAGTTAGAGAGGCTTGGAACAGGTGTCTCCTTCACGGAGTGCAGAAAGGACACTGCAGAGTTTAGAAGGACATTAGAGGAAAATATTTGTACTTCGAAATCACAGAAATTTATTATAAAGCCAGGGAAGAAAGTTGCGGACTTGCCTATGAATCTGGAATTTGGCAAGAATTACTATAAACAATTGATTTTTCTAAAGAATATACATTATGAATAGAGTTTAAAGCTTATTCTACCATTTTCATAATATATTTATGTTCTTAAGTATATTAAAGGAAGAAACAATATCTTCTAGATGTACTAAGTTAATTTACAAATGTATTTCTAAGTGACTCAATTTAATTATTTGTAATTCAAAAGGTTACTTTTTAAAAAAATACGTATTTATTTATTTATTTATTTATTTGATACAGGGACTCAATATATAGTTAAGACTCATGGTGATCTTCCTGTCTCAGCCTCCCCAGGGCTGGGATTACCGGTGTGCACCACCACTTCCGGTTTCAGGGTCTGAAAGGCACACTGACGGTTCTGGAGTTGGCAGGGCATGAGGTACCAAGAATCAAACTCAGGTCGTTGTGCTTGCCAGACAGGGGCTTAGACTGCCAAACTATCTCCCCAATCCCCCAGAGGGTTACTTTTAATAACTTTGCACAAATATTTTTTAAAATTTTATGCATAAGCTCAATGATGGTATTGTATCCTTCATGTGTTTTGCAACTAGCATTCTACTACTTCATTTGATTGAGTTAACTGTTCTAATCTGTTCATCACTAAGTAAATGTGCAATTAATTATTAGCATATGACCAGCACTAGATGTTAGTATGCGTTTTCTGTGAATACTATCGTAGAATCAAGGTAATAGATCTGTGTGAATTGCAGCCACATAGTATATGACTGTCTTTACTTTCCCACTGCTTAGACATGATATCCCACACAATTAAAAAGAGTGTGTGTGTGGGGTTATTTTGCTTCATTGTTATTTATGGTCCCTGATCGGTTGGCTGCATGGTGGAAGTGCTCCAGTGGAAGACTCCTGCTCCTTCCGATGCCTGCAAGGAAGCAGGGAGAAGATCAAGAGCCAGATCCTCATGTCCTGCCTTCAGGGATGTGCCCTTTCTGACCTGCCCTAGTAGGCTGAGCTAATTGTGCTTGAATCTGCTGAGGAGTATAATGTCTGTAAGATTAAATCACCTTCTGAAAGCCTCTAAGTGCGTAGAGTTTTGGGACATTCTGGTTCTAAACCACACCAATGAGGTTGTCTGTATACCTAGTTGTCTTGGTTACTTTTCTCTCTTTGCTGCGACAAAATACCCAACGCCCAAAATTAAGGAAGGAAAAGTTCATTTAACTCAAACATTGTGTAGATTTCAGTCTGAAATCAGCTGGCTTCCAGGCAGGGAGGAAGGGCACACG
>NW_004524719.1:4621604-4622732 GCF_000260255.1 Octodon degus | reverse complement strand
ATGACTTCTAGGTTGTGGTAGAGAACGAAAGATGTCACATCCCAGGACGAGTGAGGAGGCCTGCTCCGCTGTTGCAGCAGCCTCTCACTGTCCCATAGTCCACCTCAATGCAAAATCAGAGAGACAAAGTGTAACAGAAGGAAGACACTTGATTTGCAAAGAGGATAACAGAAGCAAAGGAAAGGAGGAGACAGCTACCCTGGTAAGAAAGACTCAGCATAGGGGGCTCTGGAAACAGGACCTGTGGGATTTTTGTTCCCAGTTGCTTGCATGATACGGGGGAGTGAAGTTGCCATGACTGAGTTGGCTCCTGGGCACCCCCATCTCACATCATTTCCTCGAGGTCTACCTGCAGATCCTTTCTGTCTCTTTACTTGGCCTTGAAGTACCTTTTAGTCCTTATGTTGGGGTTAGGCAGTGGGTTAGCAAGACACACCTTAATTTTGGTTAGCTCAGTGTTGTAAGGGGGCCTGAGAACACCTACTCTATAATGAGCCTGGAGGAAATAGCAGAGTGACTGAAGCGAACACACACGCATATGTGTGTCTGTCAGTGCACACCTGTAAACACAGACTGCCTCAGTCACTCTGCCCCCCTCTGCTTCCCCTCTGTTCTCTTGGATGTGGGGGCAGCATATCATTTGGGCATTTGGCTTCCTCTCTGTTCCTGCCTGTGGGATCTTTTTCTGATCTCTTGGTGCAAACACCCAGGCCATTTGGTGCCCTTTTAAAACCTTATTTTTCTTTCTCTATGCCCATTTTGACCTATTTTTAGTGAAATTTCTCCAATAAAGTTCTTTTTTAAATCCTTCTAATAATGAGGAGCTCAATTTTATCATCTACAGACCTCTGCCCCAATAAAAAAGATTTTCATTAAGTAGGCTTTCAAGTAATGAATTAGGAAATTGAAACTACAATAATTTTATAACTAATAATGTAAATAGCCATCACTATGGAGCAAACTAATTTCTTTTGGGTCTGATGAATACTTTTTTACTGGTAGGATTCTTCATGTCCTTTCTCATGCCCTGGGGATTATCTTCAGGGTATATTATCTTCAGATTATAAGGAGTTCTGCAGGAGACCTACAGTTAGTTTGTGCTTACAAACATTCTAACAGGCAGTTTTT
>NW_004524719.1:4619542-4621414 GCF_000260255.1 Octodon degus | reverse complement strand
AACACCGAGTTTCTTCAGCAACCGTATTCTAACCCATAACCCAAAGTAGGCAGTCTACTTTCATGCAGTGTTTATGGGCAAAAGCATAGTTTGGTAATTCCTGCCAAGAAACTCAGTTTACAGCACAGGCTATGGGATTGGGCCTCTTCTAGATTCCCTCCACAAGGTGGTGTAAAGCTCTGCTCACTAGCATCTCAGAAACGTTAGCACTGTTGCTTGCGATGTACATCTATCTCCGTTTTAGCTTCACTGTCTTATGTCTATCACTTTGTTTTAAATTTTTGTTTTCATTTAGTTATATTTTTCTAATGTATTTGATTTTTTCTTATATTTATTGATAGGGAATTTGCATGTAATATTCAAGATTTTTTATTCCATTTTGCCTAATTTTCATCATTGTTGGTATAATTTCTTTGAAAACTCTTAAGATTTCTAAGCTATTTTTCAAGTGCTTGGAAATTTTTATTAGAATATACTTTTTTTTTGGTTTTTTTTTTCTTTTTTTTTTCAAGAGCACAGTGTATTTACTGGGGGAAAGAAAGATCCTGTCCTAGAAAGGGACAGAAGGGAAACCTCTTGCTTGATTTAAATGACAATTTCTTCTATCTGAACTTAATGCATTGCAGTGTAGCACAGAATTTATAAATTAATTTTTCACACTTTTAAATTTTTCAGAAATATTTAAATATAATCTCTAAATTCTTTCCGTATAGACATGCCCACATCACATTTAATGAATTTAATAATAGTGACATATAATAATAAATACTAAGAAGATCATTAAAATAATCTCCCAGGAAGCCACAGATGAAATACATAATTTAATAATTAAAAAATAATGAATGAATGCAAAGTAAATAAAGTAAAATATGCAATTTATCTATTTTTTCCACCTGACTCCTTCTCAGTTGTTGCTTATATTATTTGATTAATTTTTTGTGTCTGTATCTGGTAATCTAAGCAACTACTGCAAATAACAATATGTAACATAAAAACCATTGTTAATTTGTTCATCTTGTTTTGAAATTCCATATTTGCATTATATTTTTCTCTCTTTACAATAAAAATATAACGTTCCCATTCTATGAGCATTATGCTGTGTCTTACTGTGTTCATAAAGATGTCTCCCAGTGTATTTGTTCAGTTACTAGGAAATCAACCTTATTTTTAACAAGTACAATTGCTGATTATCTATTCTCATCATTGACTCATGGTATATTTAACTGTGTGATCTCAACAAACTACACTCCCAATATTCTGTATAGCAAATATACAATCATAATAAATAAATACTGTAAAACCAAATCAAACTTGTTAAAATACTGTGAGGTATTGCCAATTAGTCTTTAGCTAGGTGACATCCCATTTTTTATACACATATTACTGAATGTTATGGTGTGTCTTAAATATCATACACTGTATAAAGTTAAAATTTTATACCAAGTGTTGTAGCACACACCCCGTAACCCCAGCTTTTGGGGGGCTGAGGCAGGAGGATCACTGTAAGTTAGAAGCCAAATTGGGCTACAAAGTAAGTTCAAGAGCAGGCTGAATTGCATAGTAAAACCTTATCTCAAAAAGAAGCAAAAAATGAATCTATTTACTTCTGGGTTTTTTTGAATGGCATGTCATTTTGTGACATTTTAAATATAACTATAAAAATTTTAATTGATTATATAAAATTTATGAGACATATAATTGCTATCTGATTTGGAGCTTTTAAATGACAGTAATTTGTTACATGACTAATAAAAACAGTTATTTTAAAACATAGAAATATTGTATAAATCAAATAATGCAAATACATGAAATTTTGGGTAAATATGAAATTTATTTTATGAACCGATATGGGCTTCTCCTAAGAGAGGAAAC
>NW_004524719.1:4617831-4619442 GCF_000260255.1 Octodon degus | reverse complement strand
CAACATTTTTAAAGTCACTTCTAAATTTCTTAACCATTTCTTAAATTCATAAACCTATGTGATTTTAACAAAATACATATATTGCATGATACCAGAAAATCCTGCAATGTAGCAAAAAAAGGTGATGAATTATTTAGCTTAATATTTTTTTGAAAACCAAAAAAACAGTGAGCATGTGGAAGACAAGCTGTAGAACAGTGAGGAACTACTGTGTATGAATGACCATAATATGAATATGTAATCATATTACTTATGGAATTAATTCATTTTAAGCCATGGTCACACCTATAAAATTACAGTTTTTGGTTCAAATTTTTTCTATTAATAAAATTAGACTTGACTTTTTTTTTTTCGGTACCAAGGATTGAACTCAGGACCCTGTGCTTACCAGGTAAGCGCTTATTCTACTGAGCCATCTCCCTGGCCCCTAAATCTCTTGCTGTAATATTAGTGCCTTTAATTACCATCTCCTCTTTCACTTTTACAAATGACATAGTAATTTTATTCATTAGTAGATTCTACAACACGGTCTGAGATGAAGCCTTCCCCACAGCTAAAAGACAAGAAGCCTGTCACCCCCTAGGAAGTGATGCCCTGGAAACTAAAGGAGACACTAAAATAAAGCATGATTGATTTGTATCATATGGTGCCATTAGAGCAACCAAATGACTAAGGATTGGCAGTTTTATAAGCTTACTGGTACCCTTTAAAGACCCAAAATTAAAAGAAAATGAATAGACTATTATTTGGAATTTGATGTAGGGCTAATGACAAACATGGAGTAGAGACAGCATACAGAGATTTTGCCCTCATGGGAGTTGTATCAAAAGCTGTGAAACACACATCTTTGCTTGTGGAGTGGAAGATAGGATTAAAGGCATACATTGCTTTGGAACAGAGTATGGTGTTAGAGAATATTTTATATGTATACCATTGATCCATTTTGTATGTATACCATTGATCTCAGTACTGAGAAAATAAAATAATGGAATGACAATTCTAAGTGTCTCAATAGGAGGAGAATAAAAGGATCGCATGTACAAGGCACAGAGAGATTATGCAGTTATACATGAAAATGAACAGTTCTTACATTTTAGCTGTAAACTGGGCAGAGAGTTTTACACGCAGCTCCATAAGAAAAGAGTCTTTCTTTTTCTTTTTTTTTTTGGTACCAGAATTGAATTTAGGACCTTGAGCTTGCCAGGCAGGAGTTCGTGCTGCTGAGCTGTATACCCAGCCAAAAGAGAGCTTTTAGGTATGTTTTGAGCAAATGTGTGGTGCTTTCTCTAAATGAGTTCCATTTTCTAGAGAAAGAAAGAGTACGGCCATCAGCTGAGGAAAAACAAAACATCCCACAAGTCTGACAAAATAGAAGCTGTGGATTTTCCCCTTGTGGATGAAAGAAGGAAAGAAAAGGATTTTACCTAATTTCTAGCTCGCATTGGTGCCCCTTTGACAAAGGAAATCATTAAAAAGGTAAAGAACAGACACCGTGATTGTGTTCACATCCATTCAAGTTTAGTGTTTTGATCCAGATGCAGAGCATGAGGGGTGCTGGACGGAGCAGCGCTCGACTTTCTCCACATAACTGTGGTGAAGGTGGAGAGAAGC
>NW_004524719.1:4615872-4616974 GCF_000260255.1 Octodon degus | reverse complement strand
GAAGCTACTAGAATTAATATATAGATTCAGTAGCATAGCAGGTTATAAAATTAATACCCAAAAGTCAATAGCATTCCTCTACACAGACAACAAACGCAATGAGAGGGAAATTATAGAAACAATACCTTTTACAATAGCACCGAGGAAAATGAAATACCTTGGAATTAATCTAAAGAAGTCAAAGATGTTTTCAAGGAAAATTACAGTACTCTGAAAAAAAATATCATAGAGGATTTCAGAAAATGGAAAGATATTCCATGCTCCTGGATAGGAAGAACCAACATTGTGAAGATGACCATACTCACAAAATTGCTCTACAGATTTCATGCAATCCCTATGAGACTACCACCAACCTACCTCACAGAGCTAGAGAAATCATTGCTAAAATTTATCTGGAACCAGAAAAGACCTAGAATAGCAAAGACAATTCTGGGCAATAAAAACAAGGCAGGAGGCATTACAATTCCTGACTTGAAATTATACTACAAGACTACTGTGATAAAATCAGCATGGTACTGGTAACAAAATAGACGTGAGGGTCAATGGAATAGATTAAAAGATGCTGAAGCCCCTACGAACACACTCAGTCACCTTATCTTTGACAAAGTCACCAAACATACTCACAGAAAGAAAGATAGCCTCTTTAACAAATGGTTCTGGAAAAACTGGCTCTCGACATGCTGAAAAGTAAAACTTTACCCAGGTCTATCACCATGCACTAAACTAAAGTCAAAATGGATTAAAGATCTAAACATTAAAGCAGAGACACTAAATCTCCTGGAAGAGAATTTAGGAGGAACTCTTGAAGACATAGGGGTAGGCAAAGAGTTCATGAACAAAAATCAAATCGCACGGGAAACAGTTGAAAAAATTAACAACTGGGACCTCCGCTTACTGAGAAGTTTTTTCACATCAAAAGAAATTACCAACAAAGTGAAGAGGAAACCCACAAATTTGGAAAATATCATAACAAACAAGTACTCAGACAAAGGTCTGCTCTCAAGAATTTATAACGAACTAAAAACCACTAGGGCTCCCAAATTTAAAGACCTAATCCAGAAATGGGCATCTCAGATGAACACACACTTCTCAGAGGATGAAA
>NW_004524719.1:4599559-4606171 GCF_000260255.1 Octodon degus | reverse complement strand
AAATATTCAATATTTTTTCTGAAAATTTAATCTGTGACATTGGTCTCTGTGTCTGATATTTATTTATTTATTTATTATATTTTAGGGAAGGATCTATAGGGTGTTCAGGGTCTCACTACTAGATCAGACTAGATCAGACTAGTAGTGATCCTCCTGTTTACAGCCTCCCAAGTGCTTGGATTACAGGTGTGCGTCACCTCGCCCAGTCTCAATTGCTGTCTCAATGTATCCCTGGGGCGGGGCCAGCATGGCAGGCCCAGATCGAACCCCCCACCCCTGCGCCTCCTTGCAGGCATTTCAATCCACTGAGCTATTTGGCCAGTGCTGTGCCTGACTTTATTATTGTAGCTTTTATAGGTTTTCATACCAGGTAATGTAATGGCTCCAGATTTATATTTTTGCTCAACATTGCTTTGGCTAGATATAGTCTGTCTTTGTTGTTGTTGTTCTATAACAAATTATAGGTGCTTTTATCATGAAGGTGCGTTCAATTTATCAAGTTTTTTAGTATTGAGACAGTCATATTGTTTGTCTTTCATTCTCTTGATTTGATACATTGTAATAATAGATTTTAAAATGGTGAATCATTTTACATTCTGGGAATAAATCTGACCAATCATTATCTGCGTTATATGCGCTTGTTTTCATGTGTCATATGGTTCAGTTTGCTAGTATTTTTTGACAACTATTACATGTATATTTCAAGGATATTATTTTGTAGAATTTTTATTTTTTATTAGTACGTCTTTGCAATATGTTACAATTGCACTGTGGCGGAGAACTGTTGCATATTCGTAAAATGGCTTGATATATCTTTCTTCATTGCCTTTACCTCCCTTCTTTCCTCTCTTTCATTTCTTGATCTCCTTCCAATCTTGAACAAAATCAATTGCCCTACCTTCTAATGTGTATCTTTGACTTCGCTCTTTACTTGTACCGTGTGTTTCTCGTAGAAAGTCCATGAGGCATTTAAGTGCATTACCTGTTTTATTTCACTTAATATGCTGGGTAGGTGTATGTAATTTCCTGCTGTCTTTTCATGGCAAAGTAGTACTCCAGTGCATATAAATGACACATTTCTTACGGCATTTCATCTGTTGTTGGACATACAGGGTTTTTTTTTTTTTTTTTTTTTTTTTTTTTTTTTTGCATTTTGGGGAAGGGTCTATAGGGTGCTCAGGGTCTCACTACTAGATCAGACTCATAGTGATTCTCCTGCTTACAGCCTCCTAAGAGCTTGGACATACAGTTTTAAAACTTCCAAGTTTTATCTATTATGAATTTTTCTGCTGTATAATCCATCAATAGAATATGATGTCTTTATTTGGGGAATAAGGGAACTATTTAGGGCCAGTAGGATTTCTAGTTTCAGTTTTGTGAGAAGTCTGTCTATTTCCGTAGCGAGATCCCAGTCTTCTGCAAAGCTCTCTTGTGTCCCACCGTGCTCTGGTCCTGATGCTCCAGTGAAATCGCCGGTGCTTGGCTGGTTGCTTTGTTCCCCTGTGCTGCAGCAAGCTCCCCGCCCTGTGAATCTCCAGTCAGCCTTCTCAGTTACATCACTCATCAGTTTTGTGACACTGTTGTCAAAATGTAGCTCAATTAATTATGTAACAGCAATTTGTCATAACTAGACCCCAATACTTGGTAATTTAGCTAGATTTTGCACAGAAGGTCCTGTGGTTTTCGTTTTTCCACTGGCAGAGCGTGTCTTCCTTGGTATTGTAAGGTAAATTAGCAGCAGCGACCACAGGGCTGTGCAAAGACAGCATGGCATGGGATTTCGCATGTCTGGCTTCAGGCAAAGAGTGCAGTAAGACTGTCTGCCCCAAGCAAAGAGAAGTGGGTCATTATATGGGATTAGGGAGAAGGAGGGGTCATCAGGTGGGAGGTTCCCAGTGAACCTCTGAGGTTAAAGTTTTCTGGAAATCTTGCATTTCAGTGGGCAGAGTCCTCTGAAGCGTGCATTGTAATTCTTGGGTGTCCGCAGCCATGTCCAGAGCCTGCAAAATCCCTTGTCCCTTCTTTCCCCTCTCCTATGCTTGACTGTGATACCTCAGTGCTGAGCTGAGTTTTCTGCAGAGAGCAGTGCTTACACTGGTGAGCAGGCAGGGGGCTGGGAGAGCTGTACCAGGCTGGAGACTTCGAGGTGCGGTCACTGGCCTCGGGTTCAATTGAATCTGAGAAAAGCTAAGTTGAAGTCTTAACCCCTGGTACCTCTGAATGTGATCTCATTTGTCAATAAGTCCTTAAAAATGGAATCAAGACAAATTCATTCATGTGGACCAGTTCCAAAGTATGTGGGGTTTTGATAACAATAGAATACAGAGACACGCAGGGAGGATATCAACAAGTGACTACACACACAAGTTGGAGTAAGAGACTTGAAGATCAAGGGGCACGAAGAATTGCCAGCAAGTGGCCAGGAGGCAGGAAGAAGCAACACTTCTGCCCTGAACATTAAAACACATGACACATATATTTTTCTTTCTCTTTCTCTTTCTCTTTCTCTCTTTCTCTTTCTCTTTCTCTTTCTCTTTCTCTTTCTCTTTCTCTTTCTCTTTCTTTTTCTCTTTCTCTTTTTCCTTTTCTTTTTTTTCCCCTTTTTTCTATGAGCTTATATGATGGCTTTGACCGGGAATATCCTCCTAAAGCTTTATGTACCTAGAACTATTTCCCAGATCCATTTTCCATTTGTATAAAGTATATACCACTTTTTAAATTATTTAAACTTTTAGTTTCTCCTATAAGAAATTACATAATGTTTAACATTTTTTGATTTATTTAGCTCAACATTATGAATTTAACAACATATATTTTCATACAAAGACTCGAATATTTACTTCTTTATAGCTGATCATTATTCCATTTCATACATAAGTATATATACATATATAGATGTATATAATTAGTTAAAGATCACATAGGTTGATTCTAAGATTTAGCTGTCCTGAGTTGAGCTATTATAAACTTGGGTATGCGTATGTCATGATAACATGATGCCTTTAATTCTTCCAGAAAGATACTCAGAAAAGACCTAGCTGAGACAAATGGAACTTCTACTTTTAGAATACTGAGTGTTGCACCTACTGATTTCCATATGTATTACACTAGCTTACGTTTCCTCTAACAGTATGCAAAGGCTCTTTTCTCCTGCAATTTGATAAGCATTTGTATGTGTTGTGTTTGTTTGTATGTCATCCTTGGTGTTAGCCAGTCTCTCTGGGTTCAAATGTAGTCTTAGTACTATTTTGGTTTGCATTTTCCTATTGTTCAAAGTTGTTGAACATTTTTCATATACCAATTGGCCATTTGTGGTTGTTTTGAGTACTATCTATTCATTTCAGTTATTCAGTTTGATTATTTTTTTTAATTGAGGAAGACTAAAAATTTAAATTTCTTTTTATACCAGATATCTGAGGGGAGATGTCATTTATTTTTTACTATTTTGTAGATTTTCCCTTACTCTTTTGCCTGTTTCCCTTGCAGAAGTGTTTTAATTTGGTCCAATCTGATTTGTTGAGTGTTGATGGCATTTGTTGCACAGCTGGATCTCTGTTCGGAAAGCCCTTGCCCATGCTTATGTTCCCACGAGTGCTAAATTTCTACCACTCACATACATCAGGCAGTGGATTTCCATTGCTGCAAGCCTCCAAATTTATAGTATTTAGTCCCAGTATATCTAAGAAACCTAAAGTGGCACAGAACTTTCATAATGTTCCCCTGGCATGTGGAAGACCACTTTCTTAGGAAAGAAAAGTTACATAGTTTTATGTGAATTCCACTCAAAAGTTTTAGAATTCTGAGTGGTTTCTGACACTTCTGATTGTTTTCATGTCCAGGAAGGGACTCAAAATGGTCAGGAGATTGCCTTGATTGTCTCATTTTTTTAGATAAAATAAC
Organism: Octodon degus; assembly: GCF_000260255.1. NCBI lineage: Eukaryota > Metazoa > Chordata > Mammalia > Rodentia > Octodontidae > Octodon > Octodon degus. The sequence continues at coordinate 4,602,271 of NW_004524719.1, read as the reverse complement.
TTACACTGCACTGGAAACAATCTAAGAAAATTTCCACTTAAAATCACCCAGAACTAGGCTTTCAATCTTATTGAATTTCTTTTTGCGTATCCTGTCATTCTAATTTGTGTTACTAATGACAGTCACTTTTGATGCATCCTTTTTAAAAAATTTATTTCATTTTTTAAAGAATAGAAAATAGCAATAAGAAAATCAGGAACAGAGAGGAAAGAAAATTTCACTAAACAAATTAATAGGAATTCAACAAAGGTTGCAGTATTGCATGATGTTATGTTCAAATTAGTTGTTTAGGTTACTAGATATAACCGTGCAAAATTGGTTTAAAACGAAACAAAAAATACCAAAAAAGTTATAAGAAATTAAAAATAAATAAAATAAAAATAATAAGAAAAAAATTAAGCATTAACTGCTTCTTTCAAAAGACCAGCAGAAATTAGCAGTAAAATTCTCCAAATTGTCTGCATTTCTACATAGATACGTTTTTTTCTCTTTCTTTTCTCTTCTATATTTGTCCTTTTCCTCATTCCTATTCCAGATCTACTTTTGATATTTAAATTTCTCTCTCTCTCTCTCTCTTTTTAAAAGGTCCTTTATTTATTATTGCTTTGTTTTGTCAGACATGGGTTTTCTATTGCTGGAAGAGAAGCTGTATTTGGAGAAGTCTCCAAAGCTTAGAATATGTATGGTTGTCAGAAAATAGCAGTTCCATGTTATGTCTGAGGTGTTTGATATTCAGGCAGATAGTGATGTTGACGCATCCTTTAAGTGGACCAAAGGCCAACCATGTTGAGATCCTGAACCCTTAGGTGACATACGTCTTAAACTGAAGAAAGTAAGTCAGGTTTGTGCGTAAGTTATTTCAGATTTCAATCTTGTAAGAACTAATCTTGTACATCAGAAGTGCAATTTTAATGCAAATTATCCTTCGAAGTTTTATTTTTTAACTATCCCACAGAAATTCTGTATCCTTTGAAACACTTCTCTCAGAGCTAAGGGGATTGGCACCTGTGTATAGTACAAATAATATTTTGGGGGGTACCATTATATTCTTTGTTCTGTGCTATTTGAGATGTATGTCATAAAGGACATTTGCATTCATTACATATGAGTACCACACGCACACATTTATTACATGAAAAAATAAGGTACAAATATGCAAGATCACCTGTTTCCTTTTTATTGCTACTTGCATTTTCTATGTGGTTTTCATGTCATAGTTGTTGCACTCACAAGAAAGAAACGGTACCTGGGGGCGCAATTGCTCTCTTGCCAGGTGTGTCCACTTCTCCTTTATGTTAAATTGATAGCTCCCCATCAACCACGCTGGGTGTATTCACAACATGGAGATTGACAAGTACTCCAAAGCAGTTGTTAAATATTAACCAACGCACTTCCGTTTCCAATGTGCCAAGTCTCTTAGCTTCACTGAAAGCTCTTTATCATTGACTTCTTTGACAACTTCTTTCTCCAACTTGGCCTCCCCATGCCTCTCCCATGCCTTGCCTTTGCCTGTCCCTTTGGCTGCAAAGGTTTATAACTTGGTCATGCACACACAACATTTGAAGTGTTGGCCTCAGAACTCTGACTGCGTTTGTGTCCCGCTCACTGAAGTTATTTTCAATTATTCCTACGGTTTTAAATGTGTCGATTGCTCGCAGATTTATGTCTCTATCTCAAACTTCTGCTCTGAAATCTACAAATCCATATATATGGATTTCTGTAATTGACATTTTTATGTACATGGCTGGCAGCATAGTTCTCAAACTTCAATTTTTGCTAAATTGCTCACAGTGTTTGTTAAAAATCAAATTGCTGAACTTCAATGTGAGAATTTCAGATTCAGTATTTCTGAGGTTGGGGTTAGAATATGTATTTGTAAAGCAACTTCTTAGGGAAGAGCCATGCTAGGAGGCCTGCCCTGTGGTCACCTGATGACACATAGCTAAAGTTTCTCATGCCAATATTCATCTGTTCATTTTTTTCCTTTTCTGTGCTCATTCTTCTTTATTTATATCGGTATGCTTAATAATATTTATTATTGTTATCGCTAATAATTTTCGTCTCTAATTTAACTGGTACCAAGCTCCTGAGCACACCCATGAGCTCAGCTGCAACACTTTCCTTGGCTGCCTTAGTGGACAATTTCTAATCATCTCTTTCACCAACTGATTTACTTCACGGCACTCGAGCCTTTTGAAACCTGCATCAAATTTTATTACAGATTTCCACCTTGTTATTTTCCTAATGGAATGATCAAGGCTTCCATATCTGCGATTTTGCTTGCCTATTAAGCTTTACTTTCTTCTGCCCTCTAATTTGAGCAAGCCGTGGATCCTTCACTACTCATGATGTGAGTATCTGTGATCCCCCACATGCACCGTGAAGGGCTTCAGAGGTGAGGCACCGGGAAGGTCCTTGGATTCGATTAGCTTAGGAGAGTGACTTCCTGTCGATAGAATCAGCGCTCTGTTAAGACAGAGAAGCCAGATCTCGCCCTCCATCCACCTGTCCCTACGGAGGGGAGCTGCACGAGCACTCTGGGAGAGCGGCGGCCAGCTGGCCAGGGGCAAGTGCACCAGGCGCCAAATGCGCCAGCCCCTTGGTGCTTGGGAAGTAGGTCTCTGCCGGGTAAGCCCCTGGGTTCCTAGTATTTTCTTATAGAAGCCCAGTCAACAAAATTAGGGTCTCCTATGGACGGTCTTTTCTTTCCTT
>NW_004524719.1:4596547-4599079 GCF_000260255.1 Octodon degus | reverse complement strand
ATATCATATTTCATAGACATTCAAAATAATAAATGTTTATTTTTTGCTTACCATAATAGGTGAAAATAACAAGTATTTATGGTTGTCTGAAAACTACATTAACAGTAATTTTAAGTAAATTATAGAAATTAAACTGAACTACCCAGAAATAATTTTTTCAGAATTATAAAGAAAAACTAGCAAGACATTCAAATTTGGAAAACTGTATTCTGAAAGTAAAAAACAAAAACAAAAAGCTGTTCAACTTTAAGGACCCTTCTAAATTCTAAGCTATAAATTAAGAATCATTTTACCACAGTTTTTTCATATCACAAAGTTTGCAGCATAACTACTTTAAAATGTAAATTACATAGACACAATCATGGGATGGTAAAGTTATAAAAGACATGGGGTCTTGGAGTCTTCTAACCATTCATATCAATCAACTGTGTTTGTCATAAATTCTTGTAATGAAGGGTTTAACCTCAGCATCCCAGGCACAGAGCACTATTGTACCTGCTTTTTGTGTGCTCAGTTATTAGTTCTATTCAGGGAGTTGAAAGAAGAAAGCTGTGGTCCTTCTGGCTAAGAACACTTTGTTACTAACATTAGCACTAATAGAGCTTTCTTTCCTCTGTCAGTATTTTTATAGTACCAAAAACTATAGATATTTAAACTTTCTGTGCCACATAGAAAAGGATTTTGAGTGCAGTCTCTGGTTGACCTGTGATAGAAACAAGCAGGGAAGAAGGATTTGCTCTTGCAGATCTCTGAGCATTTGTTGGTGTCAGTTATCACAGCATGACGCAGACAGTCTCAAGCTAAAGGAAAGTAGAGAGAATAGTTTACTCAATAGAATCACAAGAGTAATAAAAACTAAAATGAAAGAATTTTTTTCTGGAGAATGAACTGTGAAATTTATCTTCTTATAAATAATATAAATGTAATCACAATCAGATGTACTAAGAGACGTTGATCACTAGCTCACATATGCAAAACTGTTTAGTGTACATACAAGTATCTGAGAAAGATCACATTGTATATGCTTTCAAATTGCTCATACACAGCAGAGTTAACATATTTCTTGTTGCTACTGTAATAAACTTATAAATACACTGGATAGAGTATGAAAATTATGAAAAATAATTAAGACTAAAATCAATGTGCATGCTTTAATTTGATCAGATTTTAAATCCATTATTATAGTTTATTGATCATTGGTTCCTTTAAATATTTGTCACATAGACATTGGGCCTTGCACCAGTTGTCATTTGTAAATACTAAAGAGGAAAGAGTAAATGCAATAATTAATAATCATTTTTTCATGAATCACAAATGAATATGTAGAAACGGAAAACTGCAATACGTAGAACAGTAGCAGAGAATTATGAAGAAGTAACTTAAGCAGAAGAAAGGTTCACTTTTTGAGAGTGTGCCTTGGACGTGAAATCTTAAACACCAAAGCAAAATGGTGTTATGAATTTTACAGAAATGCAATCCAGTTTGAAAAATTCAAAAGGAATCTAACTGCTTGGTTCTCAAGAAAGTTGTTTTGTTTTGTGGCTCTAGAAGACTGGACGTGGGAGACTGTAGACAGAGCCTGAGGTTTTAGTGCTAAGCAGACCTCAGCACGGCAAGACTTGGAGAGAAGGAATTTTCAGTACAGTGGGATTGAGGTTTATTCATATCAGTGTGAAACATTTGGTGAGATTTGAAACAGACAAAATCCATTATGTACTTTATGTTTCAAAGGTTGTAAACTTTTGGTCCAACAAGCACTTAGACATTATATGCAACTGAGAAGCTATTATAATGGTTCAAGCAGTAGGTATTTTGTTAATCAAGGAAAAAATGGAAGGGTGATAAAATTTCAATTTGGAATTGAAAAACATGTAGAACTACACCAATATGATGGATACATAAATAAACTCCACAGTTACTTATTAAAAATCTAGGTAAGGAATAGCAGAAAATGACCTTTGTCAAGCTATAAAAAAGTTTGAATGAGCAGAATCCTGTAGCAAGGTTGATTCACATTTCTCTTGGTTGTACCAAATTTTAGATTTTATGTGTTTACTCATGAAGTGAGAGTAATTATGAAAAAAAATGTGATGCATAGCAAGAATATGCTACATTTTAATTTGTCCCCAGCACTGAAGGTTATTTAGCTTAAAATAATTGAAAAATATATGTAGGATCTGTTTGGAAAGTTATTATTCAATGGTTTCAATGAGCTATGCAAGTAATTACTAATCTTTTCAACACATAAAATGTGAGAATTTACAGAAATGTGAATTCTGATATACTCAAAAGTCTTCTGTAGTGAAAGAGATATTCTATTATCAAGAGAATTTGCATAACTCTTTCATTGGTTTATCATCTAGTAGCTTGTAGATATTTTCAGCAAACACAAGAAATCACTAATAGCAAAAGAAGAGAAATGGTTATCAATAAAACCAATGTACAGCATCCTCTTCATTGACTGAAAATAAAGTTCCAGGGACCTGTGTATCATATTGTCTTCTCTCCAGGGTGGCTCTGACAATCTGACTA
>NW_004524719.1:4585012-4596447 GCF_000260255.1 Octodon degus | reverse complement strand
TATATATTCTGCCAAAGTAATTTGTATTCCATGTTGCCTATTTCATGTTAAGAGAAGCAAGTTGGTATAACATGTAAAAATGTGCTCTTTTTTTAACTATTGTAACACTTTCCTTCATTAATGCAGGTAAGAGTACAGAGTACAAAGTTAATTACAGTCTCCAAATTCTTATTTGAATATAATAATTCATTTCATTTGCAAAGTTATTTCTTTTTTTTTTTGCAATGTTATTTCTGATTATGCATTTTTCTTTAAAAGCAGAAAATGCCGTTGGACAGGCACGTTCTGCAAGATCTTAGGTTGAGGCTATAAACACCTCAAAAAATTTCTATTTTTGGAAAATGCCTCCTATCCAATGAAATTGATGTGACACTCCCATTCTTTCAGTTCAGCATGTCTGAAACCTTTACAGAGAAGACCGAATCCTCCCAGGATCTGCACGCATCTTTAGTCAGGGGAGTTAATGGTATGAAAAATGAAAAGGGAAGTGTTGTAAAGAGAAATACTCACATTGAATTCCAATCAAGGAGGTTCAGATTTCCTGATCACGTTCAAGAAAGTAATATATAATTGTGTTCCAGGGTTATTGTAAACTATTTGTCATTTTGTCAGTGCTACATTTTGATATCAGTCCTTATGCACAAAAAATGCAGTAACAGTGACAAGTACAACCCATGACATCTGCCCACAAAGCTAACAGAGTAACTAGGGTATTTAAGGCAACGTAATATGATTTACTGAAGACTTTGTTTTGTCTCCTTTTATTTAAAGTCTCACTTTCGCTTTGTTCTTTTCATAATGTGAAGAAATATCAAGTGACTAAGAATTTTTATTGTATAGTAACACAAATGTATTTATCAGTGGATATTTCTTCAAAAAGAAAGAATTCTAGGGTATTATTTCCACATATTATGTTTACATTTATCTATTCATTATTGTTATTGTTCATTAGCTCTCCTCCCACGTTCTTACACACTATTTAAATTTTTGCTGTTGTTGTTTTGTTTTATTGTATATATTTGGTAAAGGACCTCGTGAGGCACCTTGGACTCATAGTGATCCTCTTGCTTTCAGCCTCCCCAGCACTGGGATTACAGGTATGGGCCAGTACACCTGGTCTCAGTGGTTGGCTCAGCATGCCTGGGGGCAGGCTCTGTGCAGCAGGTGTTGCCAGGGATCGAGCACTGGCCCCTGTGCTTGCCTAACCAGGCACTTAGTTACATACTATTTTTAATAACAGAAGAATTATCTGCAAAACCTATGAAATTTTAAGCTTTCTGCATCTAAGATCAACATATGTTCTTTCTTCCTTAAAAAAGTGACTATTTGTAATATTTACTTTTTATTTAACTTTTAAATTTTTACTACATGTTTATAGTACATCTTGATTACATACATGGTGAGCAGTTTCTACATGCACATAACATGTTCTTAACAGATACATAAAGTACAGAGTTATATTTACTGATGGAACACCACGTACTGTGTCAGCACAGGAGTACACTGTATAATCTCAAACATATTTATCTACTCAATATTGTTTCTTTTCTTTTTTATTTTTGTGGGTTTTTTTTTTTTTTTGTTTTTTTTTTTGCCTTTTTTTTTGTACTGGGAATCGAACCTAATGGGTCTCATGCTTTCTAAGATGTTACTGTACCCTGAAGTATATCCCATACCCTATTATTTATTTATGGTGGAAACTTTATATTTCTTTCTTCTAACTTTATGAAATGAGCAACACATGATTGTTACCTGTAGTCACTGTACTGAGCAATAATACCATATATGGAGTTCTTGCCCCAAGTGTAACTTTGTAATTAATATATCTCTGTCTCCATCTCTGTTTCTGTCTCTGCACCTGTCTCTGTCTCTATCTCTTTCTCTTTCTATCTCTATTTCTTTCTCTTTCTCTATCTCTATCTCTCTATCTCTGTATCACTCTGCATCTATCTATCTATCTATCTATCTATCTATCTATCTATCTATCTATGCAGGACTGTCGACTCCTTGATAAAAGGATTTCCAGGGCCCTTTACTTAGCTGCCACTGGTTGAATTTCCCTCTTTGTTAGATCCACAGCATTCTGCTCTGTGTGTGTAGCACATTTTCATTATCTGTTCATCAGCGGACAGACATCTTGGTTGTTACCATGTGCTGGCTGTTCCGATAAGCCTTGCAAGGAAGATGGCAAGCCGGTGGCTCCATGGCTGACCAACACCATCTATCTTGGACACACACTCCTCAGTGGGATTGCTGGATCATGCACTAGTTCTATTTGGAAATTTTTAAGGAGCCTACATGCTGATTTTTTTCATACTAATGACTCTGCTGATTAAAACTCTTAGTTTAAAAACTGTCCTTTTCATGCTGTTATTTTTAAAAATTTATCGGTGACTACATCATTTCTCGTATTGAGAACCATACAGTCAAAAAAATTAGTTATTCTAAAAACAATCCCTACAGTTTCTGTTATGAATTATTTAAAAACATAACTGCATAGCCATAATTTGCCAAATATGATATCGTGGTCTGCATCTATTCTACCTCCTTTGAATCATTTTCCCAGATATTTTATTTCATATTTATCTATTTATTTTTATGTATTTTAGTACAGGGACTATAAGGTCTCACTACAGATTGGCCTTGTAGTGATCTACCTTTTTCAGCTTCCCAAGTGCTGGGATTACAGGCGTGCACCTGCATGCCCAGTCTCAGCTGCTGTCTCAGCGCGCCCCAGGGCCCAGGCTGGCACTACAGGCCAGGGATCGAACCCCGGTCCCTGTGCCTGTCTAAGCAGATGCTTTAGTCCACTGAGCTATTGGACTGGCTCTTTTCTAGCTATCCCAAGTCCAACAAACAAGCTAGTTTTCATTATCACTTTGTTAGAGTGAAATGTAATCATACATTTTGCTATTTTGAGAACAAAGAAATACTTAAATCTTAGGGTAATTAGTGAGTCCCTGTACCAAATACATAAAAAAAATCTTACGGTATTATTATAATTTTATAATAGCCTAGGATCTTCCTGTTTTTCTTATATTTTTGAGAGAAGGAATAGAGAATTAGCCTCACTTGGTTAAATTTTTATTTATTGAAGGCTGTGAAAATGTAAAGATATATTAAGGAAACTTCAAGAAAATTTATTTTATTTTTATTAGCTAAATTGTCTAAAATTTACTATTTTATAAAGTAATTATGACATATTGCATATACTAAAGTATAAATTTATTTTAATATTTGGTTGTCTAAGTTACAGTTATTTATAAATGTACTGTTGTTATACTTTGCTATTTTACTATGTTTTTAAAAGTTGAGAGGGTCTGGAGAGATAGCTCAGTAGAATAAGTGCTTGCTTGGCAAGCGCAGGGTCCTGAGGTCAATCTCCTGTACCACAAACAAACAAAAAAAAAATGTTGAGAAACAGCAAGGAAGTTAAGAGTCTGGGAGTGTTTTGCATTTGCTAGCCAATAACAAATGATTATCTTGAAAGACCTGTGCAATAATTGTTCAAAAGGAATCAGGAAAATAATAACACATTTTCAGTTGGATATTTCAATTATAAAGCTATAGATCTTGCTTTAGTAATTTTGACATGGCCCATTCACATGTGGTTTCATTCAAGTATTTATATTTCAATACATCTATTAAGAGTGTCCTGCTTGCTCATTTTCTTTAATGATTCAATCCATCCAAAATTTAAGGTCAATTCAAGATTTTAAAAATATTTGCTGTGGGTTAACCTTGTTTTGTTGTGTTACCTTGTTTTGTTGTGTTTAGTTGTTTGACACGGGGTCTCCTAAGCACATCATGCGAGCCTTGAACTCCCCGTACCCAGGCTGGCCGCCAGTTCATGCTAATCCTCCTGCCTCAGGCTCCTTAGTGCTCGGATTACAGGTGTGTAGCACCACACCCAATTGGATGAAATTTATTAATTCATGTGTAATATGCTAAATTGAGAGTTATTGCAGATGAAGTGATAAAGTTATTCTGCATTATTGTTGCTTAGACCTCTCCCCTATTGGGTCTGTATTGCTAAAAATACTCAAATTATATTAGGACAACCTTGCCAAAATAATTACTTGCAAAGAAATATGTAATAAAAAGATACTTAGGGCAAATTGAGTACAACAGCATCCTCTATATTGAGATAAACAAATAGCAACTTATAAAACTTGATAAGAAATACATTTGAATTAGGGATTTTATCCAAAAGGCATCATTCTCTTTCGAGCTTGTGTTGTGCTTTAGTACAAGGGAATAAGCAACCCTGTAGTTATAGAGGAACCCACACACTTGTGCAAGTATACTTAGGATGGTAATGCAATCAAGTGTTACCTGCCTGTGAGATTTCTGTTAGCACAACTGATAGGAAACACACTCACTGTTAGGCAGAATAAGTGTGCGTATCTCATCTCAGTCACGCTAGAAATAGATGTTAGTTGTTTCATTTTGATAGTCATTTAGGACTCAATCTGGGTTCTAAGAAATTGCACTGTGAGATTCTCATATTCTGTGATGAAAATTAAAAATATATGTATATTTCCAGACTTGGAATATGTGTATATGTGAGCATGTAATAGCCGTGAGAAACTTGGTGATTTAGGAGTTTAAGTTTGTTTATGTTAGGGTTCGGGTCTAGGTGTCCCCCCAAAGGCTCATGCAGTCACTGGGGCAGCTTCTAGAGTTTGTGATTATTTGATGATTCAGTGCTGGGATTAGGGGTGTGAGCACTACACCCACCCCGGGGCAGATAGCCTGAACACAATATAAGGAAGGGAGAGAGGCGCTCGCTGCAGCCGCTGCTCCTCCCCGTGCCTTTTGCTACTTTTCTGCGCCGTGAACTGCTCCCCTCTGCCGCGTGCCGCTCTGCCTTAGAGCCACCCAAGTGTGGACCACACCCTCCAGGAACTGTGAGCTAAATAAACCTTTCCTTCCTTAATGTTGTGTGTCAGGTATTTTGTCCCAGCAACAACAGCAACAAAAAGTCACCGAGACAGTCCACAATGCACATAAGTCTAAGGTAACTCTTTGTGTTTTTCATTCACTGCTTTTTTCAATAATATATCTGAATGAAATGTTGCAAAATATTTGTGGTGTATATAAAAAATACTCCCTTTGTTTCCAGAGCTAATATACATTATCCCCATTTTAAAACACTACTTTTATTAATGTAGCTATTTTCTTAAAGAAATTGTGGAGTCTCTGATAGCCAGCCCATAACTGCTGTATAATGACAATTCCTTACCTCAGGCAGAACTAAACACTGATTTAGCTCAGCAGACGAAAGACCAGTTTAGGCAAGCGCGGGGACTGGGGTTTGATCCATGGTGTCCGGGCGTGGTGGCACACCTGTGTCCCAGGGCTGGGGAGGCTGAAAGCAGGAGGATCGCTATGAGCCCGGGCTGCATAGTGAGACGCTGTACCAAATACATTAAAAAAGAATATGTCAAGTCTTGAGAATACAGTCCACATATTATTAGATACTAAGGAATTAAATGTATTTTTGAGTAATAATTTGTATTTACTAGTGAATAAAAGGGTAAAATCTTCTCTACTCCACAAAGAGCTAGAAAAGTATGAATGGCTTGATTTACTATTAAAAAGAATGAAATAAGACCATTATTTGTAATATTCTTTTAAAAAGGCATTATCCTTTTTACTTTTTAGATAATGTATTTTATTTCTGCTTACAGCAGATGATGCCCTAATAACACAAGACATAGTTTTAAGTTGTCTTTCTTTCCCTCTCAAACTCTTCCCATAGTTCAAGAAGTAGTTGATAATATTCAGGAAATTTATTTAATCTACAGTTACTTTACCCATTATCTGAAGTATTCCTCAAATGGAATTTATTTTCAGCAATGTCTTTGTGCTTAAAAGTCTCCCAAGATACTGCTGAGTTCAGCAACTGAAGTAAATGGGCTTTGAAGAATTACAGGTTATTCCCACTTTCCTCGAGTCCTGTTTCTCACTGGAAGATTAAAAGCTGTCCTCCTACCAGGTAAACATTTTTGAAGCTTTGCTGAAAAGAAAGTGTGATAGCATCAGCAACTTTGATCTCTGCGTCCTCAGGAACAGAGCAGCCCGTCGGGCTCCTTCCTTATCAGTCAGTCCCATCGAGGAGGATCAAGTTTTCATGGTGGTGATAAATATTTCGCTGTAAAACGTTAGCTTAATTATACAGCTATGAGCTAAAGGTGAACAGTTTCACTGCAAGACTGCTTTCCTATGAGAATTAGTGTCATTGCACCACAGAAATAGCAGAAGAGAAATAAAATATTTTCAGTGAATGTCTGGGAGTGTCTATGTTAAGAAATGGATGCACGTACATTCACGGAAAATAGCTAGTTGTGAAATCATGGCGTGTTTGAGTCTCCGTGACATTGAAAGTAAATGTTACGCTTTGTACTGGGAATATAATTTGAAGTTGTATAATTCTAATTGGAGAGCATAATAGAAAGCATCACTAGTATTCATTATTTAATCTCACATTTCTTGTAATTTTCTTTGAAAATAATAAATTAAATGAATAATTAGCATTTTGCACTTTTTTAAAATCATCCAAATATTGTCCCTTTCTTTTACATATATCAAATCCTGATTGTCATTTAAAATATATTCCCTTAAATATACATACATGTGTGAATATAGTATAAATGTAAACATATGCATTCCCTTACATCGTAAATGTGTGTATATAAAACAGAGTGTATTCTCAATAAAATTATGAGAAAAGAGAAAAAAAATAAAACAGAGTATAAAAAAGGGTAAATTGCTATTTCCAAAACCAGAGGTTTCTAGAAGGAAAAAGCAAACATTAATATAATTTCATAATTCTCAGTTTATAATTAACATGTAATCATTTCAGTCATGTTGCATGTTTTCTTTTAATGGTTGGTTGATATGTATAAACTAAGAGAGATAAACATAAATTAGCTTTACCTGAATGTATTCATATCATAGATTATGGTAAATTGAAAATATATTTTAAATAAAAATCAACCACACCGACAAACTGTAGTCCATGTCATAGAAATCAAATAGGATAGTAAAGCTCCCTGGCTGTTATAAAAGTCTGGCAATGACAATAGGCCACTTAATTGACAGCTGCTACCTGAACCTTCTTAAGGATTAACTGTTGTAAAATTGGCAAGCTGCTTTAAAATTTCATGAGTTTTAGGATTTAACAAGTCCGAGTAGGCTAATTTAACATACAATATTCTATGCCTTGGACAAAAAAAAAAAAAAAAAAAAAAAAAAAAAAAAAAAAAAAAAAAAAAAAAAAGCAGTTATTGATTACTAAGTCTCCTTCAAAATTTACAAGAGAACTCTAAAATATGTGGCCATGTGAAATCTTACTGCATGTGCCGCTGTTACGGTTTGTGTCTAGTTGTCCCCCCCAAGCTTCATGCAATCATGGGTCAGATTCTAGCTTTGTGATTAACTCAGGATCCACTGGGATTAGGGGTGTGAGTGCTGCTGGGATTATGGGTGTGAGTAACTGCACCCAGCCTAGGGCAGATGGCCTGAGCGCAGCAAAAGAGAGGCCGATTTGCTCTCTGTAGCCATGGTTGTGCTCCTCCTCCTCTTGCTCTCTTCTCTTCACCACCGCCACGAAAGGCTGCTCTCTGCTAGGTGCCACTCTGCCTTGGAGCCAGCCGAGTGTGGCTGAAACCTCCAGTGACTGTGCACTAAATAAACCACTCTCTTCTTAATTTTGAGTGTCGGGTGTTTGTACCAGCAATGAGAGAAGAGTAGCTGAGACAGCCACCAACATGAAATGGGAAGTATAGACACAGGAAAGAGATCACAACATATCTCTCGAGACAGAACGATGATCTTTAGCTCTACTTCTTTTTCAGAGGAGAAGGTTGTTCTGCAGAAACGTTGGTTGCTTCTAATGTAATGTTTTCCCCTAATTTTACATGGGAGGATGTAACTACTTCTTCAGCAAAACAAAGAAATACAGATGAGAAATGTTCTGTATGAATGAACATAAGACCATGTGGACACGTTCAGGATCTGGGCTAATGCTAGGCAGTGGGGGAAAACCACGCAAGATGCCATCTTATCTATGCAATCTTAATGGGCAATTTGTGTTTTGAATTGTACCCAACAATTAACTTAAAAATATAAAAGTTATTTTTCACTTTTGTTGCATGTGTGGAATATTGGACCCAAAATTGCATTTGAGCCTTAGAGCATTGATTTTTCTTGAAGGCCCATAAACCACATTCAAAGAGTAAAAAGTGACTGTAAGATGACCTGTTTATTCCTAAGATTCCTGATTTACTGACTAACTTAGATCTCACCGTAGCTACTGTTTCCAGTACATGAGATACTTTATTATTTTATCAAGCATTGACCTAGTAGTATTAACAATGTAACAAACAAGAAGCTCCTGAAAAGTAATGTTAAAAATCAAAATTAACTTGTCTATAAGATCTCAAGCAGATTCATGACTCATTACCCCAAAATTTCCTATTAAATCTGTAAAAATGTAAAAGGAAAAGAGAATTTAAAAAATGAATAAATGAAAACTCAAAGACCGTGGAAAGTAAAGAAAAGCCAGGAAAGTATAGATTTATTTTTGAAACATTCCTTCACAATCCAGAATTCTTTCGTTTACTGAAAATTATTTCCTATGATTTATTGACCTGAGATAATAAGTACTGTGAAACAAGTTAAAGTACCATGAATAGAGTACTATGAAACATTTTTACTTATAGAGTAAAATTAGTCTTTTGTTAACAGATTAAACAAAGTAGCTGCTCTTGTAGCTTAGATTCCATAGAAGCAGTCTCTTTTTATGTTCTGTCTGTATACTGCCATGAATCAAGCACTTACAGTTTTTAATACTAACCTGAACCTATACATGCAATTGTTTGTCAAATATCACATTTTCAAACTTCCTTGACTTTAAAATTCAACTTCATTCTTTATAGTAGTTTCATTCTCAAAATTGTACAAAATAAAGTTTTATTACCACTTAATAATCACAAGCACTAATTTATCATTCGTTTTTGGTCACTGAGTTAACTTACTATGCAATTATTTTTCTCCATGAACATTTAACAAGAAAACAAGGTACAATTTGTAGTATTGACTTAATGTTGAGGGCATAGTTAGAAAACCAGAAGAAACTTTTGTTGTTGCAGACAGGTAGCACATAGGAAAACTACTCAAAGGAAACAATTAAGACGCTGATGTAGAAAGTGCTTTGGGGCTGGGGAGAAGGCTCAGTAGAATAAGCGCTTCCCTGGCAAGTGCACAAGGGCCGAAGTTCAATCCCCAGTTCCACAAAAAAAAAGAAAACACTTTGATAGCATATATTTATGACTGGCTTGAAAGCTGAATATTAATTAACTTTGAATAAATTATTGAAAATTATATAAAACAATGTTAATAGATAATTTATATGAGTATTCACAATTTTTAGAATATAAAATATTTGAATTTTTAGTGATGTCAACTGTGGGTTAATGGCTGAAATTATAGCTGTTATGAATTACCCTCTGACATAGTAATTGTCACTTAGTACTAAGACTGGGTAATTAGTGTTCTCAAAATTTTATATTAGGTATTAGGCATCATCATTTAATCTGAGTTTGTATTCTGAAGTTATCAAGAACAAACTCAAATATTTTAGAAAATAAACTTTTGACCCAGTTTGTTTCCTATAAATCAGTGATAGACAGCCAAGTTTAATATTAATATCTGAATATAATGTAATTTATCCTGCTCTCTTTTTTGTCATTCTGAATTATATTAAAATAAACATGTAACAGCTATGCTTCAGTGGAAATTATTTGTTTTCTCTATGCTTGTCAAAATTGGAGGAAAGTAAATCAGGAATTAGTCTATTGAATACCCACTTGGAAAATTTAAACAAAGGAATGAATCATAAAAGAAAGTCAGATTCCAGTTTAAGATTAGTGAAGCAAAATTTATGCTTAAAATTATTACAGTACTACGTAAACTGTTTTATGCAACTTTGTAGATTTTTAAGCACCTGTACGCCAGATGGTTGACATATATTTTTATTTTAGCAATTCTGTATCTCATATATGTAAAAAGTCTATTGATATAATAGTATGCAAATTAGATCTGAAACGTAGTTTCAGATAAATATATCAGC
The DNA here is from genome assembly GCF_000260255.1 of Octodon degus. Taxonomy (NCBI): domain Eukaryota; kingdom Metazoa; phylum Chordata; class Mammalia; order Rodentia; family Octodontidae; genus Octodon; species Octodon degus. Next base: position 4,586,309 of record NW_004524719.1, on the reverse strand, counting down.
TTCCTTTTAAAACAACCTATTCGACTAGTGCAGAAAGCATGCATTATCAATGACATCCAAAGAATATATCAAAACAGCAGCATAACATGTAAATATCTGAATATGCATCCACAAATGTTATAGGTACATTTTAAATCAGTCAGCAAATTCTACTGAATCAAAGGGGCCAGGTAGATAGCTCAGTGGAATAAGTGCTTGCCTGGCAAGCACATGGCCCCGAGTTCGATCCCTGGTAGTGACAAAAAAAAAAAAGACTTCAGTTTAGGGCCTGCCAAATAGCTCAGCAAATTAAAGCTCCAGCTTAGGGAGACCCAGGGGTCGGAGGTTCGATTCCCAGCCTGCTGTGCTGGCCCTGCCCCCGGGGTGCGCTGAGACAGCAATAAAGACTGGGTGTGGTGGCATGTTCAGTTCTTGGGCGGCTGAACACAGGTGGATCACTACAAGTCTGTTACACAGTGAGACCCTATGGACCCTTATTAAAATACAAAAAAACCCAAAACATTCAATCAAATCAGTCACACAATAAATGGATGCAACAAGAGACCATACTCATAAGTGAAATAATAAGACCTATATATGTAAACATCGTACTGTCTCCCTAGTGTAAGAAACTGAAGCAGTAAATAAAATTAGAAAGGTACAATAAAGGCAAAGAAACTACTCAAATGGAAAGAACAACTGTAATGGTGGAAGGAACAAAAAAAGAAGGAAGAAAAAAAATATATATGAGTGCATAAGATAAGTATATATGAGCAAAAGATATGTATATATACATAGATGCATAATATATATGTATATATATATACACACACACATAAGATATCTAAAACAATCATACTACTAATTTCAGATGGTTCATTAAAAGGAAGAATTAATGCCTAATTGTTTGAACAAATTCATGTTCAAATTATATGATAATCTGAACAATGATTTGAAGATAATAGTATCCAATATAACAACAATTGTTATCTTCCTATCATTGTGTTTTGAAATTCTGGATCTTTTTTTGTAAATTCTCTTTAAAATGAAAAATAAGTTTACCTTATAAAGTTGTTTACTTTTAGTCTGGAAAAAAATAAATAGAGCATATGGACCAAGGTCTGAACAAAAACTAAATTTCAACCTGTGTTCTGCTCCTCAATATTTGTTTTCTTGCAGAGGTACCTAAAAGACACAAATTTTGCAAGTTATTGCATTTGCCTCTGAACACTTTAACTCATATTAGAGTCTCTCTGTCTCTGTCTCTCACTCTCTCTTTCTCTCTCTCTCTCTCTCTCTCTCTCTCTCTCTATATATA